>NC_141667.1:73987931-74587931 GCF_028749965.1 Puma concolor
GAGTGATATCTGGAAGTGTAATTTATGGTCTATGTAGAAAGAAAAAAAAATCCTGGATAATGAGCCATTTTAAGTATTTTATTTTTCTGTTCATTTGGACCACCAAAACAACAGCCGTAGTATGTGCTTGAACTCTCCTTTGGCAACACATACATCTATTTAAGTATTTGGGGGTGGGTGGAAAAGGGGGGGTTGTTTTACCGTATAATAAAAATAGTAATTACATGGAATAAATGGACTCAAAAGAATGAGAACTTGGAAAAGTAGCTTTATTATGAGTTGGTGAGTAAGGAAGTAGTTTGTCTATTTGTGTGGCCTTGTACCTTTTACATTTACCCCGAGTAACCTCTCTCCTGGAGCTCTATTTTCTTCTTCCTTTCCATGGAGCCAGGTAAGATGAAGATGGAAGGCAATGGTAGGGATGTTATTTATCCTTGGCTCTTTCTACTGGGAAGGACAACTGTTACATTGAGTCCAAATGGCATTTATTCCCTTATTAGGCAGATATATGAATGTAGTGATGATGGTAACATCCATTGTATGTCTTCATCAGCATAACCAATTACATTAGAACGAGTTCATGCTCACATTTCTATAGGTCATACGAAGGAATTCAGTTCATTTTATATTGTCTGAGGAATTCTATTATTAATTAACATTTAAAAAATCAATTGTAGTTTTATTTACTTAAACATAAGTATCATATTATTGAAATCCAGGCATTTGTATGCTAGTGATAGCTTATTTTTTCTATTATATATAAAATAAATTGACAGCTATTAAAGTTTTAAATATCCATCTGTGTGCCTCTTAAATCATCTTATGTGCCCATCCTGAGAAATAGTATTCTAGTTTGGAAGAGATGACCATTAAACTTCCTTACAGCTACAGGATTTCACAGTTTCCTAAAATTTACATTATATATGTACTTCTATTTGTACATTTTGTGTATTCATATTTTCATATTTATGAGCACAATTATGTATGGCATATGTGATACTGGTAATTAATATTTAGGTGTGAGCATGGTTGCCACTGTAACAGTGTTGGTAATAAAAATATATCTATTTCCTCTCATATAAACTGGTATAAAACTAGCTTGGCAACACTTCACTGCTTTATAAATTAAGCCCAGTGGGTATTGCTGCTTTAAGCAATGTCTTCATGCGGTAAGATATATTGTAGTCTAAGTTTGTTAACCTTTAAGAAAATAAATTTACCCACCAATAGTTTCACATGCTTTTGCTTGGTCTTTGAAGATCTGCTTCCCATCTTTCCAGCCTTATCAACTCCCTCTCTCACTTCTGTTTTCTATTACCGATATACTAGTTTGCTCTTGAGTTTCCTGAATCTTTACTGGGTTTTAATTCTCATTATACTTCCATGTGCCTGATAATATATTGCTCTTATTGTACACAATTCCCACTATTCCACAATAGGATACGTCTCAAACTGTCTTCTAAATAGTCAAGCTCCGTCTTGTACCAAATGTACTAAACAATGTGCTAAATATTGCTATGTACTCTCAAATTTCTACTTCCCCTTTTGTAACAACTAATACACTTGTAAATAAATGTTCAGTGAGTGACTGTTTCACTGGATGTTTTATGGACTTTATTTTGTTACAAAGTTTTCTGAACTTAACACACATATAGTTTTGCATGCCACCATCACAATCACGATACTAAATAGTTCTTGCTGTGCAAAGAACTCCTTGCTGTTTCTTTAGAATTACACTACCCCCAACCCCCCTTCTCCTTGAAACTACTCATTTCTTCTTCACAACTACAGTTTAGTCTATTTGAGAATGCCTTATAAATGGAATCATCCACAGTATATAAATTTTTGAAACAGGCTTCTTTCAGAGTAATGCCTTTGAGATTCATTGATCTCATCGCACGTATCAATAGTTCATTCCATTTTTATTGCTAATGTTATTATTTATTGCTAATATTTTATTGCTATGTATTATTCCTAATACATAGTATTATGTAGTATGGTTGTAACACTCTTTGTTCATTCACCTATTGAAAAACAGTAGGGTTGCTTTTAGGCTTTGGCGATGACTACTGGAATTGTCGTTTTCCCTACTGTCAGTACCCAGGAGTATGATTGCTGAGTTATATGGTACGCACATGTTTAACTTTATAAGAAACTGCCAAATGGTTTTCCAAAGTGGACTTGTCATGTTACATTTCTGCCAGCCAAGTATGAGACTACCTCTCAACTCCTTGATATTCTTGCTGTTTGAGGTTAGCCATTCTCATAGGTATATGGTGGTATGTCATTGTGGCTTTATTTTGCATTTTCCTGATGGCTAACGGTGTCACATGTCTTTTTATTTGCCTAGTTGCCATGCATATATCCTATTTGATAAAGTCCTGTTAAAGTCCCCCCCCCCAAACTGTTTTTTCTTTTGCGTGTGTTCCTAACTGTTTAGTTTTGAGAGTTCTTTAAATTTTTTGAATATAGATCCTTTGCTAGATAAATGGTTTGCAAATAATTTTCCCACTTGGTAGCTGTGTCTTTTCATTTTCATAGGAAATGTCTTTCACATAGCAAAACTTTGGAGCATTTTAATAAACTTTTTACTTTGGAATACTTACAGATTTACAAAAATAAATTACAAAGATAGTAGGAAGAATCCCTATATACCCAACGTACAGTTTTCTCTATTATTAACATCTTATGCTAATATAGTACATTTGTCAAAATTAGTGAACCAGTATTGATACATTCTTAACTGAAGTCCATACTTTATTCAGATATCATTGGCTTTTACCTTTTCTCCTTCTCCTTTTTCTCTTCTAAGATTTCATCAAAGACACCACATTATATTTAGCTGTTATGTCCTTAGGCTCTCTTGGTTGACAGTTTCTTAGACTTTTGTTGATTTTGATGTTCTTAACAGTTTTGAAGGGTACTGGTCAGATATCTCCTGGAATATCCTTCAATTGGGATTCTTCTGATGTTTTTATCATGATTATAGTAAGATTGTTGGTTTTGTGGAGGAAAACTAGAGGTAAATAAAGTAGCATTCCTATCATATCGTGAGAGCATACATTATCAACTTGAGTTTTTTTAATGCTAATGTGGACCAACTAGCCAAGGTAATATTTGTCTGATTTCTCTTATCTAAAGTTACTCTTTTTCCCCCTTTTTGTACTGTACCTTTGGGAAAAAGTCACTATGTGAAGTCCACACTCAAGGAGTGGGTAGTTTTATCCCACCCCATTGAGAGCAAAATATCTATGTGAAGTACTATATTTGGAATTCTGCATGGAATATTTGTGTATTCTCCTCTATGTTTGTATTTATTTGTATAATTATATATTTATATCAGTATAGACTACTAGGTATTTGTTTTATACCTGGTGATATAAACCAACACTTTTTCTAGTTCAAATTGTTCACTTTGGCCAATGGGTGCTCTTTTATTGGTCGCTGTGTCCTTTTGACATACACCCATCATGTGGGATTCAGTAATAATTAGAATAATAAAAAATAAAAGTTCTGCCTCACTAGGTTCTTTTTTTAACCTAATTATAACACAGTGATCAATTTTTGCTAGGGGTAGTGGCCAATTGCAAGCATTTACTTAAGTTTTTATATCATTTCATAGATGAGGAAGCATAATTATAGCAGATAAAGGAAAACAGTGTGGCCCAAAATAATGAATTTCAAAAGTTTAGTAGGCGATTGTATCAACAGTAGTGAAATAATGGCTAGGGTGAAAAGTAAGGGGAGGTAGGTTTTCACATGGTTCACAAGAGGTGTCTAATATGCTCTTGCTGACCAACGTTGCACACTCATTTTGTAAACTTGTTTAGACCCCATACAGTTCTCTCCATTCTTATCATAGTTTGATCCTTTATTGTTTCTTTCTTGAATTCTGAAAGAGCCCATAGCTGGTATTTCTACTTTTTGCCTCATCTTTCTTTTGTTAAAAAATTTTTAAATGTTTATTTATTTTTGAGAGACAGAGCATGAGTGGGGGAGAGGCAGAGAGAGAGGGAGACACAGAATCTGAAGCAGGCTCCAGTCTCTGAGCTGTGAGCACAAGACGTGACACGGGGCTCAAACCCACAAACTGTGGGATCATGACCTGAGCCGAAGTTGGATGCTTAACCAACCAACCATGCTACCTAGGCACCCCACTGTCTCGTCTTTCTTCAGTCCATTGTGTATTAGGTAGTGTTTCTACTTTTAGTCTCATCTTTCCTAAGTCCATTCAGAATATTACAAAAGCACATTTAATTATGAGGGACAGTTGGACATTATGAAATATTATAAACTTTGGAAAAGGGTTTGTATTGGTTTAAATTCTTCTGCTCCCTCTTTGAGCAAAATATTGACCTCTGAGCATCACTTTCATTATGTAGATATATTGACTAAGCATAGGGTCATTGCAATTATTATAAAAGTAGCTAATATAAGTATTATTACTGACTGCCTACTGTGGGACAGACACTGTTTAATATGTTTTGTGAATTTTGGTTGCTTACCTTGGCATGATAATCAAGAAACTATCATGATATAATCTTTGATTTTACCTTCAGACATTCAGACCCACCTTAGGTTTGTCACATTGTCTGTCTTCTGTCTCTCACTCCCTCTTGTTACACACACACACACACACACACACACACACACACACACACACACACAGAAAATGGATATATAATAACACACACAGAATTAAGACAGTTTATTTATTTATTTTCCCAAAATGCAGCAAGCTGTTCTATTGCTCTTTTCATACATGCTCATTCCTTTGTCTGGAATGCCTCATGACCCTTTTAAAGCTGAATAATGCTTAGTGTTTACTTAATATTCGTATGAAATGTTTCTTTCTCCAACGACCTTTTCTAACCTTCACTCAAATACTCTGTGTTCTCATGTTCTATTATCATAGCATATGTCACTCTATATTACATTTTTTCATATGTCAGAGTGCCCTTTAGACAATAAGCCTCTTGAAGTCAAAGACTATGTTTTACATATATGCTCCTCTATAGTTAGGATACACTATTGAAAATATAATTATTAATAATTAATAAATTACCTGACCTAATAGTAATGGCCCATCCTCTAAATATTTCAGAAAAACTATTTTAATCTGAACTATAAGTATTATTACTGACTGCCTACTGTGGGACAGACACTGTTTAATATGTTTTGTGAATTTTGGTTGCTTACCTTGGCATGATAATCAAGAAACTATCATGATATAATCTTTGATTTTACCTTCAGACATTCAGACCCACCTTAGGTTTGTCACATTGTCTGTCTTCTGTCTCTCACTCCCTCTTGTTACACACACACACACACACACACACACACACACACACACACACACACAGAAAATGGATATATAATAACACACACAGAATTAAGACAGTTTATTTATTTATTTTCCCAAAATGCAGCAAGCTGTTCTATTGCTCTTTTCATACATGCTCATTCCTTTGTCTGGAATGCCTCATGACCCTTTTAAAGCTGAATAATGCTTAGTGTTTACTTAATATTCGTATGAAATGTTTCTTTCTCCAACGACCTTTTCTAACCTTCACTCAAATACTCTGTGTTCTCATGTTCTATTATCATAGCATATGTCACTCTATATTACATTTTTTCATATGTCAGAGTGCCCTTTAGACAATAAGCCTCTTGAAGTCAAAGACTATGTTTTACATATATGCTCCTCTATAGTTAGGATACACTATTGAAAATATAATTATTAATAATTAATAAATTACCTGACCTAATAGTAATGGCCCATCCTCTAAATATTTCAGAAAAACTATTTTAATCTGAACTTATAAAATTATTAGAAAATCCACAGTTTTTCCATTTGGTAATATAGCAGCTAACAATGCTTCCCTATATCCAGCTTCTCACCAGTTTTCCTAGTTAGAAACCTAGAATTCTGTACAGAGTTTAGAATAAATCTGGAATTCTGCAGAGTTTCAGTGATTCATATTTTAATGTTAAACATACCAATGGTTATGTAAATTCAGCTTAAAATTGATTTCCCCCACAGTTTATGAAGGGATATGAGCAGGATACAAGTCCATTTTTGACTCAGCCTAAAAGGTACATTTGATGGAAATATTTGATTTCTTGTCTTCATTTTAAGAATATGTGGCAGGAAGAATGTGTGTACAGACATACTACAGATTAATGCTAATATCTGTAGGAAGAATCATAGAATTCAAAGGGTGAATGACCTGTTATGAACTTTTTCATAATTATTTATACGTTGAATTGGCAAAAAGTGAGACCAACCTGGGAGATATCAGTCTTTATAATACAATTAAAATCACCATTTAAAAAAGCTTCAGATTTGTCTGAGGAATGCAACAAATATTAGGATAAAATATTATTAGAGAAGCTAACAGGATCAGTGTTGATAAATATGCTGATTGTATTCCAATGACTTTAGAAAAAAAGCGTACCCTTGGTACTGGAATTCAAAATAAGGAATTAATTTAAAAGTATGCCATCACTAATACAAATATGTACCATCACTAACTGCCTAGACTTATGGTAAAATTTTCCATGGAATAGTGAATAAGAGTTCCATTCATTTAAACAAACCTCAATACCTCACAGTGAACTAAATCTTCAATAGTAAACGAGAGTTTAGTAGTAAACTATATGTGTGTGTGTGTGTGTGTTTATATATATATATACATATATGTAGTATATATATATATATACTACAGTAGAATGATCATATATTTGACTATGGACCTTTCCGAAAGGTATCGTTGCTTCCCCCTTATTTAGTATATCATTCAGCCTAAATTTCCCATTTTTTGCTAGCATACAGATCTGATCCCAGAATGAAATAGAATTAGATTAATTCTAGATTAGATTAATCACTATTACAAATCCAGTTTGGAACTCATCCAATTGGACATATTTATGTTATTTACTTTTTTTCTTTTCATTTTCCCAGAAGAGTCAAGACTGTATATGAAAAATATACCATACTGTGTTGCCAAGTTAAAATAGGGAGTTAATTTTGTAATTTAAAAATTTTTTTTTAATGTTTATTTATTTTTTTGGGACAGAGAGAGACAGAGCATGAACGGGGGAGGGGCAGAGAGAGAGGGAGACACAGAATCAGAAACAGGCTCCAGGCTCTGAGCCAGCAGCCCAGAGCCCGACGCGGGGCTCGAACTCACGGACCGCGAGATCGTGACCTGGCTGAAGTCGGACGCTTAACCGACTGCGCCACCCAGGCGCCCCTAATTTTGTAATTTAAATGATAGAATGACATCCAAATTAGTTTAACTGTATGATTAAATAATTTCACTAAGAATTTATTTAACATTCTTCAGTCTCTTTAGTTATATAGAGCACAAAATTAATATACATGATGTTTACATTTTCAGATAAAATTCCATATTCATATTTTAGTAATGTGGAGTTGCACTATTGGTGGGAATCCAAACTGGTGCATCCACTCTGGAGAACAGTATGGAGGTTCCTCAAGAAAGTAAATATAGAATTACCCTACAGTCCAGCAATTGCACTATTAAGTAGTTACCCAAAGGATACAAAAATACAGATTTGAAGGGGTACATGCCTCTCGATGTTTATAGCAGCATTATCAACAATAGCCGAACTATGGAAAGAGCTCACATGGCTGTCTACTGATGAATAGGTAAAAGAGATGTAGTATCGTGTGTTTGTGTGAGAGTGTGTGTGTGTGTGTGTGTGTGTGTGTGTGCTTGAGTATGTATGTATGTATATGCCATCAAAAAGAATGAAATCTTGACATTTACAATGATGTGGATGGAGCTAGAGTGTATTATGCTAAGCAAAATCAGTCAGAAAAAAGACAAATGCCATAGGATTTTGCACATATGTGAAATTTAAGAAACAAAACAGATGAGCATATGGGATGGGGAAAAAAGAGGGAAACACACCACAAGAAAGTTGTAAAAGATAGAGAACAGACTGAGGGTTGATGGAGGGGAGGTGGGGTGGAGGATAGAATAGATGGGAGATGGAATAGATAAGTGATGGGTATTAAGGAGGGCATTTGTTATGATGCGCACTGGGTGTTGTATGTAAGTGATGAATCACTGAATTCTACTGAATTCTACTCCTTAAACCAATATTGCACTGTATTTTAACTAACTAGCATTTAAATAAAAAAAAATTGAAAAGAAAAATAAAACAATAAATGAAAAAACAGACACCTCTCAATTGAGGTAAATAATTGCATAATAATAGTAATTGGCCTTATTAAACTCTCTCTTTATTAAGTGATTGTTTCCTTGCATATCTGGAAGAAACAGTTTTATAGGACACGTACAACTTTTTCTTGTAAACCATGTTTTAATTTTGGAAGCTTTTACTATCATATAAAATTTATTCCCCATATTAAAAACTAAAATAACTGTAATCAGCACAATTATTAATTTAAAATTAGAATATACTCCTAGTATCACATCCATTTCTTGTTCATAATGTGTAGTTAGAAATGCCCAGATTATAATCTATATATTTAATCATAAATTTTATTTATTCCACATATCCGTGTCTAACCTGGCAGAATAAAGTGGTTTTGTGTCAGAACTGAGAGAGTATGCATTGGGATGACATTAGAAATATTACATATTTGTTTGAGAATTAAATAAAAACTGCATAATACATCATGTATATCAGCAATTACAGAAAAACTATAGCATGTTTCCCCTAATTCTTGAAAAAAATAAGCAAAAAATGAGAGTGTATTACTTATGAGACAACATACATCTACATAGTTTTTCTAAATAGCTGTCTAAAAAGTTCAAATTTATACTTGGATTTATTCATGAAAGTATGATTTTCAGTAAAATCTCACCAGTACATATAGAAGCCCAATTTAGTTAAAAGTGTTCAAAGGATTATTGGGGAAAAAAATACTTGCTTTGAATAGATACACACATACAAGCACTCAACACATTCTCCTTTACATGATGTAATAAAATTCAAGGATTCAATTTTTTATTGTCCTAATCATGATTCCAAGTGTCCTCAATTTGTCTTTCCTCTGTGGAGTTTCCTTCTGACCACAAGAGTTAAGAATTTCAGATGTGAGTACACTGTTGAAGTAGTCACAATAACTACTGATTCACAGAGAGGGAATTGAAATGTCTAGTCAGCCTGTCAAATGATTCTTTCCTCTTTTGCCAATGCTGCTGTCAGTATCACTTGATTTTTCTGCTAGGATTCAGCTCTCCAAGGAAGGTACTGGTAAATGCAGGAAGCATTTTTACAGACCCTTTCTAATGAAGAAGAGTCACACTCAGTGAGATCTTATCCACCAACAGAAAACCATTATCCTTAAAAATTCTTAAGTAACATTTCAAGCTACTGGGATCAGAGAAAGACTGTCTTTTCCCCAGTGTTCCTGTTACAGTAAGTGTTCCTACAAAGCTCTTTCAGTTTGCATCCACATGCGCACATCATTGTTAACCAAATTATGTCTTTGGTGCTGAGTGAGGGGCCTTGAATGCTGGACAGACACCTGCCCAGCTGGGAAGCTCATGTCACTCTTATTCAAACTTTTTGCTTAGGCCTTTGGGATTCTCTTCTTTGAAGTATCCTCACTCAGGGTCACCTCAGACATCAGACATTTCAAATACTTTTAATTCACATTAAAAAAAAAAGTAGGAGTATCAATATTTTTTCATGTCAGAAGAATCCTTGCCTCTTCTGATATTATCCTACACTCCAAATAACATATTCCAGTGAATATGGGGGAAATAGAGAAATGACTTTTTATTATACAGAATAAGTCTCACACCACTTCCTGAACATAAAAGCCACCCTTTACACTGTGTGCCATAGTCCACACATATATACCTATAAGTAAAAATAAGGGCCATACTAGAGATTCCTATAAGAGTAGTGAGGATCAGTTCTCAGGGACTTAAGCTAAAAAAGGAAATGGGTGGTCATTTTCCCCTCTGATCATCTGCTTTGGAATTTAAGAAACAAAACAAATGATCATAGGTGAAAAAAGAGAGGAAAACCAGGAAACAGACTCAAAACCAGAGAAACTGATGGTTACCAGAGGGGATGTGGGGGAGGGGTGGGTGAAATAGGTGATGGGGATTAAGGAATGTACTTGTGCTAAGCACTGGGTGATGTATGGAATTGTTGAATTACTAAATTGTACACTTGAAAACTATCACACTGAATGTTAACTACACTGAATAAAAACTTTAAAAAAAAGTGGGTGGTAATTTTCATTGTTCGTTTTCTTGACAATTAGTATAATAATTATAATAAAAAAATAAAAGTTCCATTTTATAAAGTGCCTTGTTTTTTGCAGCTAAATATAATACAGTAGTCAGCCTGTGCTAGGGACAGTGGTCATTTGCATACTTTTACTTAGTTTGATTCCATTTTGTAAATGAAGAAATGTGACAAGGTAGGAAAAGAAAACAAAACAATCCAATCTGAAACATGGGCAGAGGAACTAAATAGACATTTCTCCAAAGAAGATATACCAGTGGCCAATAGGTAAAAGGTCCTCAACATCACTTATCATCAGGAAAATGCGAATCAAAATCACAATGAAATATCACCTAACATCTGTTACAATGACAGTCATCAAGAAGATGAGAGAAGTGTTGGTGAGGATGTGGATGAATGAGAGCCCTCTTTCACTGTTGGTGGGAATGCAGATTGGTGCAGCCACTATGGAAACAGCATGAAAATACCTCAAAAAATTAAAAATAGAACTATACAATGATCCAACATTCCCACTTCTGGATATCCAAAAGATATGTAAATAAGATATCAAAGAGATATCTGCACTCCCATGTTCATTTCAGCATTATTCACAATAGCCGAGATATGGAAACCTAGGTCTCTATCAAGGATGAATAGACATTTTGTGTGTGTGTGTGTGTGTGTGTGTGTGTGTGTGTGTGTGTGTGTGTGGATAGATAGTATATATGGAATATTATTCAGCCACGACAAAGAAGGAATCCTGCCACTCGCAACAACAAAACACAGATGGATCTGGGGGGCATTGTGCCAAGTGAAATAAACCAGACAAGAGAAAGACATATACTGCATGGTATCATCATAAGTGGAGTCTCAAAAAAAAGTCAGACTCATAGAAACAGTGATTAGACAAGTGGTTGCCAGGGGCTAGGGGTGGGGAAATTAAGACAGGTGGGTAAAAGGAGAAAAAAAAAAAATATATATATATATATACCCTTAATTATTCAAACATTGATTTTTTTAAAGTAAATATATCACTTCACTTTTGAAACCATACCAAATTCATCATATTTATTATACATTCACTTTGTGGCATCAATATATTACCAAGGTGACTTTTAAAAGGACTTAACAGAAAAGAGAATAAACATGATCCAATACAATTACATTTGAGATACATAGAACAGGTTGGAGGTTGAATTCATTTTATTTAATAGATTATTTAAATCTATTGTATAAATATTAACATTATTTTACTAGTGGTTAGAATAAGGGGTGGAAGAGCCTAAAGGATACTTCTGGAATAGAATCAGATTACATTTCACAGTATCAGACAAGAGGAGATATATCTGAGAATTTGTTTCTTGTTCTGACATTTAAACTCAGCTATGGCCTTTTAAAATGCTAAAATGTCTAAGTGTTATGTTGACTCAGTTGCTTTGCTGGATTCTGTTGCTTAAAGGGAATAGAAGTCTTAATGGGAAGCTACCAAAGTCATAATTCATATCCCGCTTTTATCAGCAGACTGTCAAGGTGGCAAGCACAGGCTTGAAAAATAAGTGTGTTGTGTCATCATCATAAAAGAAAGTTTTAGTTGCTGAACCTGAGGCTTTTGCACCCCACACATTATATCAAGCAGTTTTGGTGGCCTTTTGATCTGTCACAACAAGGAGTAACTTTCCTTAAAGTGATACTGGCACAAAACTTGTTTAGGAAACAATGTACAAGGACCACTCACATTAACAGTATTTGTGTTTCCCTCTCAACATCAGTGGGAGTTGGGGTAACGGATAGTGGAAGTTGGCTATGTCAAAAATACCACAGATTGCTAATGAAAGAGTGTGTCACACACTTAAGTCTGAGAAAGTCAGGTAACAAAATGATCGACTTCATAAGCAGAAGTTTAAGGAAAGCAAAGAATACCCTTCTATGCCAGTGTGATACTTTATTTTACTAGAGCAGCTTTCAACCATGGTTCCTTGAAAGCTCTTAACAGTATCTCAAGAAGCTCTAATTTCTCCTGTAGCTAGGTAGTAAGTCAAACTAAATGATATTCATTAGCTCTTTCAAAACAGGGTGAAAACACTTTTTGTTGTAGATGGCTTTCTGAAAGAGAAGATAAAGAGTTTGAAAGAAGGTGGTTTGCCTTTATTTTCATTTCTTTAACTAATGGAAGACTAGAAGTATTGACCACATGAATTCATGTCCTAGAGTCTTGACACTGGATTTGTTAAATGCAGGGAAAATGTGCTGTAAGGATGGGTTGGAAGGACCCTGGTTGGAAAAAAGGAAATCCTCCTGTATAATACTCTTCAAGCATTCTGTAATTATGTTTTATACAAGTGTCACTTGTAATTAACATACACAAATATAGGATTTAGAAGATGGGAAGGATGCGGTCCACTGCTCTAATCTCAGGGATTTGTACAGGGCCAAGTGCATTACAGGAGTTCAGATAATATTTGCAAAATATTTGAAAAAAATAACCTATGACATTTTTGGCATATTTTACCCAATTTTTGGCTTTAAATATTTTTACATTTTCTATTTTATTTCAGTTATCTTAGAACTCATGAGTTGGTCTCTCTCCCCAGAAGCTATTTTTTTACTTTGCTTTCACTGCAGGAAAAACTTGAGGAATCCATTAATGTGTGTATGTATCCAATAGCATCTTTCCTTAACAAAGCAAAATATTGAGGTTTTTTCCTGTGGAAATATCTTCTTGGAAAGACTGAAGTAGAGGCTTTGGTACAATCTCAAATTCCTTACCAGTCTAGATAATCATTATGTATGTATCTGAGTAATCTACCAATTTTATATGTGTATTTAGAGCAATTGTCTCATGTGTATCTTTGACTCTTTCTTAACTAGATTGTAGACATTTAATAGGAATACTGAGTATATCTACACCTGCAAGATTATATCGTCTTAATTTACTTTTGTAAATCAATATTATTGATTGTATTGTATGGACTTATCTTTGTTACTTTTGTTTCTTTAAATCAATTAATCTTTGTAGTTATCATTCCTAGATTCAGTAAGAAAAAGGTATTTGTGGCCCTTATTCTCTGTTTAAATTAGACAATTTTACGTTATCCAAGCAGGTGTCTGATATCAAGGCATTTAGAATTATTTCATTCTTTTGACAACTAAGTTTACTTTGTAGCTAAAGTCTTATTTCATTTTTTATTTTATTTTATTTTATTTTTTTTCAACGTTTATTTATTTTTGGGACAGAGAGAGACAGAGCATGAACGGGGGAGGGGCAGAGAGAGAGGGAGACACAGAATCGGAAACAGGCTCCAGGCTCCGAGCCATCAGCCCAGAGCCTGACGCGGGGCTCAAACTCACGGACTGCGAGATCGTGACCTGGCTGAAGTCGGACGCTTAACCAACTGTGCCACCCAGGCGCCCCCAGCTAAAGTCTTATTTCAAAAAATCAAAATACAATGACTTTATTTCAGTATTATTGCTTTTCATGGTGCTGGTTATAAATTATTTCTTTATAGCATAATTGTGGAATTTATTTTAAACTTATTAATGGCAGTGTGTGAGACTTAAAGTTAAGTGTGTTAACTGGGACAAAATCATTTGAGATCAGAGTTTGACTTATTAGAAAGCTGGGTAACACCTTCCTTAACATTTTTGACATGCACTTGTTAATGGGATGTAGACTTAGTAATAATGAAGAAACCTTGCTACTAATTCAAAATATTCATTATAGTTGAAGTCATTGACCTGTCAAAACAGAATCAACATTTATATATGTCATTATTACAGAATACAATTTAAATATATCTAAACTCATTTAAAGAAAACAATATAATTTCATTAGGCTCTATTGTGAATCTCCTTCTGAAGTTTCAAAAGAAGACAATATATGTTAAAATTTTCTTCCATCTTAACTCCAGGGGGATTGTTAAGTTTGCCTAACACATTTCATAGACTGAAAAAAAAAGTTTATCTTTGTCATTACCCTAATAGCTATTAATGGAATACATGCAAAATACTATATTAAATATTAACATGTTTTCAGACTGAAGGTTCTCAGTCAAGAGATTTGAATTATCTGTAGGACAATGAGAATGGGAACAAATTAAGCAGAAAATTAATTCAAAATTAGTAATTAATGGGCTGTAATTATTTTTTTAATTGAACTCTGACTTGAATTATAAACCTAAAAATGGTGGAGGGGAAAAAAAGTTGTATTTCATTAGAACTCTAAAATGTTTCTGTTTTAAAGAAAATTAATCTTCCAACAATTTTTTATTTTTATAATTTTGGGTTTGGTGAGTGTGTAGCAGAGGATGTCTGTATGTTTTCATATCTCTTTACCGTTTTCCTGCTGTGCTTTCACTTCTAACAGCCGATATCTGCGAGAAGAGCTAGAGATAACTGGGATCTACATCTCCCTGGGAGAAGCCCCAGCAAATGGCTCCTGGTGCAGAAGCAGAACTACTCCACCTTCCTTGCCCCTGGTCCAGGCTGCTCTGAGGTATGACTGACTCCAGAATCTTCCCTGGAATTGAGCCTGAATTGTCCTTCATGGGATTTTGTTTGACATTGACTATTTGTGTGGCTCCCTCCTCTTCCCTCTCTTCCACACTCTCTTATTTATTCCTGGCAGCATTTCTAACAAATCATTTTCATATGAATCCTCATCTTAGGGTCTGCTTCTGGGGAGTTGCTCTTAAGACAGTGTTATAGTCATTAATGCTGTTTTATTATTATCATTATTATTATTACTCTTTGCCTTCTGGACACAAGCTAGGGTTGTATTTCCTGATCTCCCATGGTTGGGTGATGGGCCAGTTATAAGCTCTAGCAGAGGGTATGTGTGCTGCTTCTGGATTGAGCATCCAATGGCCAGGATGAAAACTTTAGAGCTCTTTTCTCTCTGTTTTGGTGACCAAGAGTGTTCCAGATAGTGACTGCTCTGTCATCCTGGGACCTGAAGTCAGTGTGACAAAGTGGATCAGAGCCCCATCTCTGATTTGTAATCAGAGTGAGAAATAAACATCTTTTGTGTTAAGCCACTAAGAGTTGGGGGCTGTTTGCTATACTGCAGTAGAATCTAGCATATCCTGAGAGATAATTGAGGATGAAAAAAGAAGCATCAGGGCTGTCTAAGATTCCTGGTTTGGGCTTTCGGATGAATGGTGTTAATGGGGGCTGGGAAGAGGAAGGAGGAAGAGCTGGGTTTTATTTATTTACTTATTTTTTAAATTGAGGTATAATTGACATATAGCATTGTTTTAGTTTCAGGTGTATAACATGATTTGATGTTTGTATATATTGTAAAATGATGACCATTTAGTTATCATCTGTTGCCATACATAAGTTACAAAACTTTTTTTCTTATGATCAGAACTTTTTTTTTTTTTTTTTTTTTTTATTTTTATTTTTGGGACAGAGAGAGACAGAGCATGAACGGGGGAGGGGCAGAGAGAGAGGGAGACACAGAATCGGAAACAGGCTCCAGGCTCTGAGCCATCAGCCCAGAGCCCGACGCGGGGCTCGAACTCCCGGACCGCGAGATCGTGACCTGGCTGAAGTCGGACGCTCAACCGACTGCGCCACCCAGGCGCCCCTGATCAGAACTTTTAAGATCTACTTTCTTAACAACTTTCCAATATTCAGTACAGTATTGTTAGCTATAGTCAGCATGCTGTACATAACATCCCCATGACTAATTTTTTTTTCCCTTTTACTTAATCTATATTGGTTATTATAGTTAGAAAAATCACATAGTGATCTCTTTGTTTTAATAATATAAATTATGATTTTTTAAACTTTTATTTATTTTTGAGACAGAGACAGCATGAACAGGGGAGGGGCAGAGAGAGAGGGAGACACAGAATCTGAAACGGGCTCTGGGCTCTGAGCTGTCAGCACAGAGCCCGATGCGGGGCTTGAACTCACGGACCATGAGATCATGACCTGAGCCAAAGTCGGACGCTTAACCGACTGAGCCACCCAGGCGCCCCAATAATTTTTAACAGAGATATATGCTTTCTTCATGCTATTTACAATGAAAGTAAATATGACAAGTTATTTTAATTTCTAAAATCTACAATTGTTTTTTGAAACAATCTTAAGTCACTTATATGTCTCAAATTTAATTTATTGTTTCTCAATTTCTATTTGTAGTTCCATTTGTAAAAACCTACTATCTTTCCACTACAAAAAACCAAAAGGCATTCTGTATGTTTGTCGTAGCATACTGTGCTTGTATTTTTGATCTTGTCTGTCATAGCTCCGAGTATGACATAACTTATGCCATGGCAATGCACAAATGATGCCTTGCACAGATCTGCCCACGTGAGATATTCTTTTACTACACAACTATTATGTCTGCATGAGGCTCTGAGTATGTTTGCTTATGTGTGTGTATGTAAAAGAGTAGGAGTGGGGAAAGTGATTGAGAATTGATGCAGAATTGTATCTGAGATTTTCACAAGTATTAAGAAATCTAAGTCCAGTAAACAATATGATGGGCCGAGTCTATGCTTAAATGTCTGTTCTGAGGATACAGAAAGTCCATTAATTCCATAAGTCAAATGAATACCAGGGTACATTGGTAGTGACCTGGTACCCAAAGGAAAAAGGAAATGCACACAAATTAATTTCTTAGATTATTAATGTTCCTTATAAGTCACTTGTGGATTCATAGCATAAGCTCTAAAATCTGCATTGCTCATTTCATTTGCTTTGCTTATCAGAGGCATAGCAAGACTACGGAGGAAAGATATAGAAGTCCTGTCTGATATTCAAACCAAACAATGGTTCTCTCAGGCAAAAGAGGAAATGTGACTTCCAAAAGTTTTACTAGTTTGATTCTCTAAAGAATTGTTGAAACACATTCAATAAATGTATACAGAATGATTCAAAATAATTTTTAAGTTTTCTAGGTTGTGGTCTTTCAAACACCAACGTGTTATCAAAGGCCTTTAATCTTAGCTCTTCATAGAATTTCTGCAAAAAGAGTGTATTTCCAACTTCACTGTTATTGAAAGTAATTCTGTTTCCATTAAGCCCTCAGTGTATGTGTTTGTCAATTTGAGACACCAGTGAAAATTTAATTAAATAATCTTAAATACATGTACTTAAAAGTCACATGAAGAAATTAAGGTCCAGCCATTCACCTGCAACTGCTTAATTTATGCTGGGTTCTATTTAATTGAAAGTCAGTAACCTGGAAAGGAAAAGCATATTCACTTGAGATTGTATTAGAAACTGTAGAGCATGATCAATTGCATGATTCACAAGTGTGTCCGTTTACTACTTTGTTTCAGTTTAAAGTAACACTGTTTGTCTTCTTCAAATATATGTAACAAATGTATGTGCCGTTTTAAAGTAATATTAAAATTACCAATATTTTAAATTACATTTGAAAACAAATATACACTCAAGCTAACAAAAGCTACTCGTATTAATGCCACACATATTTCAGTTTCAGTTACATTTTATTGTGAGGTGAATAAAATATTTTTAAAAAACTATGTTTAACATCAAACAAAAGAGATAAACTCTCTTTTTAAAAGAGATAACTAAAATTATGCCTTAAGCAGGAGGTCTCTTACTTGAACCCACATGAATATTGTTTTTACATAAGCCTTGTGTTTGATAATAATTCTGTATAATTTAGTTGAGTCTTGTTTTTTTATCTCTATCATCCCTGCATATACTTGCGCTCAGTGGATGGCATAACAAATGAAAATATTTTCACCTATTACAATTTTAAAAAACATTTAACTGCATAAAGAGATTTATTTAACTGGGAAGGAGGTTTTTACAGCATTTAATAGTGAGGACACTTGGAGCCTTGAGCTAGAAAACTAGCCCTATATTTACTGTGTGATTTTGGATAAATTGCTTAAGTTCTCTGTGTCTCAATTCCTTAACTGTAAAAAGGACATAGCGCCCCTAGAATATATTATTATTTACTTTTATTTGAGATGATTTTCTGTAATAATACCGGAGAAACATGGCAGTAAATACTTAAAGATTAAAAAAAAATAAAGTCTTTTTCATATATGTGATATTGAGTTGGGAAATGAAAACTGTAAGGGGAACTAAGATGTCTTTTTTTTTGTATGCAATATTGAGCAAGAAGTTTAACTTATTTTTTTAAAAAATGTTTATTTGTTTATGTTTGAGAGAGAGAGAGAGAGCGAGCAGGGGAGGGGAATAGGAGGGTTGGGGGGACATAATCCCAAGCAGGCCCAGGTTGTCAGTACAGAGCCCAGTTTGGGGCTAGAAGTCACAAACTCTTAGATCATGCCCTGAGCCAAAACCAAGAGTCGGATGCTTAAATGACTGAGCCACGCTGGTGCCCCAAGAATTTTAGCTCTCTTAAACATCACTTTCCAATTTTTTTTTTCTCATAGATTAGTTCAATAAATGGAATAATGCATTTTTGAATTACTTACAAGTTATAAAGTACTAGACATGCTACTTCTTTTTCTATTTCCATTTTTTATATTAGAGAGAGAATGAGTGCAAATGGGGGAAAGGGGCTGAGGAAGTGAGGGAGAGAATCTTAAGTAGGCTCCAAACTCAGCATAGAGCCTGATGCGGGGCTCAATTCCACGACTCTGGGATCATGACCTGAGCCCAAATCAAAAGTCGGATGCTTGGAGCGCCTGGGTGGCTCAGTCGGTTGAGCAGCTGACTTCGGCTCAGGTCATGATCTTGCTGTCGGTGAGTTCGAGCCCTGCGTTGGGCTCTGTGCTGACAGCTCAGAGCCTGGAGCCTGTTTCAGATTCTGTGTCTCCCTCTCTCTGATCCTCCCCCGTTCATTCCCTGTCTCTCTCTCTCTCTCAAAAATAAATAAACGTTAAAAAAATTAAAAAAAAAAAAGTCAGATGCTTAACTGAGCTGCCCCGGTGCCTCTGCATGCTGCTTCTTAATATAATATTAATAATAGTAATCACCGAGACCTGGTTGTGTCACATTTCTTTGGCAAGCAATTCTCTTCAGGCCTGACAAGCTTTTACAAAAGTTAACTAAATTAATATAAAAATCACAATATCATAGACTATTGAGATTCTACAAAAAAAAAAACATGAATGCTGCATGATGAATTTGCAAATTCGATCATATAATCAGAGGCTCACTTGCTAAACTTATTATAGTTAAATTCTATTTCACACTATGTTTATTAAATACATATACATAGCCTTTTACAACTATGACAGTATAGCTGGTGTTATAATCATTGGTACCTCAACATTCAATTAATCGGATATTCTAAAGTTTCATATTATTTGCTTAAGAAGGGATGTAATCATCCTGAGAATGAAAGCTAGCAAAGATTGATTTTATATGTCACAGGTAATATAATTTTATCATATGCCAATAAATTGTACTATATGGTTTCATAAGTCACGCACACAAAAAAGCATGAAGCATTTGGGCTAGATGTTACATTTGTCTTTGAGATTAACTGGCAGATTGATGAGTCCAAAAACTAGATTTTCCTTTTAGGAGGACAGAGGAACACAAAGTAGAAAATTCTTTGTGATGTTTTTTTCCTTAATGCTTTCTGTGAGTTTTCCTGTGGCTGGCAGTTTTCTCTAACATCTTCTTTTCTTCATATTTTAAAGATATAGATTTAATTTTGAAAAAAAAAATTGTTACTTGTTTTTTGAAGTTTTAATATTGCCTGCTCAACTTTTTTAACATTTTTTAACATTTTAACATTTAACATTTTAACATTTTGACTTATTACTACAATTAGTGAAGTTAAATTTTTGGTGCACTCTTTCATGGGGGGAAAATTTGATCCAATATTCTGATTCAAGGTTAGTATTAGCAGAGTGAATTTTTTTCAGGGAAGATAGTGGTTTGAATGCTGATATCTAATTTTACTAATTTTAGAGGCAAACTCCTTCTAAAAAAATAAAGGGGAATATTTTAAGGTCATAAAACTCCAAGGGTAGAGAACTAGAAGAGAGACAAGAGCAACAAATTTGGGTAAATTGACAACATAAGAAACAACAGGTGTTGGTGAAGATGTGGAGAAAGGGGAACCCTTTTACCCTATTGGTGGGAATGCAAACTGGTGCAGCCACTCTGGAAAACACTATGGAGGTTCCTTAGAAAGTTAAAAATAGAACTACCTTACAATCCAGCAATCGCACTACCAGATATTTATCCAAAGGATACAAAAATGCTGATTTAAAACAAAACGAAAAAAATAACGTTTATTTATTATTGAGATACAGAGTGTGAGCAGGGGACAGGCAGAGAGAAAAGGGGACACAGAATCTGAAGCCGGCTCCAGGCTCTGAGCTGTTAGCACAGAGCCCGATGCAGGACTCCAACTCACAAACCGTGACGTCATGACCTGAGCTGAAGTTGGATGCTTAACCAGCTGAGCCACCCAGGTGCTCTGTAAAAATGCTGATTTTAAGGGGCACATGCACCCCGAAGTTTATAGCAGCACCATGGACAATAACCAAAGTATGGAAAAAGCCCAAATGTCCTTTGACTGATGAATGGATAAAGAAGTGTGATACACACACACACACACACACACACACACACACACAATGGAATATTGGTGATCTAAAAGCATGAAATCTTGCCACTTGCAACAATGTGGATAGAACTAGAGGGTATTATGCTAAGTGAAATAAGTCAGTCACAGAAAAACAAATACCATATGATATCGTACATGGAATTTAAGAAACAAAACAGATGAACATGGCGGGGGAGGCGGGAACAAAAGAGAGGCAAACCAGAAAACAGACTCGTAACTATAGAGAATAACCTGAATGTTGCTTAAGGGGAGGTGGGCAGGGAGATGGGTTAAACAGGGATCAAGAAAGGCACTTGTTGTGATGAACACTGGGTGTCATATCTAAGTGACAAATCACTAAATTCTACACCTGAAACTAATATTACACTGTGTTAACTAACTAGAATTTAAATAAAAACTTGAAAGCGGGAAAAAAAAAGAACAAAAACTTTAGAAGCTAGAATGCAAATGGAACAGTACCGTTAACAGTGAATTAACAGACGTGAATTTTCAAATCTGAGAAATCCCAAATTCTTAGTTCCTAGTGGTATAAGCTGAGACTCATTCTGACTCACATTGCTGAATCTCCCCCCCAACGCCTGTAGCCTCTGGAATTAGCAGTGTCTGGTAGGGCTGGGGATTGGGAGTAAACACATGGCATCAATGAAAAAGACCAGTTGCAAGCACTTCAAGAGGCAATTAGATCACTAGATCCCCTCCTTAATACTACACTGCTTTTTATAGAAGGAAATGAGAAGGTTAAAACAGTGAGACTGGCTTGGGAAAAAACAAGATATACTTGGGGACAGGGCCATCACAAGGGAAACCTTAAGGGGAGGGGTGATTATGTAACAGAATGCGTATCATATGCTGAAAACCAGGAACTCTTTCAACATTTCAATGTCAGTATACTGTCATTCATATCTTTTTGGGTTGGAAATTACAATTGGGTCAGTTTCGTGTGAAAGTACAAAAGATACTGTGATCCTGGGATTTCATCCTAACAAAAGCTCATACCTGACAGGCCTCACCCATCTATACTCAAGAGTTTTCAATCAGTCTTTTATGTTCCTACTCACAATTATAATTAGCTGTTCAAAGATTATCATAAAACTGAAGAAAGCCTCTAATGTGGAGAGAGAGTGATAGAGTGGGAAAACCAGCTTGGGACTTCTGGTTTCAAGACCAGGTATAAGGAACTTAGAAGCTGCTACTCTGTGCTAAACATCATTAACAAGTTCAACAAACTGAAAAATCAACACCTTCTTTGAGTTGTCAGGGAAATAAAGTCATCACAGGACTAACTGCTGCCTCTCAAATTGGACAGCCAGGTAGATGTAGAGAATTAAACTTGACCAGAGCAGAAGAAACTCATAAGTAGAAGCCTCTGTGGGAATCAGTGCTGAGGGTAGGAAAACCCAACTCTAACTGATGAATTGCTGGAGGCTGAGTGTGAACAAATCTGAGATTTAAAAACTCTAGGAGGACCTAGTTATAGAAGGGCCCTGACACTTGACCTCCTGGAGGCCTACCAGGTCCTCACAGTGAATGTAAGAAAAAATTACCTTGAGTTTCTAACAGGAGGAGGGGGAAATGAATCATTTTGAAATACACCAGAGCATTCTGTTCTTATAAACCAGGCTTACCCTCAGGGGAAACCGTTTTACCTGCTGGGGTTTTTCCAGAACCCAGAATTCCTGGGTAAAGTGAAATATACAACTCCAGGATTTCCACCTGTCCTGTCGTACCTAAGGAGAGAAAACAAAAACAACAAAAAACAAAACACCTGAGAAGCTCTGGTGACATTCACTATCCGAGGACACAGGTCGTCCAAAAGACTGAGATATACTTATAAGCTATATAATGGCTCCCCTTTCTTCTCCCCCTGCAACCACATTATTAAAGACCTATTACAATTCCTTTTACCCATAGCATCATGTTCAGCTTTCACCAAAAAAATTACAAGATAACAACAGAACCAGTTTGACTGCATAAGCATCAGAACTAGAATCAGATATGGCATAAATGTTGGAATTATTAGACTGGGAATATAAGACTATAAGTAATCTGTAAAGGGATTTAATGGGGGGAAAAGTAGACATCATGCAAGAACAGAGGACTAATGTAAGCAGAGAGGAATTCTAAGAAAGAGTACAAAAGAAATGCTAGAGATCAAAAACACTAACAGAAATGAAGAATGTCTTTGATGAGCTCATTAGGAACTGGGCATGGGCAATTATGAATAAAGATGCTATTAACATCCATGTGCAGGTTTCCGTGTGAACATAATTTTTACCTCTTTTGGGTAAATACCAATTACAGCTCATGGAAGTTGGTACCGACATTTTTGGTATGTCTGTTCAGAGGGGGCAAGAGATGTTGGAATCCAACATTAGAAGGGATAACATTCTATTATTTACTTAAAATCACACTGATTCTCATGTTTTTTTTAACAATCTAAAGAAGCTCAAAAGGAAACCTTTCCATTCTGCATTCTCATCTTAGACCTCCGTTCTTCCTTGGGCCTGGGTTAATGCAAGTAAAAGGGAAAAAAAATGCTGCCCAATAGTGCAGCAAGGTACATTTTAAGTACCTGGAGTCAGGAAAAAGAAATTATGTCACACATATACACAACAACTTCATGTGTCAAATGCCTTGAAAAATCTGGTCTACTCATCCATTCAACAAGCATTTATTTTGCTCCTTCTGTGCTCAGGACACTGTGTTAGGCATTATTCAGGATATAAAGATGAGTCATACAAATATTTTACCTTAGGAATTTATTTTTTATACTGTGGCAAAACATATAATGAAGTCAAGACGATGTTATAAACTATGTACAAAGGGTCATATTATCAGCCAAGCTTTTTTAAGGTATTGGACATGTCTAGTGTTAGAATATTGTTTTTCTGTATATTTTTAGAAAAAAAGATTTAAATAAAAATTAAGGACTTTATAGGTCTTTATTGGTAAAACTAAATTTTGTTGGGAAAGACTTTAACATTAAGTGGAGGCATTGGATTATCACTGACAATAGGAATTAGACATGTCCTAAATTTCAAGTGTTATATTTTATATTCTAGCTATGTATAAAATTGAACATTTTGTTTATTCCATTTTTTTCTCTTTCCCATTCAGTTCCTTTATTTCTCATCATATGCAATGTTTCAGTATTTTCTTCTTTCATAATTCCAGCACAGGAATTTTCGGTTCACCTTTCTGTATTGTAAAGCTACTAATTAGTATTGACTTTCACACTACAGTATCTGTAGTAAAATCTCATTAATTGTGCCCAGTTGGGAAATAAAAGGTGAGTCTGACTCATAGAACATATAAGAAGAAATGGCATGAAATAATATATGTATGAAATAACCTGATAGCAATTGAGTAATACAAGAATCAATCACAAATGTGAGGAAAAAGACTTGTTTTGCTTAAAAATACTCATCAATAAAATCCATTTTTATTACCATATTCAATATTTGAATAAAACCATTGCTAAAGTGGCTTAAAATGAATTTTCTGGCTTTCACTTGAAAATAGGGTAAATATCACCTTTATTTACACTTAGTTAGAAAGTAATCTTTTTTTTTTTTAATTTTTTTTCAACGTTTTTTTAATTTATTTTTGGGACAGAGAGAGACAGAGCATGAACGGGGGAGGGGCAGAGAGAGAGGGAGACACAGAATCGGAAACAGGCTCCAGGCTCTGAGCCATCAGCCCAGAGCCCAACGCGGGGCTCGAACTCACGGACCGCGAGATCGTGACCTGGCTGAAGTCGGACGCTTAACCGACTGCGCCACCCAGGCGCTCCAGAAAGTAATCTTTTGAGGGTACACATTTGTGTTTTAAGTAAGCTTTCCTTAACTATCATAATTTTCAATTTTTAATTAAACATGTTTTTATTGTTTGGGGAGGAAATTCATCTAAGACAAAGACTGTAGCATAAAAAGTTCTTTTCCACTAAGACAAATAATTTTTAATTTTGTAAACACTTGAAACTGCTACTAGTATAATTGAGGATTGACCCATGTGTAATATTTTCATTTTCTAAGAAAACATTTAAAATTGCATTAAAATTACAAAATTTTTCCACGTACACTTAAAAAATAGGTATGCACAAAGATGTAGCTTATGTTTGTTTATTAATTCGTTATCTTTTTATTTACTTTCTTTGGCAATATTTCAAATTTATGGTTTGCTTCCTTACTTCCTGCTAAATTAGTCTAAATGTAAGCAAGCGGTGGTAGCTCATGGTGAAATAACAGAACCATGGACTCAGCAACGAAGGGTAGACTTTTTGAACATATTTCCAGGAAACCTTTTATTCAGTTGGGAATATGGGAGAAAAGCTTAAGGGTCTGTTTTGTGTAAACACAACTTTTATTGAGTTTGGGAAAATAAGAGGGACCAGAAAAGAATAAGAGGGACCAAAAAAAAAATAAGAGTTTGGGAAAATAAGAGGGACCAGAAAAGACTAAAAAGATCACATTGACAGAAGTGATGCCACTTAAAGACTGAGCTGATAGCATTAATGGAAATAAGATAGAATCCCTAAGAGAAAAATTGTTCATGAATTCATGATAGGAGAGTGTTTAAAAAGGAGGAAGTCATCAGTAGTGTAGGATATCACAGGCACCTAAATGCCTAAGATAAAAAACCATTTTCCTGGCCAGAGGAATTGTAGAAAGGAGACCCCATGGTCCACAGAGTTTGGGGTAAATTCCCATTATTTTTTCCTGTTTTCTTATAGCATGGGAAGCTAAATTAGTGAGGAAATAAACAAAATATTTCTGTCCAGAAGACTAGGTAAGGGGCTCCTGGGAGAGTATAGGGGAAATCCTGGAGACCAGTGAGCTGAGAAGAGAGATTCTGAATTCTGTCTATAAAGGTAAATGAATCTGGGTTCATCGCTGAAAAATTTAATAGAGCAACCCAGGAAGCACAGCAAAGGATTTGAAAGCCAAGCTGACAATGGAACCACTTGAGATGTCAGTTTAATTAAAATATCAACAAACCTCTAACCAGATCAACCAGGGAAATAAAACAAAACAAAAACAAAACAAACAAAAAACAGAAAAGGAAAGATTTTTTCCAATCTAGAATTCTGTATCCTGTAAAAATACCCTTTTGGAATGAAAACAAAATAAAAAATATTCTTAGATCAAGGAAAACTAAAAGACTCTGTCATCTGTCACTAGTCCACTGGCAAAAAAAAAAAAAAAAAAGAAAAAGGAGGAAAAAAGCTAAAGGAAAAAGTTTCCCAGGCTAAACAGCAATGATTGCAGAAGAAATCTTATAACTTCAGTAATAAAAAAATAGCAAACAAAATAGTAATTTTCTGTTAATAAAATAAATAGATACCATATAAAGCATATTCTCTTGACCATAATAGAATGAAATTACATATAAATAACAAAAATATATCTGTAAAATCCCCAAATAGTTGGGAATTAAATACTGCACTTCTAAGTAATCTATGGGCCAAAGAGGAAGTCTCAAGAATATAAAAAATATTTTGAATTAAATGAAAACAGAAATACAGTGGATCAGTACCTGTGGGATACAATTAAAACAGTGTTTTGTGGGAAACTTACAACATTAAATACATGTATCAGAACAGAATGATTTAAAATCAATAAACTATGTTTTCACCTTAAGAACTAGTGAAAGAAGACCAAAATAGACCTAGAGCAAGCTGAAAGAAGGTAATGATTAGAGCAGAGATCAGTGAAATTGAAAACCAAACAATGAAGAAAATCCGTAAACCAAATGGTTTTTTAATCAATAAAATTGATAAACGTAGCGAGACCAACAAAGAAGACAATACATGTCCCTCTAATATTAAAATAATAGGGCAATATTATATACAATTCTATAACAATAAATTTGAATAACTAGATGAAATAGACCAATTCCTTGAAAGATACAAGCTATCAAAATTCATTCCAGATGAAATAAAACCATGAATAAGATAATATCCAGCAAAATAAATCCCAGTCCCTGATAGTTTCACTGGTAAATTCCACCAAGTGTTTAAGACAGAACTCCTATCAATTCTGCATAAGCTCTCCAGAAAATGGAAAGGGAGGAAATATTTCCCAACTTAATTTATCAGTCTAAAATCCATATATCATAACCAGATAAAGATATTACAAGGAAAGCCACTACAAATATCCATCATGAATACAGAGACAAAATCCTCAGCAAAATGTTAACAAATAAAACCCAACAATGTATAAAGTAATAATGTATTAGGACCAAGTAGAATTTTTTAGTAATCGAAGTGTAGTTCAACATCTGAAAACCAGACAATGTGATTCACCATACTAACATACTAAAGAAAAGTTGTATAAAAATTTCAATAGACATGGAAAATACATTTGATAAAATTCAACATGCATTCATTTAAAAAGCGCTCAGCAAATGAAGAGCAGAAGAAACTTTAACTAGAGAAATGTGAATTGCTGAAGGGCAAGGACTATGGGATGGTTATTCTCCTCACCAGTGCTTATTAGCACAGTTCCTGTTACAAAGGTGAAAAAAAAGATTTGTAAAACAAATTATTCATAAATACATAAACTAACAGTGCCCAATTTAATTTTTTTAATTAAAAAAAGTTTTTAAGGTTTATTTTTGAGCGAGAGAGAGACAGAACCTGTATCCCGGAGGGGCAGAGAGAGAGGGAGACACAGAATCCGAAGCAGGCTCCAGGCTCTGAGCTGTCAGCACAGAGCCTGACACAGGGCTCGAACCCACAAACTGTGAGATCATGAGCTGAGCTGAAGTTGGACGCTCAACCAACTGAGCCACCCAGGTGCTCCAGCAGTACCCAATTTAAAATACATACACGCAGACACAGACCCTCTAGAAAATAAGAATATAATTCTCTAGTTTTCTGAACAGTGCCGTGATATGAAAATTTTGTTTTAGGAAACTGATAGATTTTAATATCTTTGAGTAATTTAAAGTGGGTTGGTGAAAGGGCTAAAACCATGTACGGTTTTATTCCAAATATGATGATCAGTGTCTTGGTGGCAGGATATGTAATGAAGATGGATAGGTAAGAAAAACATTAGAAATCTTGTTTCTTCAATATTAAAAAGAAAATAAATCAGGCTGTAAGTAAATAGGTGTTTTCACGAGAGGAGAGGATATAAATCATTCATTTAAAGTAATTATTTTGTTTTCTGGTAACAGTTAAATTCAGCTATAGTAACTGATATTTTACAGTATATGTTCATTGATCATATGCATTAATTTATATGTATTCGTAGTTACTAAGTTTACACTTATATTCATATTTATCTAATATCTTCTGTTAGACTATATGTGCATTATATCACTTATTAGACCCACATATTCTGTATTTTCCCTAATATAACACATTGACTTCAAAAGATATTCAGTAGCATCACATGAAAGTGCATAAATAAATTAATCAGCGATTAGGCAGGATTACTTGTTGCAAAGACCTAAATGGCCTTGTTTACTCTAGATGTATCTTTCTCAGCCAGGATGTATTTTCTAAGCTTACTGCACATTTAACGGGATGTGATTAAGAGGAACATCTGTTTTTTTAAAGAACTTACTTAAGGTGAATTCCATTATGGGCCAAAGGTCTGCATCCCACTGAGAGTGCAGATGAATAAATGTTTGGTTTCTGGGACCAAAAGGAGATGGGCTAGAGATATACTTTGAATTAGAGATTTCAATTCACCTTATTATCAACTGGATAAAACTCTTTATGCCTCAAGGTAATATCTTGATAAAGGTCTCCTTAGATTTATGTCTTTCCTGTTCATTATTTTAAATTGTGCTTCACAAGGTAAAGGTAGATTTATAAATTGTTTTTTAAATGTTGAATGCAGAAGTTGAATCCTTTGTAGTTGTTGCTTCATTTTAATAATTTTTGAATTTTATTTTTTCCTTTAATTTACAAGCAAGCCAAAACTACATAGTAATGTATATACTTGTACATTTCTTTAAAAAACATGATACTATATCAGCTTCAAATACTGAAAGGGATATTTTTGGAACGTAATTTTCATGAATTCAAGATTGTAAGATTCTACATACTATATTTTTGGTTTTCCTTTTTGTGACCACAGACTGTACACTTCATTGCACAAAAAGTGAGCTAATACTAAATAAGATGGCGAGAGTCTGGATTGTGTGATGGTCATATGGTTTACACAGCAGAGGCAGCTGTTGGTGCCAATTATGTAGCAATAAGCTTGAGCAGGTGCCAAAAGAATAAAACTAAGTTTGACTTGAAAGCAGGTAAGACATGATGCTTCGGAAGCTCCTGTCTCCTAGGACAATAGAGTTGCCCATTTTAAAATCATGATCTGAAATTCCTGAATTTTACAGAATTCTCTGGGCTTTTCAAATGGTGAATAAAAGTGTGATTTAATGTATAGACCCATTTATATCAATCACCGTGCTGAACATACACATATAAGAATTAAGCTAAACATATGGATTGCTTCATTTATAACAAAACATAGCCACCTCTTTAGTGGAATTAAGCAGATGTTTAAAATTTTTCAACAAATTTTAAAAGTGAAGGCAGGAAATGAAGAAAATGATACCCAATTTAAGCTCTAGGAAGTCTGTAGACAGGCTATAATTATCTATTATTAAGGCAACTTGTATAAAGAATAGAAAACTACTGTCCAGTAAGGAGGTTTCTTCCATTGTCTGTTTTTTTTTTTAAATTTCAGCCAGATGACAAATGAGAAATCCTCTTTTATTCTGTGTTCATCCATCTTCTTTTGAGATCTGTTCCTTTCATTTATTAATTTATTTGTACAGATTTAAACTTTTATATAGTGAAAAAAACCAGAAAAACAAAAACAGTTCTGATAATTAGCCATGGTATGTAGGCTGATGAGTAGTTGGTAGTCTAAGAAATATTTAGTCATTGTGTCATTTAGGTCCTATCTGTAAGTTTTGGAAACTATTAGAAATTCAAAATGTCAATGAAAAGTTTTATGTTTTTGTTTTTGTTATTGAATATCAGGCTCTGCGACTTTCTGCTTTTTTCATGGCCTGGAAAGATGACAGTGTGATGACCTTTTGTTATCAGTGGGAGAGTCTGTTTTGTGTAAATGGAGGTCTAGGTCCTTGGATTCCCTATGAGAAGATACATGTAGGGATCTGTGCTGGAGTAAAGACAGCAGGAAGGAAAGCCAGAAACATAAACCAGGTTTTTGTTTTTGTTTTTGTTTTTGTTTTGCTTTTTATTAAAGCAAAAGTACACTCTCAAGGTGGGAGATGGGGCAGGCTCCAGGAGGTGGAACCAGCCCCTAGGTTGTTTTGGGATTGGATATTATTGGATTTCTTGCCGCCAGGGGTGAGCTGTGACATACAGTGAGGTGGTCTGTAATGGAGTCTGCTTCTAATCATTTGGGGACTCCTTCCACAGGAGGGGAGTTTTTGACCCTACAAGGTTTGTACCGGAACCATCCTGGCAACCTTTCTCCCTCTTGGCAGGAGCTGTACCCACAATGCAAATGCATTATAATGAGCCTTAGGGTTACCCTGGAGCAGAGGTAGAAGAGAGAGTGATGCTTTACACCTGTGGCTCTTGATCTGTCAGCCCCAGGGTCTTGTAAGACACAAGGTCAGCATGTTGTGCCCCCAGGCTTTTAATGTGTACCCTATTTATCAAGATCCTTGCCTCTAGCTCTGGTTTCTGTCATTCCCCTTCAAGGATTTGGGACTCTTGCCTTTGGTCGTTCCTTCCACTGATTTGGTCTAGCTTCTACCTAACACTTTGAAATGAACCTATCTTCCTTTCTAGAGCTGGACAGCTTTGAGGGCTTGAAGTCTCAACTACGTGAGAATTTTGATAGTAAAAAAAAAATATGCCTAATGTACTGAAGAGACCCTTTCCTCAGGGGTCTTCTGGAGGGTGGCGTTTGGGCACAATGAGGCCTCCCATGCTCTATGTTCTGTTTCCTAAACTGAGAAACCCCTAGGCTTTGCCACTTAAGAATACTCCTTAAGAGTATTCTGGAGTGGAGTCTCCCACCTACTATAGGTACTGAAAACTATTGACTAGTAAACCCATGACAAGGGAGAAATTAATCATTGTTACTATCTTTTCATTTACCCCAGAATGTAATGAACAGGCCAAAAGTAAAAATAAATAAATAATAACAAATCCAGGAAGACCCAGGAGGCAAGTGAAAAATACAAACAAAACATATGGATTAGGCAACTCCTAACAAAATAGAACATCTGGGGAGAAAGGTACACTTAAAAGAAAAATAATATGAGCACTAAAGGAGATTTAAGTGTAGCAAAAATAAAATTATAGAACTGAAGAAACAGCTACAGAAATAATAGCAAGACTAAGATTTCGGAAATAATTTCTTAGCAATACTTTGCTTCATTTGTGTTTTCAATTTGGATTCAACAATAACATCTTCTCAAATCCCTTCTATATGCAGAGAAGAAGCTGGAAACTCAGTTTCCCCGAATCCCCTATCCTATGTGATCCCAAGAATCACATGAAATTTGGAAAGTAAAAGAGGAGATTCCATTATTTTCCAGAGATGGTTGCATCCTGATGTAGATTTACTTTTGCTTCCTGGCACTTTCTTCTTTTTTATTTCCCTGACATTTTCTTGAGAATCAGCTGTATGCTGCTGCACACTAAGGCAGTTGATTACCCTTCTGTATTAGCTTGCCAGGCCTTCCATAACAAAATACCACAGACTGAGTAGGTGATTTCTTCTGAAGCCTCTCCCCTTTGCGTTCAGATGGCTGCCTTCTAACTTTTTGGTTCTTACAGGTCCATGCCTCTGTACACTCACGTCTTTGATGTATGTCCCCACATCTTTCTGAATGTCCTCATCTTCTTTCTTATAAGGACACTTGTAAAATTAAATTAGTATGTCTTAATCTCCTCCTCTTACAAGAACACCAGGAAGATTGGATTAGAGAAGAGTCTAAGGACCTTATTTTAACTACTTCTTTAAAGGTTGTTTCTTAAGATACAGTCACCTTCTTTGATAATGGGGTGAGGACTTCAACATAACAGTTTTGAAGAGAATGTAATTCAGTCCATAACACCTGCTTAGAAATTTTTAGTAATTTCAGTGGCGTTTTACTAAGCTTCTGAGAACTATCCTCTTTGGTGCTTTAGGCTGAGGCCTTCAGTATTTGCTTCATTGACTTTTAACAGTGCTTCTCTGAACTCATGTCTTCTTCCTTGTTTCTGCATAGTTGTGGAAGTGTCTAGTTCTTAGTTTTAAACTTATACAACTGGAAAATAGTATACTTCCCTTCCCCTATCACTTTATCTACCCATCATCTCTCTCTCTCTCTCTCTCTCTCTCTCACTTCTCTCTCTCTCTCTCTCTCTCTCTTTCTCTCTCTCTGTTAGCTGGCTAGGGCTGCCTGAAACAAAGAACCACAGACGTTGTGGGCAGAGTTGGTTTCTTTTGGTAACTTTCTTGGCTAATAAATATGTCATCTTCTGTCTTTACTTTGTCCTCCTCCTATACCTGTCTTTGCTCAAATTTACTCTTATAAATATACCAGTCATACTGATTTTGAGCTCACCCTAGTAAAGTCATTATAATTTAATTGCCTATTTAAAGACCCTCTTTCCAGATACAGTCACATCCTTAAGTATTTTAGCACTTGAGTATATAAATATTGGGAGAACACAGTTCCGCCCATTGCTATCTACCCATTTATCTATGAACTAATTGCTGAACTATTTGAAAGCAATTTGCAGACCACATGATGTATTACGTAGATATATAGCATGTTCTTAAAAATAAGAATTTTCTTCTGCCTTCTGTAGTACCGTATCATAGTGATTGGAAGGGGATTTAAAGTCAGAGAGACATATTCTTATTGGCTTAGAAGAAAACGAATACCCAGGCTGTGACCTGCCCTTGTGGGTCATATGTCACAGAAGTTGGCATCTCGAAGCCAAGAGTGGTTCCAGGTAACAGGTGGTGGGAAAATGGGAACTTCAGTGACAGAACTATAAGGAAATGATCGTGCCCAAATCAGTGAGCTTGGAAGAGAATCCTGATCCCTAGATATGAAGAGAAGCTCCAGCCAGCACTTTGATTTCAGCTTAGTAATATCCTGAGCAGAGGACCCTGCTAACTAGACTCCTTACCATGGAAAGTGTGATAAAATACATTTGTATTGTTTTAAGCCACTGAGTTTATGGTAATCTGTTCCACAGTACTAAAACTAAGATGCTCTTGTTTTCAGACTAGGCTATTTGGCAATGTCTGGATATATTTTAGATTGTTACAGTTTGTAGGAGGATGGTTTTTTCATCTAGTACAGAGCGGCAGAGTGCGGCAAACCATCCTACAATGCACAAGGCAGCCCCTCAAAATACAGAATAAGGAAGCTGTGAAAGTTAATAGTGCCAAGGTTGAGGACTATTTGATTAGATTAGGCTATTCGATTAGATTCGTCTCCAGTTGGAAGAGGAAAACTGATTTGGAGTTAGAATATGAAGAACCTAACAACTTTCTAGAAGTAAATTAGAGGCTTTCACTAGCCATATATAAATTTTGTTTGGGATAACAGAATACTATTAAATACTGCCCCATAGAGAGCATCATTTTCAAGGTTTCCAAACCGAATCTGACACTTCTTACATATAAGGATTAATTTCTAAGTTACGTTTTGATATTAATGAGAAATTGCCACCTACATGAGAAAATCAAAGATCATACATATTAGAACATTTTTCTCAGAATGTGTAAAATGCTTGAATTTTTAATTTTTCTCTGTATATACACTGTCCAGGGTATCATATTTAATGGTAGAAATAATTCGGTGTTTGGCATCTGTACTCCCTTCACATTCCATTTTCTTTCTCATCAGGAAAGCTTCCTAGGCCCTTGGCAAAATATCTGTTTGAAAAATCTGATGCAGAATTCCAAAGTTTGTGGGTGGTGGCATGAACACACAAAGAAGAGATTATAATACCTTTTATAATTCCAAAGCAAAAGACTCTTTAGGACCTCAAAGACTTACATAGTAGAGAAAAAATATGTGTTATAGTAAATGTATAAATAAAAGCTAGAGCTGGTGACTTAGACCCTTGGACATGATAAACATTAAATGAGTACCCGTTCGTGGTCCATTTTCTTCAGTGTTGTTCTTGATTTCTTGCTACTCAGCAGGACTCCTTAGGATTATTACATGTTCTTTGAGGAGAATTTTAAATAATAGATAAATATTCTAAAAGCACAGGATTCCTGTAAGTTACTCCCAGCTGTCAGTCACTGAGAACTCTGCATTTGGTATGAATTCAACATTCTCTTTCTGACATGGACTTTTAACAGAGAACAGATAGATGAGTATGGAGAAGACAAGATTGCAAAACATGTTGCATATCAAGTTCATTTACAGGGGATGAAAACAACATAGAAAACCTGATCCATGTTGTTCGTATGTCTCTGTCTTGACCGAGTCTTCCCTATCAAATTAGTATTACAAAGTAAGATCTTTTTGGTCATATTCTCAAATCTCTGCAAAGACAAATGTCTTATGTTACGTGGTTATTCTTTACTATTTATAATTAGAATAGCCTTCAAGGAGAATAGAAAGACAAATAGCAAAAACTAAGTAAATGTAAATTTTTATCCTGAAGTAATTTATCTCATAAGCTTAGCTATCTCAAATTTACAGAGAACATAAAGTATCAAAAGATCTACCAGAGCAACCAAAACAAATGTTAGCATATGCATACATGAATAATATGGGCAAGCATATATAGTGTTTATTATAAGTCAGATCCAGTTCTGAGGGCTATCTTTAGGTAGTAACTCATTTAATCTTCCTAACAACTTTAGGAGATAAGCACTACATTTATCTCGAGTTGATAAATGAGAAAATTGAACCAGAAATTGTTTCAGTACCTTGTCAAGCAAGTTCAGCCAGCAAGGAGCTTAGGAAATATTCAAAATAGAGTCCTTACTGTTAGCTTCTTCAAGTGGTTAATCTCCAAGTCTCTATTTAGTCTTTATGGAAACATTTATTTAGTGTTTAGTGTTTATAGTGCCCCAAGCTGGCTGCTGGGGATAAAGATAAATAAGACAGGTATGTAAATCAGTAAACCTCATTTTAATGTGTGCTGTGATAGGAACAGAAAGAAGGGATTATCACTTGACATATAACAAAAGGAAAAACAAGAAGGCAGTTAGATTAACAATAAACAGTTCTATATATTTCAACTTCACATAGTTTTATAGTGATTTGGACACACTGACATTGGCAGTTATATTCATAATAATGGCCACAAGTTACTAAAGAAGATTTAATCTGTGTTCACAGAATGTTGGTTAAAAAAGAGGGTTGTACATTTATAAACTTTTATTCTGCATAGTGTATTTGTGTTTTGGAGTGGATTCTTAAGTTTTTCATTATATTTTGAAATTTTTATTTTTTTTATGGTTGTTCCAGGGCTTCCTGCATACATTTTAGTTTATCAGAACCTACTTCAGATCTATTCTAACTTAATTCCAGAGAGAGAGAGATGCTACTCCTCTATAGCTCCATTCTTTTTTTTCTTTCTCCTGTTTTCATTATATATTGCATCTACGTAGGCTACAAAAGTAATGATACATTGCCACTACTTTGTATAACTGATTACAGAAGATGCGGAAAGGAAGCAAGTATGTATTTACAGATTTTATTATGTTTGCCATCTTATTTACCTTTACGGTTCTTTTCATTTGTTCCTGTGGGTTTTGAATTTTTACATTTATTTTTATTTTTATTATTTTTATTTTTTATTAATTTTTAAAAATTTTTTTTAATTTTTTTTAACGTTTATTTATTTTTGAGACAGAGAGAGACAGAGCATGAACAGGGGAGGGGCAGAGAGAGAGGGAGACAGAATCGGAAGCAGGCTCCAGGCTCTGGGCCATCAGCCCAGAGCCCGACGCGGGTCTCGAACTCACGGAACGTGAGATCGTGACCTGAGCTGAAGTCGGACGCTTAACCGACTGAGCCACCCAGGCGCCCCTAATTTTTAAAATTTTAATTCCAGTATAGTTAACATACAGTATTATATTAGTTTCAGGTGTACAATATAGTGATTCAACAATTCTATATATTACTCAGTGCTCATTATGATAAGTGTACTCTTAAATCCCCACCACCTATTTGGCCCATCCCCCACCCAACTCTCCTCAGGTAACTGCCAGTTTAATTCTCTCTAGTTAAGAGTCTGTGTCTTAGTTTCTCTCTCTCTCCCTCTCTTTTTTCCTTTGCTCCTTTGTTTTGTTTCTTAAATTCCACACCTGAGTGAAATCATATGGTTTTTGTTTCTCCTGATTGACTTCTTTCACTTAGCATTATACTCTGTTACTTCCTTCATGTTGTTGCAAATGGCAAGATTTTATTCTTTTATGGCTGAGTAATATTCCACTGTATATGTATACTACCCTGCTTTATCCATTTATCTATTGATGGACACTTGGGCTGTTTCTGTAACTTGGCCATTGTGAATAATGTTTCAGTAAACATAGGATGCATGTATCCCTTTGAATTAGTGTGTTTCTATTTTGGGGGGAAATACCCAGTAGTGCAATTATTGGATCCTAGGGTAGTTCTATTTTTAACTTTTTTGAGGAAACCCCATGCTGTTTTCTACACTGGCTGTACCAGTTTGCATTCCCACCAACAGTGGATAAGGGTGCCTTTTTCCCCACACCCTCACTGTTTCTTGTGTTGTGGATTTTTGCCATTCTGACAGGGGTGAGGGGATATCTCATTGTAGTTTTGATTTGCATTTTCCTGATGATGAACGATGTTACACATCTTTTCATGTGTCTGTTCACTTTCAGGATGTCTTCTTTGGAGAAATGTCTGTTCATATCCTCTACCTATTTTGAACTGGTCTTTTGAGTTTTAGGTGAATTGATCAGTTCTTTCTATATTTTGGATACTAACCCTTTATCAAATATGTCATTTGCAGATATCTTCTCCCATTCAGTAGATTTCCTTTTAGTTTTGTTGATTGTTTCCCTTTGCTGTGCAGAAACTTTTTTATTTTGATGTAGTACCAACATTTTTTTAAATTTTTTTTAAATTTTTTATTTCCCTTGCCTCAGGAGACATATCTAGAAAAATGTTGCTATGGCCAATATCAGAGAAATTACTGCCTTTGTTCTCTTCTAGAATTTTTATGGTTTCAGGTCTCACATTTAGGTCTTTAATGTATTTTGAGTTTATTTATGTGTATGGTAAAAGAAAGTGGTCCAGTTTCATTTTTTTTACATGTAGCTGTCCAGCTTTCCCAACACCATTTGTTGAAGAGGCTGTCTTTTTCCCTTTGCATGTTCTTTCCTGCTTTGTCAACAGTTAATTGATCTTTTAATTATGGGTTTATTTGGAGGTTTTTCTATTATGTTCCATTGATCTATGTGCCCATTTCTGGTCAGTACCATGCTGTTTTGATCACTATAGCTCTGTAATGTGACTTGAAGTCTGGAATTGTGACACCTCCAGTTTTGTCTTTTTCAATATTGCTTTGGTTATTCAGGGTCTTTTGTGGTTCTATACAAATTTTGGGGTTCTCGTTCTGTGAAAAATGCTGTTGGTATTTTGATAGGGATTGCAGTAAATGTGTAGATGCTTTGGGTAGTATAGACATTTTAACAATATTTGCTCTTCCATGAGCATAGAAAATCTATTTTTTTGTGTGTTGTCCTCAGTTTCTTTCATCACTGTGTTATAGTTTTCAGAGTATAGGTCTTTCACCTCTTTGGCTATGTTTATTCCTATTTTATTCTTTTTGGCCTACTTGTAAATGGGATTGTTTTCTTAATATCTTTTTCTCTGCATCATTATTAGTGTATAGAAATGCAACAGATTTTTGTACGTTGATATTGTATCCTGCTACTTTACTGAATGATTTTTTTAAATGTATCATTGGATTTGGTTTGCTAGTATTTTGTTGAGAATTTTTGCATCTGTGTTCATCAGAAATATTGGCCTGTAGTTGTCTTTTTTAGTGATGTCTTTATCTAGTTTTGGTATCAAGGTAATACTGGCCTCACGGAATGAATTTGGAAGTTTTTCTTCCTCCTTCATTTTTTGGAATAGTTTGAGAAGAATAGGTATTAACTCTTCTTTAAATGTTTGGTAGAATTTGCCTGTGAAGCCATCTGATCCTTGACGTTTGTTGGCTGGGAGTTTTTTGATTACTGGTTCAGTTTCATTGCTGGTAATTGGTCTATTCAAATTTTCTATTTCTTCCTTCTTCAGTTTTGGTAGTTTATATGTTTTTAGGAATTTATCCATTTCTTCTAGAGTTATCCAATTTGTTGGCATACAGTTATTCAGAATATTTTCTTATAATTGTTTGTATTCCTGTGGTATTGGTGGTCATTTCTCCTCTTTCATTTGTGATTTTGTTTATTTGAGTTCTTTTCCTTTCTTTTCTTTTCTTTTTCATGAGTTTGGCTAGATGTTGATCAATTTTGTCAATGTTTTCAAAGGACCAACTCATCGTTTCATTGATCTGTTCTATTGATATTCTTAGTTTCTATATCATTTATTTCTGCTCTGATCTTTGCTATTTCATTCCAGCTGCTATTTTAAGATTTTGTTTGGTGTTCTTTTACTAGCTCCTTTATGTGTAAGGTTAGTTTAATTGAGATTTTTCTTGCTTTTTGGGGGTAGGACTATATTACTATAAACTTCCCTCCTAGAACTGCTTTTGCTGTATCCCAAAGATACTGGACTATTATGTTTTCATTTTCATTTGTTTCCATACAATTTTTGATTTCTTTTTTTTTCTTGCTTAGCCTATTCATTGTTTAGTAACATGTTATTTCACCTCCGTGTATTAGTGCTCTTTCCAGATTTTTTTTTTTTGTGTGGTTCATTTCTAGTTTCATGGCATTATAGTCAGAAAACGTGCATCTTATAACTTTGAAGTTTTTAAAGTTTGTTGAGACTTGTTTTGTGGCCTAAAATGTAATGTATCTGAAGAATGTTCCATGTGTACTTGAAACGAATGTGTATTTTGCTGTGTTAGGATGGAATGTTCTGAATGTATCTGTTAAGTTCATCTGGGCTAGTGTGGCATTCAAAGCCATTGTTTCCTTGTTTGTTTTCTGTTGGAATGATCAGTCCCTTGTCAGTGGGGTGTTAAAGTCCCCTACTAATACTGTGCTCTTATGTTTATGTGTGTTTTCAGCTATTTTATGTATTTGGATGGTTCCATGTTCTGTGCATAAATATTTATGATTGTTATATCTTCCTTTTGGAATTTCTCCCTTTTTATTATAGAGTGCCCTTCTTCATCTCTTGTTACAGTCTTTGTTTTTTTTTTTTTTTAATTTTTTTTTCAACGTTTATTTATTTTTGGGACAGGGAGAGACAGAGCATGAACGGGGGAGGGTCAGAGAGAGAGGGAGACAGAGAATCGGAAACAGGCTCCAGGCTCTGAGCCATCAGCCCAGAGCCTGACGCGGGGCTCGAACTCACGGACCGCAAGATCGTGACCTGGCTGAAGTCGGACGCTTAACCGACTGCGCCACCCAGGCGCCCCTATAGTCTTTGTTTTAAAATCTAACTTTGTCCAATAAAAGTGTTGCTACCCAGCTTTTTTGAACATCCATTTGCGTGACAAATATTTCTCCATCCCTTCACTTTCAATCTGCAGGTATCTTTAGTTGGAAATGAGTCTCTTGTAGGCAGCATATAGGTAGGTCTTATTTTCTTATTCATTCTCATCCTATATATTTTGAATGAAGTATTTATCCCTTTTACATTCAGAGTATTTATTGATAGACATGTATTTATTGCCATTTTGTTACCTGATTTGTGGTTGTTTGTGTATTTTTTCTCTGATTCTTTTCTTGGTCTCTTTCATGGTTTGTTGCCTTTCTTTAGAGATATATTTGGATTAATTTCCCTTTATTCTTTGAGTATCTATTACTGGTTTTTGATTTGTGGCTACCTTTAGGTTTGTATATAACATCTTTTGCATATAGCAGTCTATATTTGATGGTTGTAAATTTGAACCCATTCTTGACTCATCTCCCCCACATTTTAGGTACATGGTGTCATATTTTACATCCTTTTATTTTGTGAATCTATTGATTAATTTTTATAGATATACTTATTTTTAGTGCCTTGTGTTTCCTACTTTTCATACCCTGGCTTGTGGTCTTTCCTTTCTACTCGGAGCCACCTTTAGTATTTCTTCTAGGGATGGTTTAGTGGTCATGAACTCCTTTAATTTTTGTTTGTTTGAGAAATTCTTTTTTTTTTTTAAGTTTATTTATTTATTTTGAGAGAGAGAGAAAGACGGACAAAGAGAGAGGAAGAGAGAGAGAGAGAATCCCAAGCAGGCTCTGCACTATCAGCATGGAGACTGATGTGGAGTCAAACTCATGAACCATGAGATCATAACCTGAGCTAAAATCATGAGTTGAACACTTAACCAACTGAGCCATGCAGGAATCCCACCTGAGAGACTCTTTATCAGTCCTTCTATTCTGAAGAATAGATTTATATAGAGTATTTTTAGTTGCAGATTTTTCCCTTTCAGCCCTTTTTTTTTCAAAAAAATTTTTTTTAACGTTTATTTATTTTTGGGACAGAGAGAGACAGAGCATGAACGGGGGAGGGGCAGAGAGAGAGGGAGACACAGACTCGGAAACAGGCTCCAGGCTCTAAGCCATCAGCCCAGAGCCTGATGCGGGGCTCGAACTCACGGACCGCGAGATCGTGACCTGGCTGAAGTCGGACGCTTAACCGACTGCGCCACCCAGGCGCCCCCCCTTTCAGCCCTTTTAATATATCATGCCACTCTCTTCTGGCCTGCAGAGTATCTGCTAAAAAATCTGCTGATAGCCTTATGTGGTTTCCCTCATATGTACCTATCGTCTCCTGCTGCTTTTAAAATTTTTTCTTGGGGTGCCTGGGTGGCTCCATCTCTTAAGCTTCTGACTTTGACTGAGTTCATGATCTCATGGTTTATGGGTTCAAGCCCTGAATTGGGCTCTATGCTGACAGCTCAGAGCCTGGGGCCTGCTTTGGATTTTGTGTCACCCTCAATCTCTCTGTCCCTCCCTGACTCATGCTCACTCACTTTCTCAAAAATAAACGTTAAAAATTTTTTTTAAATAAAAATTAAAAAAATATATATATATATATATATATATTTTTCTTTATCACTACTTCTTGCCATTTTAATTACTGTGTCTTGGTATGGCTCTCCTCAGGTTGACATTTTTGGAGAATCTCTGTCTTCTGGATCTGAATATCTACTTGCTTCCCCAGATTTGGGAAGTTTTCAGCTGTTATTTCTTTGAATACATTTTCTTCCCCTCCTTTCTCTCTATGCTTCTTCTGGGATCCCTGTAATGTGAATGTTATTACTTTTGAGTTATTACTTTGGAGTCACCGAGTTCTCTGAGTCTCTTCTCATTTCACACATTTTTTTTCTTCCATTGTTCAGCTTGATTACTTTACAGTATTCTGTCTCTTAGGTCATTAATTCATTATTTTGCTTCCTCTAACCTATTTATTACATCAAGTATATATTTTATTTCATTTATCATGTTCTTCATCTCTGATTGATTCTCTTTTATATCTTTGTTAAGGGACTCACTGATGTCCTCCACTCTTTCTCAAATCCAGTTAGTATCTTTATGATAATTAATTTATATCCTCTATCTGACATATTAATGATAGCCATTTCTCTTAGGTCTCCTGTTGTAGTTTTGCCCTATTCTTTCATCTGGGATTTATTCCTGTGTCTCCTCATTTTGTCTAATTCTCTATATCAGTTTCTGTGTATTAGGAAAGTCAGCTATGTCTTTGTTCTTGAAGATAATGATCGTATAAAGAAGAGGCCCTATGGTGTCCTGCAGTACAGTATCCCCTGTTCCACAGTACTTGATGCTTGAGGGAATGTCTCCTATGTGTGTTGTGGTATTTCATGGCCTCTTTTTCCTTCAGTCCTGTCATTTACAGAGGCACCTTCTGCCTATCATAGAAGTACTTGATCCCTACCTGGGTCAGGTGCATTTTAACAAGGTGTACACTGGTCTGCTCTTGAAGTGATCTGCTGTTGCTGCTGTCAGAACCGAGACCCCAGGTCGAGAGACTTGGTGTCAGTAGGGTTTGTGCTGGTCTTTGGGGGAGGGGATCCTCACGCAGCACTGGGACTGAGACAGGTGTGACAGGAAAGGGCAGATCCACTGAAGTGCGGGGCGTCGGGCTTGTTGTACCAAGTTAGGTAGCTAGTGTGGGCACCAAGCTGGTTCCTATAGGTGGCCCTGTGTTTATGCTGGGGACTGGGGGAGAGAAATGGTGCCTTCCAGCTCCTTTGGTCTTAGAACAGGAGGCTTTGAAAGAAAGAGGGCCAAATTTCCCCAGTTCTTGCAGACAGCAGGACTATAAGCCTAGAATTTCAAAAACCAGTGGCCAGGCTCTGGGAGAGCCGGGACGACATTAGGAAGCTGAGTCTGTACCCTTCAAAACAGCAAGATAAATAGCACGCAGAGATACAAGTTTGAAAAAAGCTGGGACACGCAGGAGGGAGAGTGATTTCCTCCTCTCAGAGCATCTGTGAGAGAGGCAGGGATGACATGGAGAGCCCTCCAGGAACAGGAGGCTGGGAAGATGGCCAAGTAGGACTTTAAGTTCCCCTTGTCCCAGGAAGACAAGTAGATGACACATCAGTGTAAGTAATCCAGAAAAAGACCCAAACACTGGCAGAACAAACTTCACAGCCAAAGGTAAAGGACACATGGAAGAAGGTAGAAAGAGTGGGGATGTAGTTTGGGAGTGAAGGGGACCATCACTGTCCATGGTAGGGAGTGAGCTGGGGGCACAGTTAAAGGTGAGAAACAAACTATCACGCTGACGAGCCTGGAAGGGGAAGGGGAATCCCCATATCATTTGAAGTCTACCTGTTAAAGCTGACATCTGTTTTCTCTGGTCTCTTTGACCATCTCCTTCCTTGATGTCGCTGTTAATACCTGTGTTTCATGCGGTATCATACTTCACATATTAGGTTACCCCGCTTGCTGATTAATTGCCCTATGGTTTTGGCTGTGTCCTGGTGCACACACTGCTTAGCAGTCAGATCCAGTTAAAGTCAGGAAATAAGGCCAGCCTTTGAAATTTGTCCTGACCCTAGCAGACCTATTTTTAGCTATCTCTTTCACTTGTTCTCTCTGGTGAACTAGATGGTCTGTGGTTTAGCTCATTGTTCTTAATTAAGTTATTATTTTCAAGAGTGTCTTTATAAGTGAACGTTCCCATATACCATTTCAAATAAAGCCAGACCTCAGGGAGTGCTTTGGAGCTCTTAATTTTTGTGGATTTCCTGTCCTTCTGGGCTGCTACTCTATGTGCTGAATGTGATTGTAGCCTGTGTTCCCCCATCTCCCAACATGGAATGTCTGCTCATTAAGCAAGCTGTGCTTTTGGCTGGTCATGCCTGATGTAGAACCTCTGTTCCATGTCTAGGGACTTAGTAGAGGAAGGAAGCTCCTAACCTTTTTGGATGTACTCACCAGGCACTTAACCTCTTCAATTTAGTGTTGTAAGGGATGAGAAATGTTGGTGGCCTGCCGCTCACAGGTATGGTAACTCTTGACGGGGTAAGGAGGGCAAAAACTGCTCTGTCCTCTTTATTGCACCCACGCTGTACATGTGTACCCTTCATCAAGGTGACCTGGCAATGAGAGGTGACCTGGGTGAGAATAGCATAAACTCCCTCTATTCTTGTAGGATTTTAGGAGGTTTTCTAAAATAATTTTTTTTTCTTTGATATAGGCACTTAATATGCCCTTAGGACAATTTTCAGAGGCCTAATATATTTATATTAATGGTTTTCACCAACTTTTCTTCTTCTCTAGGGAGAATTTCTGCAAAGTGCCTCATGGTGCCATTATAGGCATAGAATAAGTTCATATTTTAAAGAATACTTAAAATTATCTGAATTATTTTATTTATGTAAAGAACAATATCCTTCCTCAGTAATGTGAGATAAATGAGGTATAACCACAAATGCTGAAAAACAATTTAAGACTATACTAATTCTATTTCAAAATACAACTTAAAATAAAATGAAAGACATTATAATTCTCTAACCTACTTTGCTATTGCCAGCAATTGGGTCACATATTTACAAATATCATAGAAGTTACACACCACATCCTTGAAAATTCATTACTTGCCTATTATTATAATTTTCACATTACATTTCCTTAACCCCCCCTCTTTCATCCCACCAGCCCAAAAGTTAGTTTCTTTCAGAACATTTTGGAGCACTTCTTAATCATCACCAATATCATCATCATAATAGCCTCTATTATTCCTTTTAGTCCATGAATTTCAAACTCAATTTATTTTTCTTCTGGGATGAGCATCAAGAAGATTGATCCAATCCATTTGATAAATGGCTTAATAAATATTGGTTTGGAATTAATTTATTCCATGAACATTGATAGACACTTTCTGTCAACTAGTATTCTAAGCATAGGAATTGAGGATACTCAATGAAAGATAAGGTATGGTTCTAGCTTTCACTTAGCTTACTGTAATATAAAAAACAGAGAGTTCAGAAAATATACAAATGTAATATTTTTATTATGTACAGTAAAGTAGTTTTTAATTTTCTGAGGTTCAGTTGGTACACAAAAAAAATGGGTGTCTGATTGAACTAGAAGCACTATACAGCTTCATTTGTTAGTATATCTTGACATAAGGATTCCATATTGTAGGCATAGTTGCAAAATACAGGTGGTTTGAGATGAGCAAGTAGTTCTGTTTGACTACTCTCTCAGGTGTGTCACATCAGAATGTGAAGACAAAAACTCTAGAGAGTTAGGGAGTGACAAGATTATAGTATTTTTCACAGTATACTCAGTATTTTTCACAGTACACAAGAGGAAGCAACTGAATGAATAGTTTGAAGTTGGGAGATAATCAGGATCACATTTTCATTGTTGTTGTTGTTATTGGTTTTAGGAAGATTTCTCTGCCAACTTTTGGAAGATAGAACACCTAGACTAGTTAAGAGACTATAATTAGTATCATATAATAGGCAGCATCAGTGAAGATGGAACAGATAGATATAGGTATAAAAGTTATTAATAAGGTGAAAGAAATAGGACTTCCTTACCAATTTATATACAGACTGAGAGGAATAAAAGATCTGAAGACAAATTCTAGGTTTCATGATTGTGTGACAACATTGATGGGGATGTTATTAAAGAGTACTGATTTTTGGAGGAAAACCTAATGCTTTCAGTTGTAGACACTGTGGTTTGGTATACCCAAGGGACACCAGTTACTTATGCCTGGTAGGTAGTTGAATGTATAGGTTTGAAGTGCAAAGGAAAGATCTGTGCTAGAGATACATATTTGGAAGTCATTCACAAGTATGAATTCATGAAGTCATGAAAGTGAAGAAAATATCAGTTTAAAAATGCTAAGTCTGAGGGACAGAACTCTGTGGGAAAGTAACATTTAGAGGGAAGCCAATAAAAAACTTATTTAGGAAAGTGGTCTGCCTTTCCTATATTAATGGTAATCTGAGCTTTTTTATTCATTAATTAATTTATTTATTAAATGATAATTTAGTGTCAACAGATCAATTTCCTGGTTTGTTCTAAATTGGAGAACCATAGTAATACATGCTAATGTAAGCTGGTATCTCATAAAAGACTTACATAGAAACTTTCCACATTTCATTAGAGAAACATTAATATGATAAGGGATTCTTTTAAAAAGTATAAGTACGTGTATGTATCTGTGCTTAAAGAGCTTCCCTAAAAGCTTTACCTAAGTGAATTAACAGATATATCTAAAGCATTTGCTAAGACTTCAGTACAAAATGCCATAGTTAATTCTCCCAGACAAATTAAAGCATATTTTTAACCATATATGGTCCTTTATTAATTCATTGAAGATTTATATTCTGCTTACATTTTTACCAAATGGTAAACATTTTTACCAAGTTTTTGTATATGGAGATTATATATTCAAGAGATTAGATAAGTCATTGTATGAGGCCATGCAATTAGACAAACAAACCATTTAATTTTTTCTAAATAATCCTTTTTAGAGAATCTTATAAAAATAATTAAAACATTTTGCCTATATGCTATGCTGTTACAGTGTATGAAGTTCTATGCTTGATACTATGTTTGATAATTTATAATTCTTTATAATTTACTATGGCAAGCTCCATAGCTTAGTTGGTTAATGCATTAGTTGGTTAATGCACCTGTCTTGTATAATTTACTTAGCTTTAAAATTCTGTGAGAAAGCATTTTTTAACTCATCTACACTTTTGAATATATGAAATGCAACTACTTTGCCTGTATTCCATATTTAATAAGAGAATAGACGGGATTTGAACCAGTTGTGTTTGATTCCAGCCCTGTCTTTTCTTTTAGTAGTATCTTGACTTATTGCTAGCAAGTCGGGTTCTCTATAAGCCCACAAGTCACAAAGAAAATGTACGTACAACTCTCCTCAAAAAACATTATTTTTATTGCTCAGGAAATTCATTACATATAGTTTTGCATTAACTACATGATTTTTTAGTAAGTCTAACATAGCCATCTATTCATTGTTTGCAGAGTTAGGTTAAAAATTGACTTATGCTTTGAGACTATCTAGATAAATATGGATGTATATTTAGATATTCATATATATATATACACATATACACACATACATAAGTATAGGCATAGATATAAACATACAGGTATTTGGGTATCTTTGTTATAGTCCTTGAATAAGTACAAATAATTAAATGTTCACAAGTTTACTTCATTGTACTCTCTGCCACTCTCTGCTTTTCTAATGAAGAATTAAAGTTTATGCACCAAATGTTGTTAAAAGGTGGTAATGCTCTATAAAAATAATTTCTAAGCATTACAGAGTGCAAAGTGATTGAAAATAAGAAGAGAAAGATAAATAGGATTTTCCTGTCAGGACTGTGCTGAAGTTCCTGCTCTGCTTCTCACTAGTGACATGATGTCAAACACTTATTTTGAAATAAAGTTCTATGTTAGTATAAGAACAATGCTCTCAGTGCCTTCCGTTTTTATGTAAGTTTCAGTTTTTATACCACTGGCAATGTTGGATTAGTCAATATTTTTCCCATAGTTATTCTCTTGTGTGTGTGTGTGTGTGTGTGTGTGTGTGTGTGTGTGTGCGCACGCGCGTGTAGACAAAGCAGGGAGGGAGAGATACAGAGAGAGAGGGATACAGACAGGAGGGGCGGGGATGGAAAGTGTATGTTAGAGGGAGATAAATGCTCTAATGTATCAAATGTTCCTATACATTTTCAGTATCTTGCAGCTGTAAAAATATAGGTATAACTAATTACCTTGCAAATGTTTGAAATTCTACTTTTGTACGTAGGCTGTGCACCAAAATTGCCATTTTTTGTTCTTTAATTGAAGCAGAACTCATGACTGACTAAAGGAAATGTCATGTTTTGATGAACATTCTGTTTGCACTAAAATACACAATATGATCCTGGATGAAAATTTGGGAGAGTTGAACTTCTAACCATAAAATAAATATACTTAAGTTACTGAGACTTTACCTTCTTCCTTTTGGAGTTGGAAGATTTCCATAACGATGCTTGAATTTGAAGACCTCACAACTAGGGTCTGTTTTCTACAGAGACTTTCCTGGAAATTCTACACAGAAGAAAAATATTGTATGCCATATATGGTAATGCAGCCTACTTCCTAGTTTTGAACCAGATGGGCTAAAGATAAAAAGATGAAATCCAAGTTTCTTTTTAGTATATACTTAATAGTATGTCAACTAAAACTATTACTGCCTATTCATCCAGTTATCTTTTGTGTTTGAAAATTATTCTTGCTGGGACAAAGGGGTTTGAAAAACCTGGACCTGGCTTTGGAAGTTTCTGAAAAAGGGCCATTTTTTATGACTGTTCATCTCACCAAAGTGAAATGTGAAAACTAGGGATTATAGGCTGTTAAAGTTTTCACAAACAATAGCTAGGAGAAGATAGACAGCAAGGGGCAGTAGTACTGGACAGCCAGAAACATTATTTCTGGTTCCTGGCCAACGAAGTGTATTTTATTGGAAGATGTCACTGCCCTTCCTCACTGTGCGTATCATATACATTTTTTAAATTATCAACTGAATTAGAAGCATTAAAATATCTGGAAAGAGTGTTTTTCCCTTCAAGTATTCCCTTCAAGAATTTGAAAAAAAAAACTCTCTTTTTTATGATTGATACATTTCTATAGATTTTCAGTTCAAGTATACAACTTGATTCTTTCCTTTGCACCTAGAGATCCTATTTAATTTCTTGTTCTTAACCTCCTTTCCCTTCAGCTGATAAAGTGCTGCTATGATGCCTGTAATTTCATCCTCATATCTCCATTATTAACACATTCATATCAAATGATTTATTTTTACTTATTTTTATTTTTTTAAAGATTTTATTTTTGAGCAATCTCTATACCCAATGTGGGGCTCATGCCCTACCAACTGAGCCAGCCAGGCACCAGATAGCAAATAATTTATGATTCCAGCATTGTTTCTAGTTGACTCATGCTAGTCTTTCATAGTTTTTTGCGTTTGAACCAGTTATTTTCTTAACTTGAAGCTCTCCTACTTCATCTATCAAATATTTTATCAAAACCAACTTACATTATGAAGAGTTCAAGGATTTTCCAGGAAGAACTACTTGCCTCTTCCCATGTGGTTCTACAACCCTTTACACATGCTGCCATTTTAACATTTTTCATTATGTGTACAGATGTGTCTAGAACACCTAGAACACTTAGAACACCTATAATACACACTCTATTCAAACCACCAAGCATAATTCTGGGTACAAAATAGGTAGCGAAATGCTTAATATATAAAGAGACAGGATGTGACAGCTTTATGAAGAAAAGCTGGAAAGGCATCTGAGTAGCTCAGTTGGTTAAGACTCTTGATTTCGGCTCACGTCATGATCTCACATTTGGTGGGATCGAGCATCATGTCAGGCTCTGCATTGACAGCATGGAGACTGCTTGGGATTCTCTGTCTCCCTGTCTGTGCCCCTCCCCAGCTCTCTCCTTTTCTTTCTCAAAATAAATAAATATTAGTAGAGGAACTAGGGTTCAGAGAAAGATGTAAGAATAGAGAGTGTCTCAAATATTGCCGATTTTATAGCTTTCTCTGTAGAGAAACATCTATTTTAAACTAATAAAACACTGTGGTGCCCGAGTGTCTCAGTTGAGCATCCAACTCTTGATTGCAGCTCAGGTCATGATCCAAGGGTTGTGGGCTAGGGCCTCATGTGGAGCCATGCTCAGCATGGAACCCGCTGGAGATTCTTTGTCTCCCTCTGTCCCTCCTGCTTGTGTGCTCTCTGTCTAAAATAAAAAAAAATAAAAAATAATAGTAAAACACTGTTTTATTCTTATACACACACCATTACTTTGATATGTGTTATCTTATTTGGATGTAAGACTATTTAAGGAATGAATATTTTATTTATTTTTTTTTTTAATTTTTTTTTTTTTTTAACTTTTATTTATTTTTGGGACAGAGAGAGACAGAGCATGAACGGGGGAGGAGCAGAGAGAGAGGGAGACACAGAATCGGAAACAGGCTCCAGGCTCTGAGCCATCAGCCCAGAGCCTGATGCGGGGCTCGAACTCACGGACCGCGAGATCGTGACCTGGCTGAAGTCGGACGCTTAACCGACTGCGCCACCCAGGCGCCCCAAGGAATGAATATTTTAATCAATTATTATAATGTGCATAAATTCATTGAGTCAAATGAATACCCCTCAAAAAGCACAAAGTAAAAAAAAAGAGTGGAAAAAAAGTACATATTTACTATAATTTCTAAAGGCATATTTTATTAAGATATAATTTGGTCCATATGTTTTAAAAGTGATATTATAATACCCTACATATTTTAAAGCCTAAGAAATTTGTGCTGAATATATTGCCAACCTAATGGAATATACAGGAAGTGTTAATTTAAATAAAAACAAATAAGACTTTGAAAAAACTTCAGTGACCGCCGAAATGACACAGACTGTGTTTTCCTCCCATTTGGTTATCTAAGTATGCCTCATGTATTCTAAACTCTCTTTGAATACAGTTTGATCCATGCTTATAATAAAAATAAGAATGCATATAAACAAACCTAATATAATTTGGTAGTTTCAATGCATAAAGTCAAGAAAATATGTATTATGTATACATATATATCTAGTTTCTATGGTGACCTGGTCACTTGGAATATAGTTTTGCATGGACAATAGTACACAGTCATCACTTTGAATTTCCTGACCTATCTTTTCTGCTTAAATGCTGCATTAGCAGATTTTAGTAGCTAATGTTTAGCATATCTTATAAATTGTATTAATGTTGTCTGTCTGGAGCTCAACAGTTACTTCAGAAAAGACTTGAAGTCTCTTTGAAAGTTTTTTTTTAGTTAAGTAAACCTTGAGATTATACAAACAAAATAAATAGGAAAGATGCAGTGTATTACACATTTGATTTAATTACCCATAGCTTTTAAATTATAAATAAAGAGAAAACTGGTATGTATAAACCTATGGATTTAAAGGCATTTTGAGGAATCCTTTAAAATTAACACAGTATTTCTATAATTAGCCTAAGGTAGTATCTTGCAGTGTCGATATAAAGTTGATAATATCAGAGAAAGAACACTGGTCCAGGCATCAGGGTCTCAATGTAAGGTCTGTTAGTGCTACTTATGTTGTGTGATGCAAGGTAATAAACTTTTGAAATTCTCAGTTACCTTATCTATAAAATTAGAAATGAAAGATAATTTTTCCTATGAATTAGGTCCAAAAGCATATATAAACTTCAAATGAAAAAATAGTAATGTATTTTTAACAGCCTTAATGGTTACATGTTTTATAATAGCAAAAATATTTTTCTTATAAGTGATAAAAATGTGGAGTCCCTAAAACAATAAAACAAACGTTTATATGTAAATGCTACAAAAATTGTTACATTTTTGTTAAACCTTTATATGTTAAAAAGCTACAAAAATTGTGTTAAGGGAAGTTGTGCAAAAAATAAGAGCTCATACACTAAGGTTCAAAGGTGTCAGGTTAAATTAAAATAGTGTAGTAAAAATGTCATTTGCTTTTTGTTGCTGTTGCTTATCTGTTATATTATACTTGGTTAAATATGCAATGTTTTTAAAAGAAAAATACAACTCTTGATTTTTTGGCAATATTAATATAGCAATAAATAGAGGCTAAAGAACGTATTATTAGTTCTTAATTGAAAAAAAAGAGAGAACTATGAGTGCACCCTTGATTGAGATACACAGTAGGATAACACAGTATCCCTAAGATCACAAAGCACTTAAGAAGATACACCTTTGTGTCAGATGTACCTTGGGTTCTCATCTGAATTTACCAAACTTGGGTGAATTCAGACAAGTTAGTTAACTTCCATAAAGATTGGTTATGTCGGATGGAAATAGGGCAGATAACATAAAATGCCCCATAAAATCAATTTGGAGGTTATAAGTAAATGTGCAAGAAGTTCTTACCATAATACCTAACTAGTAGATATTAGCTTTTCAATAATATACTATAGTTTATTGGATAGAAGATAAAGGAATTCTGTTCTTGCTTCTAGAGATGTAGAAGCACATTTGTAATATGGTCATCCTAATATTAAAAATGTCATGTGTTTCATTAAGGCTTAGTGGTTTTTGCTATGATACTTTATACAGGAGTGGATGGTGTTAAAGGAGGATCGTTTAACATAATGTAACATGCAGTATTTTTGTTTTTATTTATTTTTTTCTTTAGGCTTGGCTTCTCTCTCTATTGCCAATATGCATAATGTAATTAAAAAGCAAGGAAATATGTGAATATATTTGTGGTAGCTAGTTGTAAAGGAAGATGACAGTAACTCTAGGATTTTGAGTGATTGCTGTAGTAAAATTGGAAGTGAAATGATTATAAATTGCAATGAAGAGAATTTAGGAACAAGAATTATTTGATACTCGGACTACATAAAAATGTCATGCATTCATTTAATCCTAAAGTTTTGTTGAAACAAGTAAATGAGAATATGGTTATAAGATTAGGGAAGAGTGATTTAAAAATTTTTTTAACTGCATTTATTATTCTGCAGTGAAAGTGTTTATGGGTGCATTGTCATGGATGGCTAGGAGAAGTAAGTGAACTGAAATAGAAGTATATACCACTACCTGACATTAAGCACCAAGCATCTGTTGTCCTTATACTTGGTTATTCAAGTCTTAAAGAGTCATGTGTATGTTTGCACATGTGTGTATCTTGCATGTACACATGTATGTTTGTATATGTGTGTATGTAGAATAGAGAGTCAATTTATTAACTCCAGGAAATCAGACACTTCTTAAAGGAGAAATGAAAAGAATAGATGACATTACAATTTATCACTTAAAAGTAATCATTCTGAAAATATGACTATTGTGTGGGTTGCATTCACCATTCTTTGTATAAAAGAAGCAGAGGAGAAGTAGAAACATTGGAGATAATGAAGTATATTTGATAATAAAGTGTAAAAAAAAAACAAGAGTGAAGAATTTCCAGCATGATCCATTTGACAAAATAAATTATTAATTTTCATAAGGAAAAAAATTCATAAAGCAGTTAGAAAAGATAAAGTGTATAAATTAGGTATATATATATATATTTTTTCCCAAGAGAAAGGACTTAATACATACTTGCTGGGATTCAAAGGAAAAAGAAAGATAGGTTAGAGAGATATTCCTTGCTTAGGCTACTATTTCTAAAGCCTTCTGGGGCTCCATAGGTGTCCCCAAATTGATAAGTTATAAAAATGTCTTACTTCTTATGTAGATAGAGAAAGCAGTGAACAGATTTAGGCTGCTGTTACTAAGTGAGATTTAAGTGACATTTTAGGTAATTAAAAGGAGAGAAAAGGTGTATTACTATTTTTAAATCTTTGAAAGTTGGAACTAGAAATTCCAATTATCACTCTATGTTTATACGCAAAGTGTAGAGTTCTGTACAAACACACTGCGATCTACATTGAAACATTATTTTTATAATACAGGAAACATATCCCGTTCATTTATTTGGCAATTACTTTATTCTACTGGAATTCTGTTCATTAATATTGGCTTATAATAACTTAAATCTCTAGGTGGAGAATATGAAATCCAACGTCTAGGAAATAGTATAGTGATGGTGTTGTTAGTATTTGGCTTGTGCTTTGAAAATCAAAGGTTAAATGATCAAATGTATGCAACATTGATTTAAGGAAGTACTAATATCAATATTGAGAACTAGATTGAACTATGTAAATTTTGTCTAGAGAGTTCAGAATACACGTGAGGTATAATATAAATGTAATACATTAACTCTCTAGCCAAACTCCAAAAGTATTCTTTCCTCCATCCCTATACAACCCAGGGATTCCAGAATTGTCCAAAAGATATTTACTTGTATCTGCATTGCTTAGCGTTATAATCTTTTTAATAAATGGTGTTGGAAAAACTAGATACCCACATGCAAAAGAATGAAATTGAATCCTTATTTTGTACTACTCACAAAAATTAGCTTGAAATGGTTTAAAGACTTAAACATAAATCCTGATACTCTAAAACTCGCAGAGCAAAAGATAAGAAAAAAACTCCTAGATACTGGTCTTGGCAATGATTTATTTTTGGCTATGATACTGAAAAGCACAGGTAAGAATAAATAAACATATGCGACTACATCAAACTAAAAATCTCTGCACAATAGAATTGACCATCAACAAAATGAAAAAGCAACATATAGCATGGGAGAAAATACTTTTAAACTTTATATCTAATAAGGGGTTAATATCCAAAACATATAAAGAATTCATACAGTTAATAACAAAAAAATAAAAAAATAAAAATAAAAAATAAACTGATTTAAAAATAGGCAAAGGGCCTGAAATATACTTTCCCAAAGAAGACATACAAATGGCCAACATGTACATGAAAAAGTGCTCAATATCACTAATTATCAGGAAAATGCAAACGAAACCACAGTGAGATACCACCGCACACCTGTTAGACTGTTATCAAGAAGAGAAAATAAATTTTGGTAAGGGTGTGGAAAAAAGAGAACCCTTGTACCTTGCTGATGGGAAGATAAATTGGTACAGCCATTATGGAAAACAGTATGAAAGTTTTTCTTTAAAAAAATTTTTAATGTTTCTATTTTTTTTTTTTTTTTGAGAGAGAGAGAGAGAGAGGGAGAGAGGGAGGGAGTGCAAACAGGGGAGGGGCAGAGAGAGAGGGAGGCACAGAATCTAAAGCAGGCTCCAGGCTCCAAGCTGTCAGCGCAGAGCCTGATGCGAGACTGGGAGATCATGACCTGAGCCTAAGTTCAGTGCTTAAGCAACTGAGCCACCCAGATGCCCCTAAACAAATTTATTTTTAATTATACCTCAATAGAGTTAGAAAATAAGGGTACTAAGTAAAATCTATGTGAAGAAATGAAAGAAAAATATAATTAGTTTCCTTCTTTTTGATTTTACGTATTAGATAATTTTAAGCTGATGAATAGTTTTTAAAACATCTTACTTTTGTAACTCAGTTACCTCTTATGCACCTACTAATACTAATGGTATTTACTGATATAAAAGAAAAAATAAATGCATAATATCTGAGTTCCTCTAAGATCCCATGACTTAAGCTCATGTATTAAAAAAGATTTAGGAACTTAAAATATTTCTGAACAGCAACTGCTTGCAGTGATAAGTGTTAGTGTTTTGTTTTGTTTTTTCCTTTCCACCAGATGTTGGTAGAGTTTCAAAGTAGGAAAATGCCACTTTAATTGGCTTTGTTTTTTAAAGATTTTCTTAAACAAGGTTACATTCACCATTTTTGATGTAGGGCCTGCCTCTCTCCTCACCTGTGAGCCGTGCAAGGTAGGAAAAGAGTTCCTTGGCAAGGAAAGAATGACACAGTAAAATATTTTATTGTACTGATTTATTTTTTGGAATTGAATCTAAAGAGAAAGGAAATGAATGATCTACATGCCGTCACATTTGGAGATTTTCCTTTACAATAAAAATATGAAAAGATTCATTTATAACTAATCAAATTGTTTTCAACTATTCATTTCTTGAACTAGACAGAAATTGATAATTGAAAGAGGCAAGAATATGAATGGGGGTGAATTGTGAGGAATACTTCTTTTGTAAACTTTTGTCGCTAGAGGTTTTAGGTTTTCTAGTTGTCCTGCCCTAAATTATACCATATCTTAAATAGGACTGTGTTCTGTTTCTTAACTTGTCTTGTTTCTTTATTAACTTCCACACTTAAAAAAAAATGACAATATTCATTTCTCCATTACCCATGTCTTATTTTAGTTTGAGTAAAAAAAGTTGCATCAGCCAATTATTTTTTCCTGAAGGTATTGGGTAATTTTCTTTATGAACATGCCCTATAGCCAATAACTAAATGTTCCTATCTGTAACCTTGAGAAATATTGCAATTCAGTCATAAAATTTTTCTTTTTATATATGGGAAATATAGTTTATTCCAGAGTTATAAAGTCCTAACTTTTTGTATCCTCTTTTGACCTAAATTGTAATAGTCATATTCTATATGTATGATATTAAACTCCAGAATTTTTACTTTGCTCATGCTTAGCTGTTGTATTTTTTCTTTATAGCAAAGAGTTATTTAACTATCAACATTGTTTTTTTCTTCCAAAACTGCAACATAAATAATAGTTCCTAAGTAACTTTGTACTGACCAGTTATGGCTATCAAAGCTTTATTATCAAAGCTTAATTAAAAGCAGTATCTCAAAGCTATAATGTATGTGGATGGGAATAGATATAAATGCCTTTTACAAAAATTACTATGACAGAGTCATCTGTTTATATCAAACCGAATGGTTCACGGCATGGATGGTTATTAAAACCATCAGATCTAAAGACTAATATTTGCTGAATATAGGAAACATACCTTACTCAGATATATTGGTGCATAATCTAACAATCAAAAAAATAAGTCAAATTATGTGACAGTTAAAAAGATGAGAAAAAAATATGATCAAGTGTTCACATGTTTGTGTTATAAAATATTAATTATATCTACTCTTTGTGAATGACAGGGCTATGTCATTAGGTATCAGTTCTACTGAAAGATATGTCATATCTTAATGCTGCTCAAGTGGCCCAGATTAATTAAAATGCACACACATGCGTGAAAATGAGTAATTCTCCTGTAACAGCAATACAATGTTGACCTAATAATGTGTGGCTGAAATTTTTGCTTCATGTACGAAAGCAGAAAGAAAACTTCTTTAGGGATTAGTATTTCGGGAGTATTTAGAGAGCGGCATTGTCCAAAGGAAAGCCATAGGATTAAAACTGACTAATGCTTATTAATTCCATGACTTTGGGCAAGTGAGTTCATCTTTAAGAGACTCATCTTCACTTCTCTTTCCCTTATCTGTAAAATGGAAAAATAAAAATTGCCTTTTAGAACCAAACAATGTAAATCAGAAATGCAGAGCATGATAGCTGATATTTTAATATTGTTCAAAATTTGGTAACTGCTTTTACAGTTGCTGTTACTTCCAGTGTAACTGCAAGTACAGAGTTTGCTGTTGGTAGTGTTGGCTGTGACTCTTTTGCACTAAAGAATGATTTCTTTGTAAACTAACAAAATGGCTAAGGCACTTATAAGTTAAAACAGCCAAACATAGTTGGAGGTCCAGCCTTCAGCTCCTCTTTTAAAATGCATTGTAAAAAGTGACACAAAGTTCGTGGGATGGTCTTTATAGTTCTTTAAAGATATCTGGATCCTGAAATAAAAGTCAAGCAATGATCTGTGCTAAAATCAGTTTTATTCTCAGAATCCATGTAGCTTTAAGTTATGTTTCAAATTATGACTAAGAGTACAGAATATGAGTATGAAAGGAATTACTCTGCCTACTCCTCAATTTCACAAAGGAACAAGATTTAGAGTTTAAGTGACTTGAACAAAGTAGTCACTCTTCAGAACCAAAGTTAGAATTAGAACCATTTCCCTCCAACGGGTTGCTTTTCTAAAGTAGCCCAGGAACCACCTAATAATGTCACATTGTTTTTCATCCACCTTGCCAGTTGACTATACATTGGTTCAGACTATTTCTACTTCATCATTCCCTAATTAAAACATAAGACAGCTATAACTACTGCATTGAATGAGAGAAGTCTGCCAGTTTTTGAGGAGGTATCTTCGCTCAATATCCTGATAACACAGTGCCCCATACTTCCCAGAGACACGGCATTCAGATACCAATGACAAGCAAAAAGATCTCTCTAAATCAATGGATCTATCAGTGTTTTCTCCATTCCCAGATTTTAAGACTCTCTTGGTTTCACCCTTCCAAAATTCTCAGTTCCAGATAATATTATAATTCATGTTATTCCACCAAATGAAAACCAAGTAAAAGTGTAATTTATGTTTCTATAAGATATTATCATTTTTTTCCAGTTGGGGTAAGGAGTATGTTGGAGAGCACTTAAATTCTAAATTAGTTATAACCTTAACTAATCAGTGCACAGATTGCTTATTAACAACAAATAATAACACTGAATTTTTAAAATAGTATTTTATGAATCACAGTTGCACTGTGAAAAATGTAGAACATACATAAATAAAATAATTACCTAAACTCTTAACCCCAAAACTAAACATTACTATTGTTTTATGGTATGTGAATTTCTCTAACTTCTTTTAATTGGAATGTGGCTCTTTGTGGATCTTGAGATAATTTTAAATGTGAAAAATTTTGCATAGACAATAGGACTCCTGTAATTTTGATATTTAGTCACATCTTCATGTTATGATTCTAAGTTCATACACTCCCTCCTTGATTTGTTTTAGCTTTTCAAAAATTATATACAGGGATGCCTGTGTGGCTCAGTTGATTAAGCCTTCCGACTTCAGTCAGCTGAAGTCATGATCTCACAGTTTGTGGCTCGAGCCCTGCATTGGGCTCTGTGCTGACAGCGCAGGGCCTGGAGCCTGTTTTGAGTTTCATTTCTCCCTCTCTCTCTCTCTGCCCCTCCCCTACTTGCATTCTGTCTCTCTTTGTCTCAAAAATGAATAAGCATTAAAAAAATTAAAAAAAAAATAAAAATCACATATAAATAGACATACATGATAGATGGAGATATATAAGATAAGTAGGTAGTAGATAGATAGATAGATAGATAGATAGATAGATAGATAGATAGATTTTCTTCAAGTTCCTCTAAATTCTTCCCTTATGTCAACCTCAGAGGTAGGGTTTTCTGGTGTTCTCTTGTCTTGAGGACTTGTAAAATTTCATAGACCAATTATACTTTGTCCAGATTTTTCTATAACCCAGTGCTTTGAATTAAAAAAAAAAAAATCTAAAATTTTCCAAATCTTATAATCCAGATTTTAATTTTTCCTTCTTATTACTACTGGGTCAGAGATCAAGATTTTGTTTCATGCCCCGCTAAATTTATTTCTAATTCTTTGATCCTATCAAAATCCATAAAATTAAGAGATGTACTGAATAATTTTATTTCTAATATATATGATATTACACTTCAATAAATATCAGAATTCACTAGATTATGCTGTGGTAAGAACCACAGAATTTTGTTTCTTAAAAAACCAAGGGGTAATTCCTTGCTTAAGCTACATATCCATCATCAGTCAACTAGAAGGTCATTATTCATGTACTTATTTTCTTCACTCTGGGATCCAAGCTGACAGAGTGACCATTATTTCCTGGACAGAGGAAAAGAGAAGGAAGTGAAGCATGTGCTGACTTTTTAAGCTTCTGCCTGGAAGGGACACGTATCACTTTTGTTTATGTTCAATAAGCCATATCAAGTCATGTCACCCAACTCCAAATGGATAAGAAAGATGAATTCTACCATGTGTCTGAAGAAACGAAAGCCAAAATACCTGTGAATAGCCTCACATGTAGGTAGAGGGTATGACATATATTCTGTAATCTGTTTTTCTCATGATTTAATTAAAATATTTTACCCCAGTGTAACCATTTGCAATTATTTTAACTACCCAACAGTATTATTTTTATGAATATAAACCATAATTTAGCAGATTTCTCAGTTTTTACCTAAAGGCTCATTTACATTCTTATAAATATAAACCATGCTGCTGCTTTCTTTATTTTATACATACAACTGCACAAAATTATTTCCTCAGGCTTTATAGTTCTAGAAAAATTGCTGACACAAGTACTATTGCTTAGATCACTTTTCACATAGAACCAATTCATAGTTCTACTGTCAGCATTGTTAGTTTCTTCATATCTTGTCCAAACATGAGCATCATTTTGTGTTATCTTTTGTCACTCCAATTTGTAAGGAATGTGACTTCAGTTTTTAATAGACATTTTGTTCATTACTTACAAGGTTTTCATTAGTTTTATTTTAGTAATTTGGATGTCTATATGAATTCCCCCAAGTTTAAAAACTAACTTAAACCAGAAATGAAAATAATTTATATATTCTTGACATAAAGGTAGGCATATAATAGCTAAAAGTATTAAGGAATGCAGGCACAGCAAATATATTAATTTTTAAATTAAATAAAATTAATTAACAAGAGTATATTTTTGTTAAATAAAAAAAAATTATTCTTGGGTAAAATTTACTTAAAAATTACTCTGAAAGTTTACTATTTCATCATTCCCTATAAGTCTAAGCTTATTGAAGAAACCTTCTTATTTAGGTATTACTACCTGAGGATATATTACGATCGGGAATACTAATGCAGAACAAAATGTTACATTTGTGTTATAACTTTTTTAGAGTTTATTTATTTATTTTGAGAGATAGGGAGAGCAGAGGAAGGGCAGAGAGAGGGAGAGAGAGAATCCCAAGCAGTCTCTGTGCTGCCAGAGCAGAGCCCAACACAGGACTTGATCTCATGGACCACTAGATTATGACCTGAGCTGAAATCAAAAGTTGGATGGCCAACTGACTAAGTCACCCAGGTGCCTCTGTGTTATTATTTTTATTTATAATTCACTTATAAAGTTTTTTTATTTTGTGTTTTCAACATTTTTTGATATTTTTAGGTGAATCTTTTTTAAACAACTTAAGAATCAATATTTCTTTTTGCCCTCACTATGGAGACCTTCTCACTCTTAATTTTTAAGTTAAACCATTTCCATTTTTTTGGCATCACTGATATTATCCTCCCATATTATTTTGTATTTTACTCTTACTTTATAGCCTTCTATTTGAGTGAATTTGGGGGAAAATCTGTTCCTTCCCCAACCTTTTTCTTATGGGCAGTTAGGGTATTTACTGTGTATTTCCTGAACTATGTTGATTCCTTTATTGTCCAATTGTGGGAATTGTTATGCAGATAATTATTTGAAACTTTAACTGAAATCCAAACTTTTTAGATTTCTTAGTCATGGAAAGGAAAGAGAATAGAAACAAAAATCACAAAAGAGTCTATAATTCCTATGTATCTACAAAAGGGACTTCATTTCATGAGATATGTTTTGAATTATTTTCCATTGCATTTGTAACTTTACCTGAAAATGTCTTATCTGAATGACAGCTGCCTTCAATCTTTGAGACACTTTGTTTTTGATTCAATAAATATTTTTTAGTTTATTGTGAAAGGTAAAAAGACATCAAAATAATGGTAAATCTGTACAATGAATTTTCCTTGAGATGCTTGAAAGCATGCAGTGACATCATGAAAATTTCTTGGCTTTATACTTTTTATAAAATTGGCTTTAAAAATTGTTCTATTTCCAGGACTATGTTGAAGTTTAAATAATTTGTAATTATCCTAAATGTTATAAAATAAACATTTATTGAGTCATTTTTTTTTTAATTTTTTTTTTCAACGTTTTTTATTTATTTTTGGGACAGAGAGAGACAGAGCATGAACGGGGGAGGGGCAGAGAGAGAGGGAGACACAGAATCGGAAACAGGCTCCAGGCTCCGAGCCATCAGCCCAGAGCCTGACGCAGGGCTCGAACTCACGGACCGCGAGATCGTGACCTGGCTGAAGTCGGACGCTTAACTGACTGCGCCACCCAGGCGCCCCTATTGAGTCATTTTTATATGCACGTAACATACCAACAAATATTAGTTAGTTGATCAATAACATGCCTGCCCAAAACTCCTTACTCTATCATCAAAGCTAAAATTCACAGACCCTACTTGGAAGGATGTGTATATGTGCATGTATTGGGGTGCAAATTTAGAAGTATTCAGGATTGGAGTTATAATGACTGTTTTCTTAAGAAGCACACATACATATGCTGAAGATAAAACTACCATAATCATCTACAACAATGATCTATATAAAAGATTTTAAACCACAATCATAATGCAGAGCATCATCAGAAGAAAAGCTGCATAGCCAAAGTGCATTTTGAGTAAGGAATCTACATAATTTTATTCTTTTTTTTTTTCTAAAAATCTTGGAAAGATAACAGTGTTGTAATACATTTTGAGCCTTGTTGATATCACACTTGCTATTCATAAAATTTGTTGAAGAATGTTTAATTACAAAGCCCAAAAATTATGTGCCATATTTACAAAAAATATTTTAAAAAATTACTTTACATGTATAAATTCATTTTGAAATATGGTGAGCTTAACTATATGAAAATTACTGATTTACTTGCTTTTTATGATCATTATACCAAGCAGTGCTAAGTGATCATGTATCAATGTCATTTGCTATAGACTTAGCTACTTGTGTGGTAGAAACCCAGAGTTTCTTTTTTTTCTGTCTCTCCATGTCTAGAAATGTTATCTATGAGAAACATGAGAAACTGCTCAAGATTTACCCAGATGTTTATACAAATTAATGATTTAAAGGAGTAAATAGATAGTAAGTGATGTTGGGTGATATTATTAAGTGGTTTCTCTTAGTTAAAAACTTATTTATAGAGTTTGCAAGAAGTCCAGATAAGGCCAATAGCCTATAGGCCAGCATAATATAAAAATTACAACTAATATAGATACAGATATGTTAGTAAAAGTAATTCAGTGATTTTTGTCACAATTAGATTCTGATATGTAAATATCTACTAAAGGAAAAAAATGAGAGGATTCATAAAATAGGTAATGAATATTATAGATACTTCCTTGTATTTAAAAACAAAAGTTGAACTTAATGTGAAAATAACTAAAGCCATTGTACTGCATTTAACTTGGTGATTTCAGTGAAGGAATATGTCATCAGGTACCCTGAAAAGGTCAGTACTCATAGTACTATTTATGAGAAAGTAAGTGTAGAAATATATTAGAGAGAGACAGTGTTTTCCTGTTTTCCCGAAATAGGAAATGAAGTGGAAACTGAATGAGTCATGAGAGTTTAAGAAAGATGTAGTAAAAATTGATCCATATCATTTCTTTATGGTTTTACAAAGTATATATGAAAGCCTTAGAAGAAATTAATATCAAGTGCATTTGAGCAAATAAAAGGAAATACTTCACACAGCATTGTGGAAATATATTGCCTTTAGAAGGTCATAGAGTCAAAAACTGTAACTGATTAATAGGACCAATGATAATATTTGTATTGGCCAACAGGAGGAAGTTGGGGCCAGCTCCATGCTAGCTTCAGGGACTTTTCTCTGAACTTCATCCAAAAGCACTTCTAGCTTGGGGGCCCTGAGTGTGCTTAATTAACTCCGTCTGACCCAGTCATATAGAGTAAAGGCATCAATCTATCAGATTGGCTCACTTTCTTCCAGGGAGTTGTAGGTGAAGGTCTTCTACCTATATTTGGATTAATGAAAACAAATTGTCTCCTCTTCCAACACACACACACACACACACACACACACACACACACACACACACGCACACACATGCATGCACACCATAGAAGAAAACATGGTGTGGTAAACTCAGCACTTTGATGAGTTCATAATATTTCCTGTCCTGAATCTATGGACATAATGTAGTATAATAGGCAAAATATACAAGTAAGAGTCAGAAAATCTGGAGTAAAAAATGGTGTCTTCTTTTACTGACTGTGTGACTTCAGGCAAACCATAGACAACAGGCTTCTTAGGCTTATTTTTCCCCATGAAAATAAAGGAAACAATCATAATAAAACTCCTAGGGATATAAATCCTAAGTCATTAATAAAAAATTTAAATTACCTTTTTGTTGAAAATCTATTCACAATTGGAGAATTCTCTACAATATATGAGGAGAAAATAAAACTTATTTTGGACCTTCCTGTATTTTTTTCTTTTTATGCGTTTTCACTCTTTCTAAATACTAATTCTGTTCGCCAGATGCCAGAGTCTGTACCACTTCCTGGCCGACCAGTATATATGCACATTTATTGCACATTATTTTATTTGAGCCCATTCAAGAAAACTACTACCTTAGTTAATAAAATGAAGGTAAGTAAATGAAGGTTAATGATGGGAAAATTACCTACAAAGGAGGATGTTTGACTTGGTCTCATTGTCTCTTTTCCAAGGTTCACTTTCTCCTTACATGTTTTTCACCAAGATAGCTTCAGGATTGCTTGCTCCAGCGATGAATCATTGGTAACTAAATTTTGGGAACTTGATTTTATTTATTTATTTATTTATTTACTTACTTACTTACTTACATACTTACTTTTGGTAAAGATGGTTAAAACAGGCAGCAAAAAAACTGAACCCTCTCCCATAATATCAGTGGAGCAGCTGCTCAGTAAGATACATTTTCCCAACCATCCTCCCCTCCCCTTCTCCTGTGATCTCTAGGCATCCAAGTAGAGTGATGTGATAGAAAAATCCTAACACGGAAAAATCCTGGTCTCTAAATCACTATGTAAAGGAAACCTGCCTGCCAACTATAACACTTACATTGAACTGCTTTAAGAATTAGAAATAAGCTTTTATTGTGTTAAACCACTGAAATTGTGGGATTTACTTTTTAAACCTACAAATATTACTCAAGCCAATCCCCAGTTATACAGACTAAATAAATTTAGACCATGCACGCAGACATTTGTAAGTGCTGGGAATAACAGAAAAAGTGAGTTTGAGATAGACCTTGGTACTCTGAACTCCTGCAATTGAACTTTATTCAAGGTTGCAGACATTGCTTTTGGATCTCATCTCTTTGGTCTGCTTCCATACGTAGGATACTATCTTAGCACTTTTTATTCAGAAGCCAGACATCTTCCCTCTGAAAGACAAATGCAGGAAAGTAAAGTCCAAAGAGGAAAAGAGGAAGGGGTATTTTTTTAAAATCTACCAATGTAAAGAGGCTTACCTTATGCTTGTTTTCGTCTTCTAATTATCAGCCACTTCTCAATGTGAGTGAAAGGGGTGATGACACCCCTTTGAAGAATATTCAGTTTATTCACAAAGTTATGTTCTAATCCAAGGATGATGATGATAAAATAATTACTATCTCAACATTTTTAGAAACTACAATATTCAAACTAGAAAAAAATATTTATAATATATGTTATCAGGAATATAATTGCTTTACAACTCATTTTCCTATTTTCCTTCTGTCTTCTGATCAATAAGACAAAGATCAGAAAGCCGCGTTTTTTTGATAAAAAGTCAGATAGTAAATATTTTGGACTTTGCTGAACATATAGCCTATGTTATAAATACTCAACCTTTGCACTGGAACATGAAAATACCATAGACAATACATAAATGAGTGTGGCTTTGTTCTAATAAAGAACAGTCAGTGGGCTGCATTTGGTCTGCAATCATACTTTACCAATCTCTGATTTAAGAAACTAATTTATTAATTGTTCTATTTTTAGTTCCTTTTCTTTTCCAAACTGATCACAGTTTGATTTCAAATAACTCTCTTATCTGTAAGGAATGTGGTAAGGTGGGCTTAGTGGATCCCAATTAGAAACTCAGCTTTTCCCCTATCAAATTCTGATTCAGTTAAAAAAATTAAGGTAGTAGATAGTGACTTAAAAATTATTCTGTTGCCAATATATTGATATTTGAATATGTGTCTTGATATTTCCAAATTGAATTTTTATGAACCCTAGAACTAGATCAATTTGCCTGCTCAGTTAGGGAAGGTAATGGGCCATTGCAAGCTTCACTATGGAGGAAGACCTCTGTATAACAAAGTTTGGAGGAGTGGTGCAGAACAGAGTATACTTGCTTGTGTGTAAGCTCAGTCCTAATATTAAGGAAAGAGAAATGGGTGAATACAAATCTCTAGTCTTTTGTTAGTTTGTTTCCTTGTAAGTCCATTATTCTAGTTAAACCGTTTTGGTCTAGTATGTTTTTGTCCAAGGGTGAGAAGGCATGATGGAAGGGTTGGGTGGGGCAGAAGAGTTCGGCCATCACTCAGGATAGTGTGTTCCCACGAATTAAAGAAATTCATCCAGTTGAAAACAAGACACAGACATAAATACCAGTTGTACTGCACAATACAGTTGTCATAAATTACCAAAATCAAAGTTAAAGAGATTCATACGCTGAAGTCTCATGTTTAATGTCACAGGACCTAGCTTGAACCAGACATTTTGCTTCCTCAACTGCTACTTCATGTGTGTTTTTTTTTTCCTGTATCTTGACCCAATGTACCAGATATTGCAGGTGGCATCTTCATATAGTACCAAAAAAAAAAAAAAAATGCTTTTAGACCATGTTATCTGTATCTAGTTCTCCAAGAAAAGTTTTCTGCACCTCATTACATCCCCAGCAGAATTAATTGCTTCCTTCCCTAGTGTTTCATTAAGCTCTGCTGAAAATGCCAGAAGACAACTTTTAATAAAGTATTATGATTAATTATACATATTTGTTTTTCCTTACCTAGTTGACCATGATTAACATGCTGTATTCCTACCATGTGCATCATGGTCAGTCAGGAAAAGCAAATATGTAAAATTATCCATAATACCATACATGGATGAATATTAATATATGCTTATAAATATATAATATAGGACTATAATGTATATTATAAATATATTATTAAGTGTAATGGTGATAAGTAATTATCTTTAAGGAAGAATGAAAAGTATTGAAATTTCAGTGTCATGAAAGTCTGTGTGTGACTGGGGTTTGGGTATTGCAGGAGACATTTAAGAGCTTCCCCGTATCTCTTAAATTATGTCTTCCTGATTACCACTCTATGGATAAAATATAGGTTACAAATTTTGTGTAGTTTTAAAATAGGAGGCGCAATTCAGGAAGATTGTTGAAGAGAGTAAACTGACAGGATTATATAGGTATGTAAAGGATAAATGGTCATGAATTTTTCTTATATGAGGTATTAAACAATGTTTGAGGGGCGCCTGGGTGGCGCAGTCGGTTAAGCATCCGACTTCAGCCAGGTCACGATCTCGCGGTCCGTGAGTTCGAGCCCCGTGTCGGGCTCTGGGCTGATGGCTCAGAGCCTGGAGCCTGTTTCTGATTCTGTGTCTCCCTCTCTCTCTGCCCCTCGCCCGTTCATGCTCTGTCTCTCTCTGTCCCAAAAATAAATAAACGTTGAAAAAAAAATTTTTTTTAAATAAACAATGTTTGATCTTTTAAAGAATTTTTAATTTATTAGATAATTCACCAAATTTCTAATTTTTGAAATAATACTTCTTTTAAACAATATGTAACTTAATGATTTAAGATATTTTAAAATATTTCACATCACCTACTAATAATAGTTATTTTCTCTTTATTTCAATCTTCATATATGTTTATATATAACTGATGTTTGAACGAAAAAATATTGCACAAAGAAAAACACAAACTAGGGTTTTGAAGAATTTTCCATATTTTGTCACTATTGAAAAACTGTTGAGAGAATAATGGCTGTGTGATATTTACCAAGGAAAGTAAATAGTTTTTACTCCACATATAGTATGTACCAGACCCCATGCATGTAATTTCATTGAATGACATTACAAGCCTTATTTAACAAACAAACACTGGAGGTACTAAATGTTGCAAAGAGGAGATGTGGAAGAAGTCAACTCTATTTAAAAAAAAAATAGACATTACAGTGGTAATGTCAATATTATGTTTAAAAAGATAAAAGTGATAATTAGATATAAATTAAAAAATTGTGTTCAACCAGTAGTTGTTGAGCTCTTTGTCTGTACCAGACTGGACTTTAAGAGTCTAAAACATATACAGTTTAAAATTAGAATAAAAATTCACTCTGACAAAAGTATTCTCTTAGGAATTTAAATCTGTTAGCTTTTGTTATAAACATATTTTTCTTATAAAATTTAAATAAATTTCAGCTCTATTTGTATATTCCCATTCAGGAAGTTTTACCTGAGAATCAGTCCTGGGGGGAAAAAAAATAGATCAGTTTTAAACAGAAGAGATAAGCTGAAAGATCAGATAGCTTTGTTGGATTATACTTCACAGCTTTCCTTTTTGTCTCTTACATCCCATTAATATCTTTATTTTGATTGACTATATTGGATACTTGCAGTGTTTTTCATATCTTTTAAAAAATTATTATGATCTTGGGGCCCCTGGGTGGCTTAGTTGGTTAAGTGTCCGAAATCGGCTTAGGTCATGATCTGATGGCTTCTGAGTTCGAGCCCCATATCAGGCTCCATGCTGACTGTATAAGCTGCTTGGGATTCTAGCTGTTTGCTCTCTTTCTGCCCACCACCCCCTGCCCCTCCGCTCATGCTTTAGTGACCCTGTTTCAAAAAAAAAAAATTACTATTTCCTAGTATAAAATCAGGTCTATCAAAATTTCTTGGTATGTAAACATCAAAAAACATAATTTTTGAAAATAAATACTTTTAGGGTTGTGAAATCAATATGGAAAAGTCTAATAAAACAGTTTCATTCATATTCTAGTTTGTGTAATTAGTAATGCAGATTTTTAGTTGTTTCCCCAAAGCAGGTCACATAATGTCTTTCTCTCATCAAATGTTATCAATACCTTCTATTTTAACCCAGTACTATTTCTGTCAGATTCATTTTAAATAAACATGTAATTATTGAGAAAATTGCGTACAACTTTGTAATACTCTATATGTCTATAGCATATATATGTATATACACGTGCTTCAGATCACTAGGGACAAATACACAATAAGCAGATCTGAAAAGACACGGAGTGTTATGTAAACTTTGTTAGGCGCTTTTGAGGTTTTGCTTAATTGTTACTTATTTAGAAAAATCTACAGAATTCCTGGATGGCTCCGTTGGTTGAGTGTCCAACTTTTGATTTGGGTTCAGGTTATGATCCCAGGGTCATGGGATCGAGTCCCATATTGGTCTCTGTGCTGAGCATGGAGCCTACGTAAGATTCTCTCTCCCTCTCCCTCTCTGTCTCTCTCTCTCTCTCTACCTTCCTCCCTCTCTCTCCCTCTGTCTCCCTCTCTCTATCTCTACCTCTTGCTCTCTCTCTCTCAAAAAAAAAAAAAAAATCCACAGCATCTCCTATTGTATGAGATTGAAAAACAGCATTCACAGGTAAAGAGTGGTACTGTGCGCCTAGGTTAAGGTGCAGAATGTGGGTTCTCTCTCTTTCTTTAAAAGGTGTTCTGTATGCTTTTGGCCATATAACATTCCTTTTAAACCTAATCTTATTTTGTTATTGGACTACCTTGTTAGATAGAGCTGGATTCATTTACCTTCTTTTTGTTTACTCTGTCAATCTTATCTACCAAGACATGAAGAACATCTGTGATTCTTAGAAGGCGCTTGCATACTACATTCCTGAGCATAAACACCTGAGCAAGAACAATTAACTGTTTCAGATTTATGAACAAAACTGTAAGTGCAATGTCAGCCCTCATTTTTACTAATAGTCATTAGAAGATAAAGAGGTAACTCTGAGGACTGTGAAAAATAGGTAATATGGCGATTATATAATCTAAATATGAGTTTTGCACATTAACTTAAATTGTACTGAGATGCTCCACTTAAAGTGTCAGTGGACATCAGGAGGTCAGAGAAAGTTTACAAAACATCTTTAAAAATATATATATATATTTTAAATTACTTTAGGATTCCAAAGAAGTTGCAGGTACTAAGAAAGGAGGAATGAGAAGGGGTTACTATAATCCCTCCATGTTCAGAACCCACAAAGCTCTTTAAAAATCATTAGGCTTTGTCTTTAAAAATTGTATGAACTTGTTTTGGGGGTCCTTTAAATGTTAAATTGTGATTTTATTTATTTATTTATTTTTTCAACGTTTTTTATTTTATTTTTGGGACAGAGAGAGACAGAGCATGAACGGGGGAGGGGCAGAGAGAGAGGGAGACACAGAATCGGAAACAGGCTCCAGGCTCCGAGCCATCAGCCCAGAGCCTGACTCGGGGCTCGAACTCACAGACCGCGAGATCGTGACCTGGCTGAAGTCAGACGCTTAACCGACTGCGCCACCCAGGCGCCCCTAAATTGTGATTTTAAATAGATAGTTTTGTAGATGTGATATATTTGATAATCCTTTCTGATTAATATCAATATTCTAAAATACCAATGTGAATTCAAAAAAGCCCCAGCTTTTTCATTGAGACATATTATTGAGTAGATAAGTATGATAACATTTTTAAATTATACAACCATATGGATCAAATAAATTGTTTTTCTGAAATATTTTCTTTGAATTATCTTATTCTTGCATAAAGTACTTTTTAATCTAATATTTTTAATCAGTGTATAACTAAAAAACTCTGAAAATAGCTCTTGGGGAATTACTTTTTAAGTCTTTCTTGGTTTTTGGCCTGTGACACATTCAAACAATGATGTCTATGAATAGTGATGTCTGTGTCATTGGATCTTGTGCTAGATATTTGTGTTAGCATGGGGTCTGCCAGCCTATAGTCTCTTCTAAATGATCTTCATCCAACTCACTCACAGGCCCTAATGGAAAAGGACCCGTGGCCACCTCATTGTAACAGTGCTTCTGGAGTGGGAGTGGGCAGCTGACCAAAGAACAGCCAATCAGTATATCAGCCAGCCCGTATGATCTGATCTGTCAAAATTGCCTAAGCCAATCAGACATCGTCTCTCAGAAATGTAAATTAAGAAGTTAGGTGTGGCAATTTATGGTGAAAGTTGTTGTAAGTACTCGTAGAAAACTAAAGTTTTGAAAGAATGTAAGCTACAATTATGAAGAGGCAAAAGCTGTGGGTAAACCAAAGCTATAAATTAAACACATGCCCTGACAAAGTGGAGGAAGACAAGGGATTTGTAGTGCAAGGGAAAGAAGTATAGGAAGTAGTGGGGGCCTTTTCACATCAGAGTGAAAAGCCTGTAGCTCTGTTCTACTGTTACTGCCCTCCTTGAGGCTGGGATGTTTGGCTTCTTACGATACATCTGAAATTGTGTTCTTCAGAAGCACATGAACTTAATTAGATAAATGACAAGGTAGAGTTTTTTGTTGTTGTTTTTATTCTCAAGTTAGTTAACGTACAGTGTAGTCTTGGCTTCATCAGTGAAACCCAGTGATTCGTAACTTACATATAACACCCAGTGCTTATCCCAATAAGTGCTCTCCTTAATGCCCATCACCCATTTAACCCATTCCCCAACCCCCGTACCCCCATCAACTCTCAGTTTTTTCTCTGTATTTAAGAATCTCTTTTTTTTTTTTAATTTTTTTCAACGTTTTTTATTTATTTTTGGGACAGAGAGAGACAGAGCATGAACGGGGGAGGGGCAGAGAGAGAGGGAGGCACAGAATCTGAAACAATCTCCAGGCTCCAAGCCATCAGCCGAGAGCCTGACTCAGGGCTCGAACTCATGGACCGTGAGATCGTGACCTGGCTGAAGTCGGATGCCTAACCGACTGCGCCACCCAGGCGCCCCAAGAATCTCTTATGGTTTGCCTCCCTGTCTGATTTTATCTTATTTTTCCTACCCTTCCCCATGATCATCTCATAAATTTCTCAAATTCAATATATGAGTGAAATCATGTGATTGTCTGTCTTACTCTGACTTACTTCACTTAGCATAAAACCCTCCAGCTCCATCCACATTGTTGCTATTCCATTGTGTGTGTGTGTGTGTGTGTGTGTGTGTGTGTGTGTACACACATAGCGTCTTCTTTATCCATTCATCAGTCAGTGGGCATTTGGGCTCTTTCCATAATTCGGCTATTGTTGATAGTACTGCAGTAAACATAGGGGTACATGTGCCCCTTTGAAACAGCACTCCTTTGTGCCTTGGATAAATTCCTAGTAGTACAATGGCTGGGTCATAGGGTAATTCTATTTTTAATTTTTTGAGGAACCTCCACACTGTTTTCCAGAGTGGCTGCACCAGTTTGCTTCCCAGCAACAGTGCAAAAGGGTTGCCCTTTCTCACATTCTTGGCAACATTTCTTGTTTCCTGAATTGTTAGTTTTAGCCATTTATTTGACCGGTATGAGGTAGTATCTCATTGTTTTGATTTGTATTTCCCTGATGATGAGTGATGTTGAGCATCTTTTCATGTATCTGTTTGCCATCTGGATGTCTTCTTTGAAAAAGTGTCTATTCATGTCTTCTGCCCATTTCTTCACTGGGTTATTTGGTTTTTGGGTGTTGAATTTGTAAGTTATTTATAGATTTTTGATACTAACCCTTTATCCAATATGTAGTTTCCAAATATCTTTTCCCATTCTGTTAGTTGCTTTTAGTTTTGTTTATTATTTCCTTTGCTGTGCAGAAGCTTTTTATCTCAATGAGGTCCCAATAGTTCATTTTTGCTTTTATTTCCCTTGCCTTCAGAGTCAAGTAAGAAGTTGCTGTGGCCAAGGTCAAAGGGGTTGCTGCCTGTTTTCTCCTGTAGGATTTAAAAAATTTTTTTTTAATGTTTTTATTTATTTTTGAAGGAGAGAGAGAGACAGAGCATGAGTGGGGGAGGAGCAGAGAGAGAGGGAGACACAGAATTCGAAGCAGGCTCCAGGTTCTAAGCTGTCAGCACAGAGCCCAACGCGGGGCTTGAACCCATAAACTGTAAGATCATGACCTGAGCCAAAGCCAGACGCTCAACCGGCTGAGCCACCCAGGCGCCCTAACTCTCCTGTAGGATTTTAATGGTTCCTTGTCTCATATTTAAGTCTTTCATCCATTTTGAATTTATTTTTGTGTATGGTGTAAGAAAGTGGCCAGTTTCATTCTTCTGCATGGTATAGATTTGTTTTGAAGTATAGGATAAACAAAACCAAACCTTTGATTATCTTTAGAAAAATGAAGTAAAATGGCAAAATTCTTTTTTAAGAATTTTGTAAGTTTAAGTAAACAGAAATATTAGTATAGCAAAAACAGTAAATTTTGGGGCCAACCACAAATATTCCACTTAATAGCTGTGGGATCTTTAGTGAGTTACTTAACCCTGTTGTATCTGTTTCAACATCTACAAAATGGAGATAAAATTCATACCTATCAAAGAGAATTTTAATATGATGAATGTGTTATTACATCTAAAATTCTTAGAGGAGTGCCTGAGGCATATAAGATCTCAGTGACTTAATTTTATTTATTATTATGTTATCATAATCACATGCTAAAGTACATGTCATTTGTTCATTTAACCACCAACACTGTCCTAATCCTTTTGTGTCAGAAAATGATGCTCTTTAATAATAATAACATAGACACTAATAATGAATGTTTGCTTCTATAGGAATTTATTCACATAAAATTAGTTTATATGGTTTATTTGAATGAAAACAGAGCCAAGATACAAATTCTTTGTCTTTATAGTAGAGTTGACCATGGGGATAATGTTTATAACTCTCTTTTAGAGAGGAAGTAACTATTGGCTGTAATTCAAGTCATGAACAGATACACTGAGTAAAGGAACTGCAGAGTATTAACTTACAGCCATTTCATTCAATGGAAGACATGGAGTAAAAGGGAACATTTCTACTTAGTGTGAGGCTTTGAACTACTTTGGACATACTTTGCTTTCTTTAGTTAATTATAGTTAGCAAAACCACTGGAAGGAAACCATATTGGTGGTGAATGACAACTGTTGATAAACATCCTCTTCGTTTGTAGCAGAATCAGAAAGGAGGCATCCCTAACCATCTATCGGAGGGTTCATCAATTGTGAGACATTTAAATAAATTGCTTGGCACAGTAGCTAATTTTAGGTTAAAACTCTGGAAAATAAATTTATCATAAAGTAAACAGATAAATTATAGCATATTCAATCTTGAGTGTATTTTTAAATGGTTATAGCAATGAACATGTTCCAGGAAAGGTTTCCATTTCCGCTGTTGCTTGATTTTTACACTCCTATTGGTTAAATTAATCTTCAAATTATTGATTACCATGTAACATTGTGAATTGGTCTTCTATAGCGTGAATCTAACTAGTATGTTTGTTTTATCATTAATCTTGTTGGTCATTATATCATTTACTGTTCATTATAGCAAGAGATAAATTGCACAAATGCTTAATATTGTTAGTTCAGCTTGGCTGCTTTCTTTAGTGACACTAATTCTACAGAGCAGTTGGGCAAAATCAATGTCTTATGCACCATTTATATTAAATTATGCTTGTTATATGATTGAATCAACACTACATAGAGTTTTCTCAAGTTAATTGATCAACTCCTTCAAAACAAATTAATATGATACATCAAACTTATGGAGTTGTCGTCCAGAAAGAATATAATAAACATCAGTGCTGAAAGAAAACCACTATTCCTCTTAGAATACTGAACTCCTCAACCCAAATGAAATGGCTGGCTAAAAGTATTAGCAGAGAGCATGCAAATGTAGATTTAATGGGAGATATTCCTTCTTTTCTGAAAAGAGTTCATGTATATATGTGAAGTGGTATAAGTGCACTTTTTAAAACATTTCAGTGTTGTTTGCTCCCCTCCAGTTACCTGACCCTACCCAGTTAACAAAAGACAAAATTTGAAAAATCACTTAGGAGTTTTTTTTTCCTTTACTAGTTCAAATGGCTATAATAGGAGCCATCTCCTTAAAGTTGATCTTAGCAAATATTCTATGAGCGGCTTTCTGTTTTGGCAAATTAACTCAATTTTAATATTGTTATAAAATACATTTCGGGGCGCCTGGGTGGCGCAGTCGGTTAAGCATCCGACTTCAGCCAGGTCACGATCTCGCGGTCCGTGAGTTCGAGCCCCACGTCAGGCTCTGGGCTGATGGCTCAGAGCCTGGAGCCTGTTTCCGATTCTGTGTATCCCTCTCTCTCTGCCCCTCCCCCGTTCATGCTCTGTCTCTCTCTGTCCCAAAAATAAATAAACGTTGAAAAAAAAAAAAAATTAAAATACATTTCAATTTCATGAGAACACAATGTCAAATTTATCCTACTGTGTTTGAATATTACTAGGTTTTAAAATCATTAACACACATTCATTAGAGTTCTGTGTGGATTAAAGGTAAGTGTAAGAAAATTAAAATATAAATTATTAAATCAGTTTTTTCAGATAATCTAATTCTTGTGTTTTTTTGTAAACTTGAGATTTGAAAAGTTTGAACCATGGTAAAAAGAAACACATACACACACAAAAACTGCTATATGTATATATATATATATATATATATATATGTGTATATATATATATATACACACACACATGTGTATATATATATGCACATGTATATATATACGCGTGTATATATATATATGTATATATATATACACGCGTATATATATATACACATGCACACATATATATATGTGTGTGTGTATATTTATATATATATAAACTTTTGCCTCATATAGGCAGGTATTATATAAGTAAATGTAAGAAAGAATATGTAATTCCGGGGCGCCTGGGTGGCGCAGTCGGTTAAGCGTCCGACTTCAGCCAGGTCACGATCTCGCGGTCTGGGAGTTCAAGCCCTGCATCAGGCTCTGGACTGATGGCTCAGAGCCTGGAGCCTCTTTCCGATTCTGTGTCTCCCTCTTTCTCTGCCCCTCCCCCGTTCATGCTCTGTCTGTCTCTGTCCCAAAAATAAAAACGTTGAAAAAACAAATTAAAAAAAAAAAAAAAAGAATATGTAATTCCTCTGTGTCTATATGTGAATTAAAGAAAAAGATTAATTTTACATAAAATATTTTACTTTAACACAATGTTAAGTTTAATCATCTGGGTGCGTTTAAAATAACTAGTAAATAAGAGAAGAAATGAAAATATCTAACATAAATAATCAGTGGCATCCAGCTAACTACCTGGTACTTCACTAAGGAAATGAGTGTAAAACTGGAAGAAAACACATGTTGGTCTACATTAACTTGGTTTTGTAAAGAGGATGGAAGGATGAATACCTTTGAATAATATTCTGTTTATCTATGTTTAAAGATATAGTGGCTTGACACTATATAATAATTAAGAAAAGTTAGAGTATGGGTCTCCCTTTCAGTTCTTTCCTCCACTCAATGGCATGCCATTTCATTTCTCTGTCAAAGTACTCCTTTAGTGTTTAGATGTAATCCTTAGGAAAGGAGGATCTTGATTGTGGTGGCATCACAATTCCAGACACCAAGTGACATTACAGAGCTGTAGTGATCAAAACAACATGGTACTGACCAGAACTAGGAACATAGATCAATGGAACAGAATAGAAAGCTCCAAAATAAACCCAAACTTAAAAGATCAGTTCATCTTTGACAAAGCAGTAGAGAATATCCAATGGGAAAAAGACAGTCTCTTCAACACATGGTGTTAGGAAAACTAGTCAACTATATGCAAACGAAAGAAACTGGACCATTTTCTTTCACCATACATAAAAATAAACTCAAAATAGATTAAAGAAATAAATGTGAGACCTGAAACCATAAAAATCCTAGAAGAGAACATAGGCAGTAATTTCTCTGACGTTGGCAGTAGTAACATTTTTCTTGATATGTCTCCTGAGGCAAGGGAAATAAAAACAAAAATAAACTGTTGGGGCTACATCAAAATAAAAAGTTTCTGCACAGCAAAGGAAACAATCAACAAAACTAAAAAGCAATCTACTGAGTGGGAAAATATATTTGCAAATGACATAATTGATAAAGAGTATCCAAAACATATAGAACTGATACAACTCAACACTCCCAAATCAAGTTATCCATTTAAAAAATGGGCAGAAGACATAAACAGACATTTCTCCAAAGAAGACATCCAGGTGACCGACAGACACATGAATGATGCTCAGGGGCACCTGGTGGCTCAGTCGGTTAAGCATCCAACTATTGATTTCAGCTCAGGTTATGATCTCATGGTTTGTGAGATGGAGCCCTGTGTTGGGCTGCACACTGACAGCACCAAGCCTGACCTCTCTCCCTCTCTCTCTGCCCCTCTCTTTCTCTCTCTCTCTCTCTCTCAAAATAAATAAACTCAAAAAATAAAGATGCTCAACATCACTCATCATCAGGCAAATTCAAATCAAAACAACATTGAGAGATCACCTCACGCATGTCAGTACGGCTAAAATCCTCAACACAAAAACAACAGGTGTTGGCAAGAATGTGGATAAAAAGGTACCCTGGTGTAATGTTGGTAAGAATGCAAACTGTTGCAGCCACTCTGGAAAATATAATGGATGTTCCTGAAAAAGTTAAAAATAGAATAAATACCCTAAGATCCAATAATTGCACTACTGGGTATTTACCCCCAAAATGCAAACACACTGATTCAAAGGAATACATGTACCCTGATGTTTATTGCAGCATTACTTGCAATAGCCAAATTATGGCAGCAGCCCAAGTGTCTATCGATAGATGAATGGTTATAGAAGGCATGGAGATATACATAATATATAATATATATATCATATTATATATAAAAAAATATATATAATATATGGAATATTATTCAGTCATAAAAAATGAAATCTTGCCATTTGCAACAATATGGATGGGGCTAGTGTAATGCTAATGAAATAAGTCAGTCAGAAAAAGAAAAATACCATATGATTTCAGTCATATGTGGAATTTATGAAGCAAATCAAATGAGCAAAGGAAAAAAAAAGAGAGAGAGAGACAGAGAGAGAGACAAACCAAGAAACAGACTCAGCTATGTAGAAGAAACTGGTTACCAGAGAGGAGGTAGGCAGGGTAGGTGGGTGAAATAGGTGGTGGGGTTTAAAAAATACAGTTATCATAATGACCTCTGAATAACGTATGGAATTGTTGGATCACTCTATTGTACACCTGAAAGTAATATAGTATGTATGTTAACAATACTGAAATTTAAAAATGTAAAAAAAAAGTATTCATTTAACAAAAACTGCAATAGGTATAAGAAAAAAAAAAGAATTGACCGAAATACCTCTAACTGTAAAAAAACTGTAAAAAAAACTGTAAAAAAAAACTGATAATTGAAGATGTAAATTAGAATGCTGCCATCACAGTAAAAACCGTAATGCTAAATAAATGGTACCTGCCTACTATTTTAGTATAAAATATTGATATTCCTATTTATATGGTAATATTTTGGCTTGGAATTTCATAGACTGTTTACTCTTATTCCTCATAAAAGTTTATTGCAGAAAGTTGAGATACCATAACATTTTACTTTTATAGTGTCTGTACCCAGTTGTACCTGATTCATAGACATTGTAGGGTGATAGAATAAATTAGATCACTTAGGACCCAAATATATTTTATTCCTGTAATTTTTTGATTGTTATAAGTTAAGTAAATTTCCTATAAATGGCATTTTCTTTCTTTTAGCATAGTTTCATTCTGAAGCAAGGATTAATTACATGGTAGATATCGTCTTTGTGTGTGTCTTTACAAAATTAAAATGAGAAAAAAACATGGTCTTTTTTTTTTAATGTTTATTATTTTTGAGAGAGAGAGAGAGAGAGGGAGAGAGAGAGTGGCGGAGAGGCAGAGAGAGGGAGACCCAGAATCCAAAGCAGGCTCCAGGCTCTGAGCTGTCAGCACAGATCCTGATGTGGGGCCCAAACCCTTGAACCATGAAATCATTACCTGAGCCAAAGTCATATGCTTAACTGACTAAGCCACCCAGGAGCCCCTTGAATGGCCTTTTTTTTTTTCCTTAAATTTTTGTCTGGATATTTTATAACACATAGACACAATGATAAGAGACAGCATTTCGTGTATACTGGCATGTGCATTTATTATAGATTAGTAATTTAGGGTTTTGTTTTAGGATATAGGTTGCAAAATCTGAAAAAATATGGGCTTGAACATTTAATGTATGTTTTTTTCCTTGTCGTGTGAAATTTGGTAAAACATAGCTGGAACTGGTGAGGACTCCATAATACCATCAGGAATCTAGGATCCTTTGAAATTTTAATCACTTATTTCTTACTTGTGAAAAATTGACTCGCAGTTCCAAGAATGTTTCCCACGTCTTGCCATTAAGTCAGTTTTCCTGACTAGAAGAGCAGAGAATAAACATTACACACCATGGTTTCAACCATGCTCCATTCCTTCACTGATTCATTTTAAGGAGATCTCACCAAAGGTACAATCAACAACTTCCCTTTATATCCTATTAACTAGAATTGTGTAATATGAGTACTACAATCTACAAGGGAAATTGTAAAATGCAGGCTTATTCTCCTTGATGAGATTAGGATGATTTTCGTAGGTGAGAAGGAAAAAAATGGATATTGGTTATGGAAATTTCAGTCTTTGCCTTGGTCTGTGCTACAAATTTACAGAATAACTTTATTATTAATATTACTATATTTGAATCATTTTCAGAGCCTACTCTGTCCAGAAGCTAGGTAACATCTGAGAGATGGCCTCTGCATAGAAGTGTTTTATTTGAGTAAAATCAATATGAATATTAAGGTTAGGCAGCGGATTTTGATTCCTTATTTCCTCTCTTACCCAGATGTGTGAACTTAGGCAAATACCCTGATTGAAATTGCGTCAGTAACTGTATACTGTTGTTGAGTGAATTAAATAATCTATATAATGAATATGGCATATATTGGTAGTCAATAATTGTAATTTTCCTCCTCTCACCTATCTGATATTCTTTTTTGAATAGGACATTAGAATCTTTCCTTCTATAAATCAATACAACTTTCAAAAATTCCATGAATGTCAAATCCTTACTACTTCAGTGCCGTTATCATTATCATAACAATTTTCATCATTATTAATAAACTAAATTTGAATATAGGACTCAGAACTGTAAGCATTTCAGTTTGCTCATTTAGGAAGACATTTTAACTGGCAGAATCTTTTGAACTCAAAATTAATTTGCAAGGTATTTTATTGCATATTTTTCTTTTCCCTGCGACTACTGCAGTCTTCTTGGTTCCATATTATAGGTAGTTCCTCTTTGTCATTACTGGGTTTGTTTGTTCTTGACATTACTGTTTGGTCCTTTTTGAAATTTACATATCAGATCTCAACCAATACAGCTATTATTATTAATATGTAGATCTTACGGTAACTTACTTAGGAAGAATATTACTTTAAAAAGTATAAAAAACTAGACATATATGCCTAGTGACTCTTAATTTTAAGCTGCTCATACATTTCTGACTTTTTGATATATTATGTGTTTAAGTTTTCAAATATTTAATACTTTAAAAATAATTTTCTATCATTATATTTAAAATTTAGAGGAACGATTAGAGTTTTTCCAGCTTCTTAACAAAATAACATTAAAATATGAAAGTGTGTTCCATTTTAAACTGAAAAGTAAGACAAATAAAAAAAAAGTGGGTGTATCTTTTCATCTCAAAACAAACTAGAAAGGTTTTATAATTTATAATAAATAATGGATATGAATGCATTTTTCCAGTAGAAAAACATTTTATTAAAATTAAATGTAAAAACATCAAAATATCACTCAGAAAATCAATTATTATAAAATTAAGAGATTATTCAATAAACATAAAAATATTGAACACACAAGACATAAATGCTTGCCTATTTCTTGAATATATCATTTGATGCTCAACCAAGTAGGACAAAGGAGAAAGTATTCTGAAATAATCATGAAATATATATGTTTGTATTTTGGGCTTTTCCCACCCAAGTCTCCCGAGACTCTATGAAGTAATTGTTTCAGCCTCACTTAACTCAAGTCTGCTTCTCTGTGATCCTTCATAAACCCTCTGGTTTAGATGGCTTCATCAGCATACCATGCAAATCTTCATCTTAGAGATTTTTTTTTTTTGAGCCCTTCTTACTTTCCCAGCCCAATTTCAAGAACTACCTTAAATACAGTCCTTTAGTGGAAGCCTCCCTGAATGCCTCAGTCTTTGGGTATAACTTCCTCAATCTTCATAGACTTTGCTACCTTATAATATTTATCATCTGGTGTCTGTCCCTTCTTTGCAACTAAATAATAAACTCCTTACCGGCAGAAGTAATTTTGAATCCTCAAAGAATGGCACATGATTTATGCATACTTATTATTCCTGATGACATAAAGAGCAGTTTCAGCAAAAAACAAAACTATGAGCTAACTCTACAAGGGATAAGCAAAACTTCAGAGGATAGATAATATTTAAATGGTTGATGAAAAATAAAAGGAAGAAAAAATCCTGATGTTTGAATCAACATTGCTTCAAAGATGATTCATATAAGGAAGACAGAACATAAATACATTAACTCTAGCCATTCATGAAAACAAAGACTCCTTCAGATTCTTTGAACTCATAACAAATGAAATCAGACTTAGAATCCAAAAGAAGGACCAGGCTCCATATCTGCGTAGTTTAGTTTACTTGAAAGATGCTCTGTGAGATTGTATTTGCTGTAGGCAGATAAGATGATTCTTTTTCACATGGAAGACCAGCATGCTGGAACATTGTTTTGTCACAACATATAAAACAGGAAACTTATTGGCTATGTAAATTCACATTGGTATGTTTTTACCCCAGATGGATTGAATTAGCTGAAAGTAATAAGCAAATCTGCTACATCAACAGAAGCTTTCCGATCTTTTTTATTTAACCATAGCGAGGTGTCCAGCATCTCGGCAAGTGTAGCTGGAATGTTTGTCATATTAAAAAAAAGAAAGAAAAAAGAAAAGAAAAAAAAGGTAATCATTTAATAAAAATGTCCACTCAAACAATTGAAGCAGAAAACTATCTATAGAATTCCTGTGTCAAACTCCCTTTATTCTTTTTTCCCTAATATTCAAAAAGGAAATAATAGGTGACAATGGTGTGTTTTTCCTTTAAAAGTTGGAACTTCACTAATTGATAAGCATTATTGTTCACAAAAATTTGTAAGTTTTTTGAGGTTATTTGTAAGACCATTGGGAGATATTCATGGACTGAGAGCCATATGCAGTTGCTTAAGGCTTCTTTGAGAAACCATAAATTCCTCTCTGTTGATGTAATATTTATGACCATAATTTGGTGAAGCAAGGAGAAAATCCAGCCTTTATCTTTCCGGTTTTGCTTCTTTAATTTTGATTTTGAACAATTGATTCAGGCAGTGCCAGGCAACAAGTAAGGTAAGATACTTTCTTTTTGACTCCCATGATATTCATAGAATTTAGTTTAAGTTATCATAAATACAGATGATTTTCTTTTCATTGGTTTAATATTTTCTTCCCAACATATATCACATCTTATCATTTAAATGCTTATTTTCTTATGGTGAAATCACATCTGTTATGCTTTTTACCGAAACCTTCTCTTGCCTCTGTAACAGATTAAGTAATCTGGAGTATGAAAAATAAGTCTGCTAAAAGAAATCATAGATTTTGTTTTCTTTATCTTAGAGTAAAATGCTACAGGAGGACAGAAGGAAAAACAAGAAAAAGTTGCTTATGTGTTCTCTAAAATCAGAATATTTCCATTAATTTTTATCTAGAATACATATGAACCCCAAAACAAATTTCTTATCATAGTAATAGTTATTCGTTGTTATTTTTTAATCTTTTATTTTACTTTTGAGAGAGAGAGAACGAGAGCAAGTGGGGGAGGAACAGAGAGAGAGGGAGACACAGAATCCAAAGCAGGCTCCCGGATCTGAGCTGTCATCACAGAGCCGGACATGGGGCTCGAACTCATGAACTTCAAGATCATGATCTGAGTCGGACACTTAACCAACTGAGCAACCCAGGTGCCCCAATTCTTGTTATTTTTGTACTTGGCAAATAGTGATCAAAATACAAAATATGTCTGTTTGCAATTTTTAAATTTTTTTAACGTTTATTCATTTTTGAGAGACAGAGACAGAGCATAAGCAGGGAAGGGACAGAGAGAGAGGGGGACACAATCAGAGGCAGGCTCCAGGCTCTGAGCTGTCAGCACAGAGCCCAACGCGGGGCTCGAACCCACGTACTGTGAGATCATGACCTGAACTGAAGTTCCGACGCTCAACTGACTGAGCCACCCAGGTGCCCCTATTTGCAATATTTAAAAAACTTTCCATAATTTTTTTTTTCATAAGCTACTTAATATTTTAACAGCATACATACTAATAATTAACATACAGTCAAGTATGAGTATCAACACAGTCATTAAATGGACTAAGTAGTAAAGACATCATATTTTGATGCCCACTTTTTCAAAGCTACTTTCCATTCTTTATTTCCCTTAACTATTTTATCACATTAGCAGCCATCAGACTTAAGTTCTTTGACTTTATTCTTCTTTCTTTCTATGTAGAGTGGGAAACAAGGGAAGCTAAGTCTGAATCACTGAAATTTTATCACATTGGTCTGCATCTTATTTTCTGATGTGGTCACACAGAAGAAAACCAGTCTTTGTACAAAAGTGCTTCAAGCTTTTAAATACCTGTGAATATTCCTTTTGATTTTGAATGTTTAAAATATTAATTCAAATATCTGGGGGTATGACTTCCTCTTTAATCCTCACCTAGATCTTGTAGACCTTTACAATATAAAACTTACATATTTTATTCATTCTAAAACAATATATTCTATTTTTTATTTCAAAACATATGACCTTTAATTTTTTGGTTTTGCATTTTCTGTTGGAAACCAAAATTGCTGAAAAGGCACTTAAAATCTGTATTTTACATAAATAATACATTTATATTGTTGTTTATTTCATCTGTGTTCTTAAATGTTTTTAACATGTGTCAGAGATTTTTATTGAATTTATTTTAACAATTACACTTCTAATTTCCAAAGTCTATTTCTTCTTTAAATAGACTTTTCTTCTAGCATCCTTTTCATCTTCTCAAAATTACACTGAGGTTATGTATCACAGTGTTTTTAAAGTTCTCTTCTTAAAGGTCTCTTGTTTCATCAACCATCAGGGCTTTTTTCTTATTTGCAATCTTTCTCCTTCATTAATACGTGTTTCCCCAAAGTGTGGTGATTCTTGTTGGACCATTAAGAATATGGGATCTTGCCAGAGTAGTTAAGAATGAAGAATTATATTGATTTTTCTAGGTGGCTTGTGTGGATTTCCTCAGCTGTTTTTTTCAAATTGGTGTGTTTCCCATTAGGATTCCCTCAGGAATGGGAAGCCAACTAGTTGTTCTTATGGAGTGGGGAAAGACTGAACATGTGGACTGTTACATTGCTGACAGAAAGGAAGTCAAGTCACACAACAATTTCAGAAACTAAGTTGATATGGAAAAAGATTTACATTATGGTGTTTTTATTTGTAGAAGTGAGGCTCTGAAGATAACCTAGAAATCCATCACTGGAAATAGTTTATAAAACATGGTTAATGAATGCTGCGGGTTGCCCTAAAGCAGTAGAAGTATAACCGATAAATATTAAGATAGAAATTTAAGATAGAGGGCACCTGGTGGCTCAATCAGTTAAATGACTCTTGGTTTCAACTCAGGTCAGGTTCTCATGGTTGTGAGATCGAGCCCTGTGTCGGGTTCTGTGCTGAGTATGGAGCCTGCTTGGGATTCTCTCTCTCCCTCTCTCTCTGCCCCTTCCCCATTCACACATGCTCTCTCTCCCTCCCCCCTCTCAAAATAAATAAACTTTAAAAATCTTAAAAAAAAGAAATTTAAGTTAGACCTCAAACATTCTAATTTTAATAAAGACTGAATGAGAGGTGGTGAATGAATGCAGTCAGTATGTCCTTTTGGACCATAAATCACTCAAACCTTTATTCTATCCTGTTTTTTTTTTGTGCATGGTTCAGATTGCTTGCTAAGTAATCCAAACTATATAATCCTGAAACCCACACTTCACATTTCATTTTCCTAATTTTCTGCCAGATGAAGCTGACAAAATATTGCCTCATCTGGGCATTCTCTTGACTCTTCCATGTGTATGTATGTAGGCAACAGGAATAAGCCATAGGTTTTGAAATGTTTCACAGAGAAGCACCCTCTCTTAGGCGTGGAAGTAATCTCCCAAAATGAACACTGGTTGCCTAAGTATACTTTATATGGCCATTTAGTTTAATTTCTCACACCTTTAGGGACACTAGATGGTGATTGTTAGTAAAAGCTTATCATTCAGCTAGTTGTCATGCACTACTTATATTAACCCAGACGCTCCTTTACAGAACAGTAGCTTATCCAGTCTCCACCATCTTTCAGAAGAGAGTTTTAGTGACTTCTAACATTTCTGTAAAACAAATATTTACTAGTGAGTAGTTTAAGTGACTGGAGTAAAAAGACATGAGAAACACAATTTACCACTCCTTCTTTTCCTGTATTGTCAACTTAGAATAAAGCACAATTAGATTTCTGCTATTTATTTAATTATTATTCCAGAATCAGTGACTTTGCAAGTACCCAAGAGAATCACTTATTTTGGATACGCATTATTTTTATATTTCCCTTAAATGACAATCATCTATCTTGCTTTCTCTCCTTCTATGTTGTATTTTAGCAGATTGGAAGATGATATACATCACTTAGAAAAATGTACTTCTAGAAGTTTCCTTATGCATCAGTGATTTTAAAATTGGCAAGGGCTGCTGGGGGCCCCTGGCCATTTCTTATTTGTACTCTCTCACACACTTGTGGAAAAAGAAACCTATAACCTTAAATAAAATAAACACTAGGTTCAACTTTTATGTGTTTTCCCCTCTTCTCAGATTATCAGAGACATGTTTTTATTAACAAAACTAACAACAAAAAATTCAAAATACTCTATGGAATTGGTGCCACTTCCTCATTTTCTCCTGTTAATTAATTTATTAAAGAAACATTTCCATGTGATAAAGTGTATGCTCATGCATACCATTTGTTAGTCTGAGCTTGAGTAACTGCTTCTCAATACTTGCTTTCCCTCTTCTCAATTTAGGTAGCAAAAGTCCTCATCAAAGTGTGCCTGGGGTTAAGATACAGTAATTTCACTTTGAATGATACCTTTTGTTCTAGCAGCTGAGCTCCATTTACTCCTTTGCCTGCCAAAGACAGCATTTTTGTACCCTATCCATGACATACTTTTCTCTTTTTTCTTCTTCACTAACCTTTTTTCTTTTGTATGGGCTAAATTGACCCCACATTCTAAGCTTAATGAGTATGTACAGGTTGGCAGGCAAGAAAGAGTCATTTATCTAGAGGGCTGAGCCAGCTGCAAGGTATAGAGCTTTTGTTTCATCTTGAGGAAATAAAACAAAAATACTAATATTATACTAATCTTCATGTTCACATGGGGAAACATTTTAGGAATCTTTGGAAAATATGGAATAGATTAGGGACACCACTGAAACTACCAGCACACTGCAGTGGTTGACACCTAGTATGAAGTAGGATCCAAAAGAAATGAAGGTAGCTTTTTGGAATCTGTATCAAATAGAATCTATTAAAGAAATCGGCCATTATGTAAAGATTTAGTTTGGATATATTCTTCTTTAGGAGGTGTGCTTTAAAAATTAAATTTGAAAAGATCCTATAAGAATAGCTATATAATGGTTAGAAATAAGTATTAGAACTAAGGAAATCTTATTGGAACAGTCTGTTTAACTACCATAGTGACTTTTGTTTCTTTCAAAATGATGTTTTATGATAAGTTTTTCTCCCCCCCCCCCTTTTTTTTTTTTGAGAGAGAGTGTACATGTGCGAATGGAGTACGGGCAGAGAGAAAGGGAGAGAAAGAATATTAAGCAGGCTCCACACCCAGCATGGAGCCCAACATAGGACTTGATCTCACAACTGTGAGATGATGACCTAAGCTGAAATGAAGAGTCGAATGATGAACTGACTGAGCCACCCAGGTGCCCCTGATAAGTTTTCCTTATTATAATTTAAGAGGAAATCTTCCTATTTTAGATATAAAATAAAGACAAATCAACAGAGATTTAAACCTAAGGGAATGAAAGTAATTAGTGTGACTAATTTAGGAAAAATACATTATCAGAAATAGAAACCAACTTACACAAATTATAGTTGACTCTTTCATTATTTTCCATCTATTTCATATAAAAATGATGTAAGGCTCTTACCTATACCAAGGAAGTAGCTAGTTAGCCATATATACTAAACTTCTTCAAACTAAACATGTTATTTATAACACCAATTCAGATATAGTTACCCCAAACCTCTTTCCTACCCATAATATTTACATCGTGTTCAAATGACTACCTAACCATTTATTGCAATATGGAAAAAAAATGTTCATTTTTAAGGACTTGTGAGAACCTGGAAAATTGTATTTGAACATGTTTTCCATCCTATTCTTGACTTTTGTGCTTTCAGTGTAAGTTAAACTGAACATATAGGAAAGTTTTAAAGACCAATTGGTAAATCAGTATTCCTCTGCACCACTATTGTCCTCCATGATGGTTTCCTAAATTTGTGGTTAGCTCTCAGTTCTGTTTCCTATGGTGTTTTGGTTCAGAGAAATCAGATTGAATTCATCTCACTCATGTCTCTAAGCATTTAAAACCCACACTTTAATTGGTATCCTCATGGAGTGGCATTTAATATACACATAGTATGACCCAAATGATTGTAATACATATACTATGATTACTTTTGTCAGTGACTAAGACATTAGTCATCAGTACAATACATTGATTTATTGCATATGTCAATATTAAAAGCAATTATTTTTATCATCTTAAAATTGTATTTAAGCTAGATATGAGAAATATATCATTTCCTCCTCTGCTTAGTTCCAGTTTGGCTAAGCATTCATGGTACTTTTTCAGAATCCTTTAACATAATGTTCCCTGCAGCCAATATTAATTGTCCAAATGTGTGTTGAAATAAAAATCACTTAACATTACTGCTATAAATATGGTGATCATTGGGATTCAAGGGAATGAATATATTTTGTTTAATGTAATATTAAAAAGTCTAAGCTACTATCCATGACTATGTTTTCCAGCTTCCTCTGCATCCCCACTCTTCCACAGAGCAGTTGCTCCCACAGTAAACTCATTAAAACTCTGCCACTGCCTTTGGTGGAATAGAAACATAACTGGATAGGTAATAAAGAAAATTAGCTTTTTAGAACAAATTCTGCTTTCTAGGCCTCAGCTTCTTCATAGGTAATCTATACTTAACACTTAATAGTCAATGAGTTCCTGTTTAGTCCTACAGTATGACAATTCACTGAAAAGTAATGGTTTTTGGGAGGCATTAATAATTAGGCTTCAAAGTTTCTTACTTCTGAGGTCTTAATACTCTGCTATACTTTTTATGGTTTTATAGTATACTTTTTATGGTTTTATAGTATGGTTTTTATAGTATAGTATAAAAGCAATTGTGTAGTTATTTAAAACCTCTTATTTATCACGATGAAGCCACTGCTAATATGATGATCAGTTTGTGGTTGAATAGAGTTACTTTTATTCCTACACAACTCTCATGAAGGAAATTATGCTGTGGGTAAAAAATGTAAAACTACACTTTTATTATTAAAGTATTTTTAATAATTCTTTAGAATATATATTCATGTCAAAATGACTCTATCTATACTTAGGCCAAATATGGCAGTGCATTAAAATCATAAAACTGATAAATTCAAGGCCCAAAGACCTCTTTTTCATTTTTGTTTCTTCCTTTTTGTCTAAGAAAATAAGCTTTGTTTTTGAATTCTAAAGGTAGAAGGAAGTGGGAAGGACTGTCATTTCATTTTGACTAAATATTTCCTGTTATTTCAAGTTCTTCATGGGAAAATATATATGATATGCTATCACAGAAAAAGTAAAGCATAAAAATCACACCTGTATAAACAAATGCATAGAAAAAAAGTCAAAAAGAAAATGAATCAAATGTAACAGTAGCTTTTGGTGGAATTAATATAGATGATACGTTTTTTTTTTCTTTTTTCTGTAAATCTTTAATTTGTCTCAACTAATATTTTAATGATTTTTCCCAATAAATACAAATTATTAAAATGTTATAAATAATGTACTAACTGTAGTAATAGATAAATTTAAGTGAGCTCTATTATAAAGTTTAACGGTTACTAAATGAAAGAAAAAATGAGCAAGGGAAAAGTTTCTGGGTTCCTTGTGTTCACACAAGTGCCCTTCTGTCTTGGCACCAGCATATACAGGATTCTAGTTAATTAACCTTCTCCATCACGCCATGTATGTAGCATTTTCTTTAATGCCAGATTCAGATGGTTTATATCTATACTGTCTTCTATGATTCTTTCTGCCCATCCCTTCCCTAACCCTTATCAGGGGTATTACTCTCTTCCTCTGCACCTCTGCTGCACTCACTCATTTCTCTTATAATTTGTAGCACTTCTGCCTTGTGGCATATTTTTCATTTGCTTATCTTCTTACTTCAAAAGCTTTAAAGGTTCTTCCAGTTATTGGCCAAGTTTGATTTTTTTTTCATATCTCTGATTTGTTTAATGCTAATTGGTATCTTACTTGTTATTTTTTTTAATTTTATTTCTACTTTTACTATTTTTTAAAATATTTCATGTTTTAATTTAAATTATAGTTCATTAACATATAGTATAATATTGGTTTCAGGAGTAGAGTTCAGTGAGTCAACACTTACGTGTAACACCCAGTACTTATCACAAGTGCCTTCCTTAATACCCATCACCCATTTAGCCCATCCTCCTGCCCACCTCCCTCCAGCAACCCTCAGTTTGTTCTCTATAGTTAAGAGTCTCTTATGGTTTGGCCCCCCTCTCTCTTTAGTTTTTTCCTTTCCCCAATGTTCATCTGTTCTGTTTCATAAATTCCACAGATGAGTGAAAATATATGCCATTTGTCTTTCTTTGACTGACTTATTTTGCTTAGCATAATACATTCTAGCACCATCATGTCATTGCACATGGCAAGATTTCATTCTTTTTTGATAGCTGAATAATATTCCAGAGTGTGTGTGTGTGTGTGTGTGTGTGTGTGTGTGTGTGTGTGTGTGTATGTACCCACATCTTCTTTATCCATTTATCAGTTGATGGACATTTGAGTTTTGTCATAATTTGGCTATTGTTGATAATGCTGCATTGAACATTGAGGTGCACATGCCCCTTAGAATCAGTATTTTTGTATCCGTTGGATGAATACCTAATAATGCAATTGCTGAGTTGTAAGGTAGTTCTATTCTTAACATCTGGAGGAACCTCCATACTGTTTTCCGTAGTGGCTGCACCAGTTTGCATTTCCACAGTGTAAGAGGGTTTCCCTTTCTCCACGTCCTCGACAACATCTGTGTTATTCATTTTAGCCATTCTGACAGGTGTGAAGTGGTATCTCATTGTGGTTTTGATTTGCATTTCCCTGATAATGAGTGATATTGAGCCTCTTACATGTGTCTGTTAGCCATTTGTATGTCTTCTTTGGAAAAAATGTCTATTCACGTCTTCTGTCCATTTCTTAATTGGATTTTTTGTTTCTTGGATGTTTGATAAGTTCTTTATAGGTTTGGATACTAACCCTTTATCACATATGTCATTTGCAAATATCTTCTCCTATTTCCTAGGCTGACTTTTTTGTTTTCTTGATTGTTTCCTTTGCTGTGCAGAAACTTTTTACCTTGATGAAGTCCTAATAGTTCATTTTTGCTTTTGGACATCTTACCAAATTTTGGATGATTCTCACTTTATATGAAGGTTCACCTATTCTTCCTGACAATATTAGAGAATGAAGAAACCAGAAAAATTGTAAATTTAAGGTTTTTTTAAACTAAATTCACCTTTTCCTTCATAAGTAATAGAAATTCTAACCACACCCCTTATCTTTTACTGTGTTAGCCATTTTTTGTGAATGACATATGTGTTATTCATCCTGCTTACGTTGAATAGTTCTTTTACTAAAAGGTCTAGATAGTCATTTTAAATGTTGATAAAGTAACAGCAATATAAATGCTAATGAATCTTTCCTTCAAAAAATACCAATAAATATTAGGAATGAATGAAAAAGTTGGGCACAATACAAAGGAGACTTACCTGGTTGGTGACTCTTCATTTATGCAAGCTATGAAAGTAAGGAGATGTTATTACCATGGTCTGTTTTGCTCAGATCAATGATGAAACATCTGCAGGGAATATTAAAATTCTCATGACACAATCACACAACATGTTTAATTTTAGGAAAGGCAGCATTTTCAAACACTTTTACAGCTTCCTTAGAAACTGTAGCATCGAAATCAAATACCACTTAGTCAAATGTATCTCAGTTATTCAAATATGTGATGCCATATTTTATAACTAATGATGCTCAATGACGAGAGCATTAGGAAAACCTACAAGGTCATAAAAAAGTCATTATTTCTTGATCTTGGATTATATTTTTTTAATATCCTGATTAGAATACTTTAGTGTTTGGGAGCAATATATAGTACTAAAATCAGTGCGTTAATACTAGTTCTTTAAACTTTATGATAATATAGACATTATTTCTTAAACTAATATTTTAACATTCCATATTTTACTATTTATCTTTATTTTCAGTTGAAATTTCCATAAACTGACACTAAAATGTTTACACTATTTTTTTCCTTTTTTTAAGCAACTTAAATCTGTAACATTATTTGAATTTCAGCTTCTTTGCACTTAAAAAAATATTTATCCCAATCCTTAATTTCATCAGCATTTTTTCAAATATTTACTCAGTAAAACATGGTTTTTACAATCAGTGTAATCTTATGAACATATTTTTTAAGGATAAAATGTGTAGTAGCAATGAAAAGTTACAAAATATAAGAGAAAGTCAATGTCTCAAAACAATATTATAGAAAAACTATTATTCCTAGTTAGACTTTCTAATTAGTCTATATTTTTTAGGAAAATGAATTTGGTTAGTTTTCTTTACAATTTACTTATGATAAATTCACCAATCCAGGGTTTAGACACACAACAACCACATTAATCCTGATACAGAACAAAACTATGCCAAAACGTACCCTGTGCCTCTTTACAGTCAATCCCCTTCCCCAACTACTAGCTTCTGGAAAACAGTGTTATACTCTATAATTTTGACGTACCTAGAATTTCATATAAACAGAATAAAAAACTATGTATTATTGAAGTTCATTTCCTTCCCGTGGCATAACAATTTGGGGATTCTTTTAGCTTGCTACCTGTGTTTGTAGTATTTTTTATGCAAAGCAGTTTTCTATGTTATGGACTTACCATATTTGTTTTTATTATTCTCCTATGATGGGCATTTGGATTGTTTCCAAATGAGTTATTAGCAGTAAAGCTGCTATGAATTTTTGAATACAAGTATTTTTATGGACAAATATTTTAATTTACCTTGGGTAAAGGAATTGGATTGCTGAATTTAGGGGAGTGGTATATTAAAATTTATAAGAAACTGCCAAAATGTCTTTTTCATATATTATTTTTCATTTCCACTATCAATTGAGACATTTAGTATTGCCAGTTTTTTTGAATTTTACACTGCTGTTGTGTAATTTACCATGATTGAATTTTTATTTCCTAATGACTGGTGACATTGACCATCTGTATATGTTCATATTTTTCATTGTACCTATTTTTCTAGAGTTATCTTTCAGTCATTTGTCCATGTTTTTCATCAGGGTGATTGTCATCTTATTATTAGACTGTAAAAACTCTTTATATATTCTGTACTCATGTTATTTATCAGATTTATGTTTGGCAAATACTTTTTCCTAATCAATGGCTTGATTTTTAGTTTCTTAAAGTATAATATAAATTGTAAAATTATTGTCAGTTAAAAATTCAATTTATCATTTAATTTTTTTATAGTTCATGCTACTTTTTCTCATGTAGGAGATCTATTGTTAGGGGTGCCTGGGTGGCTCAGTTCGTTAAGCATCTGATGCTGGATTTTGGCTCAGGTCATGCTCTCACTGTTCCTGAATCTGAGCCCCACATCAGGCTCCATTCATTAATAGTGTGGAGCCTGCTTGGGATTCTCTCTCTCTTCCTCTCTCTCTGCCCCTCCCTCACTAGCTCTCTCAAAATAAATAAATAAACTTTAAAGAAGAAAAAAGGTCACTTGGGTGGCTTAGTTGGTTAAGCGTCCGACTTCGGCTCAGGTCATGATCTCGGGGTTTATGGGTTTGAGTCCCACGTTGGGCCCTGTGCTGACAGCTCAGAGCCTGGAGCCTGCCTAATATTCTGTGTCCCTCTCTCTCTTTCTGCCCTTCCCCCGCTCATGAGCTCTCTCTCTCTCTCTCTCTCTCTCTCTCAAAAATAAATAAATATTAAAAAAAATTAAATCTGTTTTTAAACCAAGATATATAAGATTGTTTCATTTTTTTTCCTTCTAAAAGCTTTATAGATTTGGCTGTAATACCTAACTCTAGGATCTTACATTTAGAATTAGTTTTTGTACATAGTGTGTGGTGAGGTCAGTTTTTTGTTGAAATTGTTACATACATAAATTTGCATTTGGATATTCAGTTGTTACAGTGTCATTTGTTGAAAAGGTCATTCTTTCCCAAAATGTATTATTTAGATTGGCATCTTTTTAAAAACCAGCTGTCTATATATCAGTCTTTCCAGAATCTGTTATGTTTCAATAATATTTTTACCTATCCTATTGCAATACCATACTTTCTTGATCACTATAGCTTTAAAGTAATTCTCATTTATTTGTTTATATTTATTTATTGAGAAGGAGAGGGGGAGAGAGAATGGGAGAGCATGAGTGTGGGAGGGACAGAGAGAGAAGAGTAGAGAAAGAATCCCAAACAGGCTCTGCACTGTCAGCACAGAGCCCAGTGCTGGGCTCGAACTCACAAACCTCAAGACCATGACCTGAGCTGAAATCAAGAGTCGGACACTTAACTGCCTGAGCCACCTAGGCACCTGTAAAGTAATTCTTAAAATCAACATTTTAGTTGATTCCACTCTTAGCTATTGTGAATAATGCTATTATGAACATGGATGTAAAAAGATCTATTTAAGTCAAGTGCTTTCAATTCTTTGGGGTATATATGTAAAAGTAGAATTGGTGGGCTACATTGTATTTAAATTTTAATTAATAGGTTCATAGTGTTGAATCATTTCACATTTTTACCAACAATGCCCAAAGGTTTCAGTGTCTCTACATCCTCTACATCCAACACTTATTTTTTTGTTGGTGTTGTTTTTCTTATAGTAGTCATCGTGATGGGTGTAAAGTGATATCTCATTATAGCTTTAATGTACTTCCCTGATGATTAGAGATGAGCATCCTCTCATGCATTTATTGGTTATGTGAATATCTTCTTTAGAGAAATGTCTATTCAAGTCCTTTGTGCATTTTCAAATAGAGTTGTTTGTTTTTGTTGTTGTGCTATGGGAATTCTTTATATATTTTGGATGTTAATTTCTTATCACATAAATGATTTTCAAATATTTGCTTCCATTGTTTAGGTTGTCTTTTTACTTTGTTGATTGTTTGGATGCACCTAAGTTTTAAATTTTGTGTCAAAATTTTAATTTTAATAGATTAAAATTTAATCTGTTTTTCCTTTGCTGCCTGTACTTTTGGTGTCATAGTCAGGAAATCATTGCCAAATATGATGTCATGAAAATTTCCCCCTATGTTTTCTTATAAGAAGGTTATAGTTTTAGCTGTAACATATTATTATTTGATCAATTTTGAGTTAATTTTATATGTGGTATATAACATTAAGGAACTCATTCTTTTGCATGTGAGTATCGTTTCCTTGATAGTATTTGTTGAAAACACTGTCCTTGAATGATCTTAGTATCAAGATCTTATTGAAACTCATTTAACTACATACGTGTTTATTTCTGGGCTCTTATTTTAATTTATTGGTCTATATGTCTGTCTATGCCTGTACTACACTGTGGTTTATATAGTAGCCTTATCGTAAATTTTGAAATCAGGAAGTGTGAAACCTTTATCTTTGTTCTTTTGTAAGATTGCTTTGGGCTCTCTGAGGTGGCTTAAGATTCCATTTGAATTTTAGAATACCTTTTTCTACTTCTGCAAAAGAATACCATTGGGAGTTTGATAGGCATTGAATTGAATCTGTATGTTGCTTTGGGTAGTATTTACATCTTGATAATATTATGTCTTCCAAACCATGATCATGAGCTATTCTTCCATTTCTTAATGGCTTCTTTAAATTTTTTCAACATTTTGTAGATTTTACTGTAAAAAATCATTTACAGCCATAATTACATTTATTCTTCACTATTTTTTGATGATATTGTATGTAAATGGAGTTGTCCTGATTTACTTAGATTGTTCAGGGTGTTGATGAAAAGTAATGCAACTGATTTTTGCATGTTGATTTTGTATCCTGCAACTTTGTTGAAGTTGTTTATTTTAACAAGTTTTGTTTCACTTTGCTGTGTTTTGTTTCCAGTGTGGAATCTTTAGGCTTTCCTATATATAAGATAATGTCATCTGCAAACAGAGTTAATTTTATTTCTTCCTTTCCAATTTGAATACCTCTTTTTTCTTTTTCTTGCCTAATTTCTCTGGCTAGGATTCCAATATTATGTTGAATAGAAGTAGTGAAGGTGGACATCCCTGTTTTGTTCCCAGTCTTAGAGGAAAAGATTTCAGTTCTTCACCATTAAGTATGGTGTCAGCTGTGTGGGCACTTGATTTTTAACCTTAACAAATCATTTCCTTTCTCTTGGTTTTTAAGTGATTTGGAATTATTTATTTTTGACTTGTATATCCCTTTCAAATTATTTTTATTATCCTTTAATATTTATTTCTTTCAGGAGTATAAAATATATGCCAATATGTACTATTATTATACAGGAAAAGGAATTTTGAGATTTTTAAATTATGTTAAAAAACATATAACTATACCCTGCTCTGTAACTGACAATATTATTCACTAAAGCCTGGTAAATGTCTAAAATGCAGTGGCGTATAGTGGATGAATTTGTTCTTGAAGAGATATTTTGAAACTGTCATCATAGTGTTAAATCCCTAAACATATTTTCATCAAATCATAACCTTCAGTTTAGTTATATTTCTGTTCTCTTTGTTTTGCTTACTGAAAAATAATAATAATAAAAATAATGTATTAACTTGAGTATGTCTTTAACATCACAGCAAGTGATTAAAAGCACAGAGTTATTGGCCATCATGTCTTCAAAGTCTGTATGTCCACATAAATTACATTCTTTTTCTGTCTTTTAGTAAATGGTTACTTTTATCCCTTCATTTTCCTTATTTGGACTATGGATTGATATATTTTAGTTTAATGTAAGGATTAGAATGTGTCATGTTCTAAATTTTGAAATGAGACATTAAAAATATACTACATAGAAACTCAGTTCTTAAAGATTTGAACTAAACTTACAAGTTTTAAATCTAATGCTATTTTAATTTGGCTCAGAAGAAAAGCAAACCTGTAAGCTGCCAAAGATTTACATATTTAATTTAATTGTTTTATATTACAGTGATAAAACCAGTTTTTGAAGGCATAATGGGGAGGCCCAAGGAAAAGATTAAAATTCAATGGAAAATTAAGCCATGAATTGGTAGCCACGATTGATATAAACCCAGAGACTTAAGCTTATGTATTCGGGACTCTCAAGACAGAAAAGCATAGTGATGGAGCATCCAATTAGGTAGTTTTTGAGTTCAGTCATTGTTGTATCCTTAAGTTTTAAATGCGAGTAATGATGAACTCTTGGGTGTCTTCTTTTAGTCTGACTTAAACTTGTACCTTTATTGCCATATTTTAAAATGTTGATTTTGGAGCAGTCTCCAAAAATATTCAGGGATAGTGATCTCATCTGATAGCCCTTATTTGATATTCCCTAGGGGAGATTTAGATAAATGCAAACCTGTATCATATCTTAAAAATGAACATTTGGGGGTGCCTGGGTGGCTCAGTCGGCTAAGCGTCCGACTTCAGCTCAGGTCACGATCTCGTGGCCTGTGAGTTCGAGCCCCGCATTGGGCTCTGTGCTGACAGCTCAGAGCCTGGAGCCTGTTTCGGATTCTGTGTCTCCCTCTCTCTCTGACCCACTCCGTTCATGCTCTATCTCTCTCTGTCTCAAAAATACATAAACGTTAAAAAAATTTAAAAAAATGAACATTTGCTAGTATACAGAAATAATTGTAAAATTAGTGTTTCTAGTTTTCTGGACTTTATTGAGGATTAGATAAAAAATTAAAAATAGATAAAATATAGGCTTCTACTATAGTAAAAGAATAGATAGTAAGAACTATAGTTTAATGATAAACCCTCTTAAGTATTGGAATGAACAAGATTTCCTGAAATAACGTGTGTTTAGTTAGAGCAGAAGTTCTGTGGAATAGCTTCTGTAATCATTTTCTATTCCTGAGGGCAAATATTTTGCTTTTAGCTTTTCTTTTTTTTAATGAACAAGGAACACTTTACATATCATGTTTCTGAAGGCAATGTATAATTAGAAATTTACTATATGGCATATTTTAGAATTCCTTGATTAATTTTAATGACATTGTATCTACATGTTAGTGGTCTGGGAGAATAGCAAAAACCATTACCGTCAAGAAGGTGGTGTTAGATCCTGTGTATGAGTTAAAATTGTTTTAATTAAAAAAACGTTTATTTAGAATAGAAAACAAACCTCAATTACAACTTGATGTGTTTGTGTAAACCTTTATTTTTTTTAACCAAAATGAGTAGTATGTTTGTGAAAAGTTAAAATTGAGATTAACAGAAAACCAATATATTTTTCTCATGAAATTGATGCCAACAAGTAAATTAGGATTACTTTAAAATTGAAAGTTTACTTTAAAATTGAAATTCAGGGGGCACCTGGGTGGCTCAGTCATTTGAGTACACATTGAGCGTCAGACTCCTGACTTCATCTTAGGTCATGATCCCAGGGTCATGGGATCGAGACACATGACAGACTCACTCCACGCTGACCATGGAGGCTGCTTAAGATTCTCTCTCTCTTTGCCTCTCTCCCTTTCTCCCTCTCTCTCTGTCTCAAATAAAATAAAAATAAAATAAAATAAAATTGAATTTGAAATTCAGTTAATTAAGAGTCTATTTTTCCCTTAGAAATAAGCAAAGCAGTATTTCCTGGTACTTCTCATTGTGTAAATTTATTACATTTTCCTGGTACTTACCTTCTGAATGTAAATTTATTACATTTTCCTATCTTTCTTTCTTTCTTTCTTTCTCCCAGCTTTTCTTCTTTCCTCCCTTCCTCACGTCCTTTCTTCCACCCTTCTTCCCTCTCTTCCACTCTTCCTCCTTTTCTTTCTTTTTCTTCCTTCCATTTTTTATTTTTTACATTAGAAAAAGATAACAGTTACATATTGAATTAGGTTATGGCAAACTATATTATCATATAAGTCAGACATTTCTCTATAATGCTTCCAATTTTATACTCAAACTTCAAAGTATAAAATAAAATATTTCTATATAGTAATACTGTATATTATATTAAATGATAAATATCAAATATATAATTAATTTGATAGAACTAAGATTTATTTATTTATGGAAACCTTTGACTGAATTTAATTTGTAATATAGACCTTGAGTTTTTTATATTACCAAAAACTCTATGATCTAGTTAAATCATCTTGTGATTTAGAGGTTAAAAAACAGTAAGACAAAAGACTGAAAAGCCACGTGACAGATAAAAGTACTGAAACTTGAATCCATACTTGATTACTATTTTCCATTATACCTATAGGCATCAACATGGTACACTGCTATGTTTTCTGAAGTATGTCTCAGATGTGGGAGATAGTTTTTATATAGTTGCCTTATCTGGAGTTATCTAAAAATATGACCCAAAACAAAGGTCTAAGTTACAGTGTTGTTTGGGGGTGAGGGGAGGTGCAAATTCAAGATGGAGAAGAGAAAGAGTACTAAGACAAGAAGGAGTGTCAGCTAATGCAGTCATATTATCACAGTACTGGCTACGACTTTAAGGAAGCTGGGAGGAGATACAGTCTTTAGTCTTTAGTCTTTACATCTTTAGTAAGATGGTACATTTACAATCTGTGGGCACACATCAAGGATAGCCATGCCATAGAGTAGTCCATGGAAGCAAGATAGGAAAGAGAATTCATCTTCTGGGCTCCTTTTGCCTCCCAGATCCCATTGATTAATGTTTGCTTCGTGGGGAATTAATTCCCCTGAAGTAATATTACAAGTGGAATCACTTGACCCATTTTAGAGAGTTCTAAGGAAAGGAAGATTTCATGCCCTGTTGTTATTGTTTCATACGATTCCAGAAGAAATGATAGAAGCCAGAGACTCTGGTTCTATGACTGTTCGGTCTGGCTGTGCGATAGGCATAGTGACTGTTTAGCCTCAGACAATGAAACCTAAGGCATGGATGAGTAAATCAGAGGAGGCACACGGGTTGTGGTTCCATACACTGTAAGTGCAGGAGTCATTTTAGCCTCATGTCTTTTGCACCTGGAAGATTTTGTGCAAGCTTCCTACACTTGTGTCCTGGCTTGTTACCTCCCAAGATCCATTACTAAAGCTTTGTGTTCTCCCCTAAAAGTAAAAACCCCAACTACTCTACTTCCTCTAAAGCTTTGGATCCCATTCCTTCTTTGGAAGTGAACTTTTGAGCAACCCATGCTCCCGCCGTTAGAGCTTCTCACTTCTTACCACTTCCCTCAGCATTCCCTCCTTCACACTTTTAGACTGATGCCCAATCTTCAGCTCCTTATAGTTTTCTCAGTTTTCCCGTTCCTTGCCCTTCTCCTCAGATTGAGTTGATCTCTCCACTCATTTTTAACTCTGCCAGAACCTCATTGGCTTTCGCAAATCATTCCTTAAACAAGCCCCTACCCATGTCTCACAAGGCAACCAGTCTTCTCTACTAGGACCACACGGTTCTTCCCACAGCCCTGCTCCTGATTCTTGTGTCAAGCTTTGTAATACCAGCCCTACAGGCATGTAGGGCTCCCCCTTTCCACTAATCTGTTGGTTTTAGTCCATCTTTTCAATTCCCTACTGCATTGTTTTTTACTTCTGTCTAGTTCTCCTTCTTCTACATTTGTTTATGGAGTGATTGAGGAAAATCTCTTTTCAAAATTTTCCAAATCTTACTACCTGGACTCTTAATCTCTAAAATAAATGAAAAGACAACCTTTTGACTCTCATGTGGTATATGTTGCATCTCTCTGATGAATATAAAATAGAGGAAGCTAGAGAAGGGAGGACTTGGCTGTTCTCTCTTTACTTCATGATTGTGCTCTCTTCTCTCTTACATTACATGAGCTGCAGGTATAGTTCTGGAGTCCAGGAGTCAGATGGGAGCATTTTCCACAGAGTTAGTTCATTGAGAGTTATGGATAAGACATCTATCCATGGATTGACAGTGCTTTCCAGGAAAGGCTATCGTGACTCTGTATCTAACAATTGTAGACACAGGAGAACTTTAAGTAGCTCAGTACCATGGTGAAATCTCTGTACGTTTAATACGTAACAAATAAATAATTTAGGGGAGCATTGGTAAAGTGGAAATACAGAGCTTTGAATGAGACAAAACAAGGTTCAGATGGAAATTGTGTGAAAGGTTCAAATAGAACGAGCAGTGGGGCATAAATTGATTTGGTTATTTAATTTCACTGAAATTTGGTTTCCTCATATTCCAAAAAGGATAAATATAACACTTGGGGGATAGTGAGGATATTAAAAGAGATGGCATAATATTAAGCACCTAAAAAACAGTAGGCATTCATTACATATTAGCTCCTTTCTTCCCATCCTTCTTTCTACCTAAACACACACTGCAAAAAAATGTGTGTAATATGTAGGTATCATGCAGAAAATACTAACTTTGTCAGTGCAAGACAAGTTTTGAGAGTATTTAATTGTGAGGTTTAGTAGAAAAGCTTAAAGGCAAACTTCTTTGCTTGTGTGTGTGTGTGTGTGTGTGTGTGTGTGTGTGTAAACAAATCACCTCTGAGGAGAATATATTGTGAGAAAGGGGCATTATGGAAGCTTCTGAAAAAGAGTGGATGGATGCCTCAGAAGACTGTCTAAAAGCAGACATCTTCAGGCTCTCCAGGAAGCAGAGCCCTATATTATGATTCATAATGGCTATTTGGACAAATACAGGAACTTCGGCTAAACATTTGAGTGGTACACTTAGGGAGTTTGTACCAGGACTGCTGCCCACACCCACAGCACCTAATTTTGCATTAGAATAGGGACTCTTTCCTCAGTGATGCAGTCAAGCACAATGGCTAATGACTTGGTGAGTGAAAGTAGGTCTCTGTCCTCTGGGACCCAACCCTTCTACCAAATACAGAGTTGCCTAGCGCCCCCACCTCCCCCTCCCCCGGAAACATCCCCAGGCTCATATTTTCCAGAGAATTAGAAGTGCCACTTTCAGCAGCCATGTGGACTTCAACAATGATTCCACAAGACTGACCATTATAGATTGGAGACTCCGAACCTTTTTCCTAATTATTGATAATTGCATAACTACCTCTTCTCCCAGATCCTTGAGGACATTCCCAAGTACTAAAACAAAATGTATCAACACAGTGGAGCAGTTGCTCGGATTCAGATTTATTTTCATTTCAAGAAAATGATGTATTACAAAATTTTTTGCACATCTGAGTTTCTAGGGTTTAATTCATAAGGTTTCTAGGTGAGTTTTAACATTTTGTATACTTAATTTGCCTCTTATATTCTATCACATGTATATATTGAAAGAGTTTTGAAAGAATTGATACAAGTATATGTTACATGATTACTTTTCATATTGTGGAACCCATGAATTCTTACACAAAGAAGGAAAAAACATTTTATGAAAGAGGATATCCTATATAGAAATGAATTCATTAATACAGAGTTCATAATGTAAACTTTTATGAAATGTTCAGATGACTTGACAGTTGTCCTTGGTTTCAAAATCCAGTTTTTAATTAATAATTCCATAATGGCTTCACAAAATTAAAATATTTAATTTGATTCACTTGAGTGATAATTAGCCATATAAAACAAAGTCTGTAAATAGTATTAAATATATATATTAACCTCAATCTCTGAACTATCAAATTATAAAGCCCCCTTTTGTACACAGACTTTCCATTACATACCACCAGATTTTTTTTCTGAAATCTCTAAAAATAAGTAGAACGTGAAATATAAGACAAAAATATTCAAAACTTTCAATTATCTGCATATAATCTTACGTTCTTAGGAAAGAAAGACTTAAGACTCTCTTAATAAAAGGAATGTAATTATCCTCCTTAGCAAAACGATTTGCTACTTAGTCTATTTAAATATAGCTTATTCAAAATGGGAACTAGAAACTTATTATAAAATAGATTTGTAATATGGTAAATCTGTGTGTGATTCCTGGGTTAGTTGCTTGCCACTGTTTGATCCCAGGCAATTTACTTAACATGTCTAATTATCAGTTATGTCTTCAGTAATAGGAGGACATTTTCTACATCATATTCTGGTATATGTACAAAACAATATGTTGGTCATAATACACCTAACATAGGAGGCAAAATGGCACTTAGAATTCATTATTTTCTTGGTATTATACCAAAAAATATCAATTTATAGCCAACTAATTGATAAAAGATAAAAAATTTAGTCTTTTTATTTTTATTTATTTATTTTAATCTTAATTTATTTTTAGAGAAAGACAGAGTGTGAGCAGGGGAGGAGCCGAGGGAGAGGGGGACACAGAATCTGAAGCTGGGTCCAGGCTGTGAGCTGTCAGCACAGAGCCTAATGCGGGACTCGAACTCACAGACCGTGAGATCATGACCTGAGCCGAAGTCGGACACTTAACCAACTGAGCCACCCAGGCGTCCCTAAAATTCAGTCTTTTAAGAAAAATGTCATTTATTTTTGAGAGAGAGAGAGAGAGAGAGAGAACGAGCACACACATAAGTGGGGGAGGGGCAGAGAAAGAGAGGGACTGAGGATCCGAAGCAGGCTCTGCACTGACAACAGTGAGCCAATGTGGGGCCCAAACTCATGAACCATGAGGTCATGTCCTGAGTCAAGGTCAGATGCTCAACCAAATGAGCCACCCAGGCACCCCCAAAATTAGTCTTACCTATTTATGAGGTTGATTAGATGTCAAACACAATTTGTAAATCCATTTCAATTTCATGTTGCTTTTGCAAATGGCAGGAGTTTTTATTCCTTTTTATTCTGACACCACCAATCCACCAGCTTTAGAAATCTTAGGGGTTATGCACATTGCAGTTGTTAGTGTTCTTCATGGTAACCACAAGGAAAGACCCTGATGAGAATGGAACACATCCAAAGATAAGCAGCCTAACCATAGCAGAGAAAGAAATAGTGCTGATGCCTTAGCTTTGCCACCTACAATAAATGTATTTGAAAGCAGAAAAAAAAAATGTATTCAATACAGTTGTACGAATCAACCAACTTTCTTTTTTTGCTTAGAAAAATTACAAATTCAGATTCTCTAATCAGTTATGCTAAGATTATAAGATGTACTAAGTAAAGACATTTATTTTCTTGTACATTTACTTTCTTTACACGCACCCAATTTTCTTCATTGATTTGAAATTTTTTACATGTCATTAGAAAAATGATAATATCATCTAAAGTATGGCAGTTAATATTTTGTAGGAGGGGAGGTGTTACATGGTATTGACTCAAGATCTACAACATAATTTTATGTTTGTAATTCCTTCATTGACAATATACTGGGCTATGGAGAAAAATATTACAGATGAAACTTTAAAAGAATTTTGAATATTTTATTTATTAGTTTTTATTTTTTTTAATTCAAGTATAGTTGTTGGCACACAATGTTACATTAGTTTTGGGTGTACAACATAGTGATTTGACAACTCTGTAAGTTACACTATGCTCACCACAAGTATAACTACCATCTGTCACCCTACAATGTTACTATAATATTATCGACTATACTCCCATGCTGTACCTTTTATGGGTAAAGGAGAGTTGGATATACACACTTCCAGTGATGGAATGAAAAAATCAAGAGGATAAAAGGTACAGCATAGAGTTTTGAATATATTTAAATAATTTTATCAAAACTAATTTCAACAGCAATTACTGCATAGTAATTAATAATATTTATACATTTTTTGAATTTTTTTCTTTTTTTAAAGTTTATTTATTTTTGCAGAGAGAGAGAGAGAGAGAGCGAGTGAGCATGAGTGGGGGAGGGGAAGAGAGAGAGGGAGACACAGAATCTGAAATAGCTCCAGGCTCTGAGCTGTCAGCACAGAATCCGATGCGGGGCTTGAACTCACGAACTGTGAGATCATGACCTGAGCCGAAGTCGGATGCTCAACCAACTGAGCCGCCCAGGGGCCCCAAGTATTTATACATTTTTATGTTTTTTGTCTCTTCAAAAGAGCTTAATATTTCTCTTTACCCTTAGCAGCTGGTCTATTCTTAATGTATTCCTAAAATATAATTTAATTGAAATTATTAAAAATAATGTAGAGCATTTGTCAGTGTTTGAATTTTTTAATTTTTTTCTGTATTACCTTGAATGAATAAAAAATGAAACAAAATATGGCATATATGTACAGCAACTTTGTCATTAAGCTAAATAAGACAAAACTAGCTTTTCCCTGTTTAGGTTACTATTGAAACTACAGCAGACCAAATATTTCACAGTGATGTTTTTCACTTAGCTCATTTACACAGGCATATTAGGCCTAATTAGTATTTTTTGGTCATAAGTTATTCTTAATAACCTGAGGACTATTGCATTAGTGTTACAATTTATAGGTCTATAAGAAAAGCAAGTTCGAGAAGGGACAATCTCCTAATTTGCATGTGCTAATTAGATAGATATTAATTCTAATTTTAAAATCAGTAATTTAATATTTTTGGTAAACTAGGACAAGATAGTAATTCTAATTAGTTATACCAAATTGTTACTAAATGGAACAGATTTAATAGTCCCTTTGAATCCGTTAAGAAAAGTTTGGTTGCAATAAATATCTCTGTGTATTGTTTTGACCTCTGCTTCAACTACACAATCCCAATTTGTTTTAAATGTTTTCCCAGGTATAGGACTCTATGATTAATATCTCTTGCTGTGTTATCTCTGCTGCTAATGAAAAACATTGGGTGTTCCTTCACTTCACAGAATGCAAACGCAGATGAAAAAATTTCACAGGTGAACTCCTTATGAATACTTCTAATTGCTTAGGAACAGTGTTTGAAAATCTCGAGTAATTGGCCATTATTATAATGAATAGCATAAACTGTAATTTTTCATAGTAATTAACTTGTGTCAGCACCATTATTTTTCATTAATTATAAATGAGAAAGAATGAAAGAACACCCGCAGGAACAGATGTGCGAAATTGTCTCTTAGGTTCTGTTTTAGATTTTGTTTTATGTTTTTCCTTTTTTTTTCCCCTACTCAATATACTGTTTTGGGTATACTATGGAGCATGAGGAAAATGCACATGGTGATACCTGCTTGGGGCAGAAAGGGACAAAAGGCATTTAATTAGATTGTTGCCTATGAAGTCCAGCCAGTGTTTTAATAAAAGTTGTTACTGATGTGTCAGATAAAACTCCTGAAACAAACAAACAAAACTGCTACTTTATTTTTAGTAAATACAGCTAAGATAATTTGAGAAAATGTATTTTGACTATCTTTCTTTAGTGACTACTATAAAAGCCACTCTCCAGTTTTGCCAGATTTTAAGCCTATGGTGTATTAATTGAAGTCAAATTTAAAAAAGCAAAGGAGGAAAGGAAAGGAAGGAAGGGAGGGAGGAGAAAGGAAGGAAGGAGGAAGAGAGGGTGCACTTTATGGTGATATTTGTGTGGTTGGTTGTATTTGTGTGTGTGTGTGTGTGTGTGTGTGTGTGTGTGTGTGTGCGTGTGCACATGTGATTTTACATACAGGTTTCATGTGGTTTCTAGAGGCCAGAATTCAAGTATATGTTGGGAATTTTTGTATCAAATCTGTTTTTAACCTCTTATGTAATAATTAATTTAAAATTATTGTATTCTAAATTTGCTGTAACCTCATAGTACATTAGGGTGGTAACCTGACTAGCAGAAATCTAGAGATATCATGCTTCCTCTTGGCTTTTTATAAGTTTTGATCAGAATCATTCTTTTCTCACAATCATTCTTATCACATGATGTCAAAAAAAGGCTGAATTGTCAGTTTTGTCAAAGGTGAGTTCTTCTGGAAATCGCTTTTTATTTTATCATAATCTTTCTCAGCATTGATACACTTATTTTTCCCTAGCTTATTGAATTCCTCTAGATCCTTACTATAACTCAGATACTTTCCTACCCACCAAACCCAATTAAAATTTTCCTGCCTTATATCATGGTTTTGATTTACATCTATATATTTATGCTTTTAAAAAGTCTGTTTATATATACCTATTATTTGGACCTATTTAAGCGATTTTACCTCTGTTGGAAAGAATTACTTATGGTCAGTGTCACTGCACCACAAGTAACAATCGAACACCAAGGTGTCATTTGTACCTTGTTCTTTGAAACAACTTAATTTTCTATAGAATGGTATTGTTACCAATTTGCTTTAAGCTTGTGACAGAAAACAGACTAGGGTATTTTTTAAATTGTGACATTTCTATAAATATATTGGTCTTTGCTACTCAGCATGCCAATATGAAGTGGTGAATATATGCTACTTTTTTGATAAGTAAAAATGTATCTTCCTTCTGACAGCATGGTAATGGGTGTTAGAAGCATATAAACACATACACAGACACATGTATATACATATGGGTTTTTTAGCTATAATTTCTATAGCCACAATTTCTTTTTTGTTAAATTCTGATCAAATGTTTATCTTAACTGAGAGAAAATCCCTGTAAAGGTTATTTTACAATAAATATGTTTACTTCCATTTGAGCATATCCCTCTGTTGTGCTTCTTATCTCATGCTACTCAGTGTCTTTACTAGCCTCCTTGCTGTGCCCTGGCCCAGGATATTTGCCCTTGTCATTCTCTTTACCTGGATTGTTCCTTCCACGAATATCTGCAGCACTTACTGTCTCATATTCTTCAAATCTTTGCTGAGATGACACATCTTGGGTGATCTCCTATTTAACCTTGTAAGCATTTTATTATTGCAACTTTCCCCCCTCTACTATGTAATTTTTTTTCCTCCATAACATTTAATGCTTTTCAGTGCAATACAATATATAATATGTTGTCCGTGTCTCTTAACTAAAAGGTCTCTTTCTTGAATCTAAAGGGCTTTTGTGTTGCTTATTTTGTTCCCTAAAATATTCTAAACACCTAGAGTACACCTAGCATTTAGTAGGCTTTGAACAAATATATGTTGAATAAATTTATCCAAAAACATCTTATTGAGTCACTCATTGTGCCTCTTGATGCCATTGATTACACCTTTGCCTTCAACCTCACATTATCTTTCAGTTTTCAGAAGAAATAGAGAAATGCTAAATTTGTAATTTTTCATGATCTATTTTTTATGCAGCTAGCTTAAATGAAAAGACATATAACTGAAAAGTTCGTACATTGGGTGCCTTGAAAAAGATTTTGTTAACTTGTAAGTGAACATGCTTCGTATTGTTTTGGAACACATTTCAAGATGATACTGTAACCGCTTTTTTACAACCCGGGATTTTGTTCTGACAGAGGCGAAGAATGGAACCAATAAACAAGGTTAAGGGCAGCACAGGCACCACATTTATTAGGGCAAAAATGAAACAAAAGAAAAAAAAACTCCCACTACCTGGGAGGGGCTCCTTAAGGAGGAGGTCACTAAGGTGTCTGAGAAGGAGGCTTATATGGATTACAGTGGTGGGACCTTTTGAGGGGGCGTTACTGCGCAGCTGCTGAATCAGGATATGGTCCAGGGTGGTTTGTTCCAGGGAGTGGGTATTTTAGAAGGCCTAGTACTTTCTGCTCCATTGTTGTTAACAAGAGGTCATTTATGCCTGTCTACCGAAGGTCAGTCTGTCTCCTGTCTCAATACCAGCAATAATAAAGTGCAATTCGATATTCAAATTACAAATTTAGTTTAAACATCTTTCTTTTATGAGAAATAATATAACTTCTTCAGATCCTCAGACATGTGAATCAGTTCGGAACCAGTGTGCGATCATCTCACAGAGCCTGAGGTGTTCACAGTCCTAAAGTCTAGAGTTACTTAAATAAGTGATCATAAGCGTAATTTAGTGATGGAATGAAGGTGAAGTTTCACTGTACATGCTTCCGGCTTCTTTATAGATCCTTCTTAAAGGAATCAGGAAAACTATTCATTGAAGAACTCAGACTGTGAAATAACTCAGGTCAAACTAAAGAAGGGGAAAGGCTGTTTTTGGCTTAGGGCTGTCATTCAGACATCTCGTTATCCATATCTGTAGTTTGTATGTTTTTATTGTTATCTGGTCTTTCTTTTGTTTTTTGGTTATACAAATCACTTAAGATGTCCATGCATTTCTTATTGGTTTTATTTCTGGTAATTTCGTAATTAACTACTAAGAGAGCTCCAGGAATCAGACCGTTCCCAATGATCCTGTTTCCCCTTGCCTGCCCCTCACCTCCATTTCCTGTTATATACTTTGTCTTGTAATTAACCAGTACCTCCTGTGCTCAGCCTCAGTGGGCATTTCTTCCCCCTGCTGATGTAAGGAAACCATATTCAATTCTTGTCCTCTCCTGGCCTTTCAAGCCTCAAGCAAGTGACCAATTTGTCATAGTTTATTTAGATTTTGCCACTTCCCTAACTATAGTAGATCTCAGGGAAAGAAAGAGAGGAAAGTGCTGTAGGAGTGAGTACCTGTCAGGAGACTTGAAGAGGAATGGATAGGTGGAAAACTCATAATGACCTAATTCAGCCCCCTTGTCTCCCAAAATCTTTGCATTCTATTCTTTTAGACCAAGAGATCTCTCCTATTGGATAGCACTTAACTAGGATTACTTACAGTCCTGTTCTTTTTTGTATTATCCAACCTTCAAATCTATTAGAACCTAAGGCAGCTGCCTGAATGTATGCCGAGTGCTCCAGTGTCAATACAGTCAGTTTGGATCAAGCTTTTGGTTGATTATACATTCTTGGGCGCTTTCAAAAGTCTGTTTCTTCAAATATTCTCCAGGCTTTTGAAATGCTAGGTAGCCAACTTTGACCTTTTTTTTTTTTTTTCTGGTATACTCTTTCTGTTCCCTAAACTTTCTTCATTTCACCCAACCTTCCACCATCAGTAATGGCTGAACTTAAATTTTGCCTCCTACCTAAGAACAAAGAGTAAAGATTCAGGGTGGCGGGTGAACTTTCTTTTATGAAAAAAGAGTGGCTTCTGCAAGAAGAGAAATGCAATGGGTAGTGTTTCAAGTAAGTTTAGTTATTCTTATGCCATAGTCCTCCAAAGTTCCTAATGTTATTATTACAATTAGAGTCCCGGTAGAGATAGGATGAAGTTGTATATCAAATAGGTAGGCCACTTTGGCAACAAGCTATGTCTATGTCTGTGTCTGTGTCTATATCTGAATGTTTATATTCCCAATTCTATCAGCACCACCATAAAATAATTTATTTCAGCATGGTTATGTCTTGGGGCAATGTCTAGGTTATGTCTCAGGGATTTGAATTTGTCACCTTAACTTATCCAGGGTCTGGTGCACTAAATTATCCAACCTAATGGATGGTGTCAGTGTTATCAGCCCCAAATGACAGCGTTTGTGTTAAATTGGTGGAGGAACAAGTATCTAGTCGCTGTGAGTTTTACTATCAATTTGCTTACATGATTTCATGATCTATTTTACCATTATATACCTATGACTAAAGACTTCCCATTCCATGTCTTTTATTGTTTCTTTCTAATTTTTTTTAAATGTTTTTATTTATTTTTGAGACAGAGAGAGAGCATGAGCAGGGAAGGGGCAGAGAGAGAGGGAGACACAGAATCTGAAGCAGGCTCAGATTCAGCTCAGAGCCAGATGTGAGGCTCAAACTCACCGACTGTGAGATCATGACCTGAGCTGAAGTTGGACGCTTAACCGACTGAGCCACCCAGGTACCCCTTTTTATTGTTTCTTTTTTTTTTTTTAATTTATTTTTGGGACAGAGAGAGACAGCATGAACGGGGGAGGGGCAGAGAGAGAGGGAGACACAGAATCGGAAACAGGCTCCAGGCTCCGAGCCATCAGCCCAGAGCCTGACGCGGGGCTCGAACTCACGGACCACGAGATCGTGACCTGGCTGAAGTCGGACGCTTAACCGACTGCGCCACCCAGGCGCCCTTTTATTGTTTCTTAATAACCAATTCTGAATACTGCACTTTTCTTAGGTAAATCTTGTCAAAACCCAGTCTGGTACCAACTTTGATGCTGATTAGGATTCTTTGATTGTGATCAATAAAATCTGACTCACAATTTATCAAATAATTTAAAAATTAAAAAAAAAAAAAAACTATCATGTTATGGACAGTATACTGGGTAGTGCCCAGAACCAAGAAAATGAGAAAAAAAATTTTTTTGATTCAGACATAAAATAAACCACAGTAACTCTGGCTATCTTAGAAATAGAGACTTTTTGGCAGTGTTTAATGTGCCATCATCTGACTGACACAGCTTCAAAATTGTTGGGATACTGCATTTCCAAACAAGATTCCAGCTGCGTAGATGAGAGCAAGGTTATAATACTACTAAATTTGCTGTTAATTGATTTGGCAGGAATTAACCAAATAAGATAATATGGGCCCCAAAACACTGTAAGCATTTTATACATCTTATCTCATTTAATATTCAAAATAACCTTAAGAGGCAAGTATCATTAATATCTTTATGTGACAGAAGAGTAAATTGGCCCAGGTCACAGAACTAGGAAGTAGTGAACAAAGATTCACACAAAAAGGGTCTCATTCAGCTTTGGGTTCCACCAGTCTTCTGTGTGACAAATGCACAGACCAGAACTGTACTTATGATTTTACAACTTTTATTTTTCTGCAGTAAAATAATTTTTCTCATTATTTAGGTTGAATCTTTCTTTTACAAAATTATAGATCTTTTCTTGTACCTACAAGAGTGTCAATTCTGCAAACACAACACTTTGAAAATTATGATAATTAAAGCAACAGATCCAAATTATAGGAACTCATTCAAAGCAAAGAAGTAAGTCTTTTACTTATCCATTTCAAAGTTAGTGGTTTTATTGTGGGTCCTTTGATTATGATTTTCTAGTTTTTCACATTGAGGCTTGAAGGTGTTTCTTAAATGCTTAATTTTTGCAATTTATTAAAAATTTTTGTGACCTAAATTGTAAGAAACATATGAATTCCCCAAAGATATTTAGTTGGAAATAAAATTTCTCACATTGTAGGACAAGTCTTTCACATGGATCTGCTGAAAAAATTGTGTATTAAACAAATCCTTTATATTTATTTATTTATGCTCTGACAAAGAGTAGGAAATGTCTCCACAATTATACAATTTCTGCTAATTTTTTTTCATTATATATTTTGGCACTGTGCTTCTTACTATGTTTTTATATTCTTCGATATGTCTTGTGTGCTATTCAGATAACCCCTATTAGTCACTCACAGACATTTTTCACAAAAAAATCTTACTTTTCAGTTGCTATTTCTGTTCAACCCAGTTTCTTTATTTTTGAATTTTCCTGATAAAACTTTCTAAAATTGGAATTTAATTTTTCATTGTGTGTGTGTGTGTGTGTGTGTGTCTGTTTGTGTATGTATAAAATACTGAACTTGAAGTTGTAAAGCCTTGGAATATAATACAGAATTTCTAGACGAGTTGATATGGATGCTCATACTTATTTGATTTCATGCTTTCTATTTCTGAACCTTGATTTCTATGGGTTTATTTTACTTTATTTTAATACAGATTTCATTTGCTTTTATTAATTTACTTTTGTAGTATTATTGGGAAGTATACATCCTTTAAAAATTCTTATCATTCTAAAAATAATTTTTAAATTAATTATAAAAGTCAATAATAAAATATTTTACCATGTACCACCAACATACATCATTCCTATAAAATGTGAAGATTAGTAATTTATATCCTTCCATATTCTTCTATATTATTCTGATTTGTGTAATACGCATTTAAGATTCTTCCATTTCTTTTCAGGGCTTAATAGTTCATTTATTTTTAGCACTTGATAATATTCCATTGTCAGATATACCATAGTTTATCCATTCACCTACTGAGGGCATCTTCATTGCTTCTAACTTTTGACAGTTGTGAATAAAACTGCTATAAATATCTGTGTACAAGTTTTGTGTGAACATAAATTTTCAACCCCTTTGGGTAAATACCAGGGAGGGTGGTCACTGAATCTTATGGTGAGAAGTGTTTAGTTTTGTAAGAAACCACCAAACTGTCTACCAAAGTGACTGTGCCATTTTGCATTCCCACCAGCACGAATGAGAGTTCTATTGTTCTACATTCTTGCCAGCATTTGGTGTCCACAGTGTTTTGTATATTGACCATTCTAATAGATGTGGTCTAATAGACCATTCTAATAGACCATTTTATTTTAATTTGCATTTTACTGAGGACATATGATGTGAAACATCTTTTCATATGTTTATTTGCCATCTGTATATCTTCTTTGGTGACATATCTTCCAAGATACTTGTCTTATTTTTGAATCAAGTTGTTGTCTTTTTTTCTTCACTTTTTATGTGCAGAGTAAATATAATTTATTTTTAGAAGTAATGAGTCATTAACATATACTTACTTCAAGAGGTAATTAAAAGTAAATTGATAGGAGTTGACTGTAAGGCTCAGAGATTCCTTTTTTTGAGACATAATTGACATATAATTTTGCATGTGCTTACGGTGTAAAATCTGTTGATTTGATACCATTACATATTGTAATATGATTACCACTATAGTATTAGCTAAAACCTCTATTGGGTCACATAGTACCATTTCTTTATCGCAATGAGAACATTTAAGATCTAGTCTTGGGGAGACATCATCAAGATGGTGACATGGTTTATTCCTGACTTTACTGTCTCACGCATGAACAACTAACAACTATTTAAAAACAAAGCACCACTGAGAGAATGCTAGGACATGAAGCTGAGGCTGAAGCAATCCCCCATACCACAAAGATGAAGACAGACTGCATTAGGTGAATAAGAGAAGTAGCTACATATTGACTGCATTGCCGCTCCCAGTGCCAGCAGGGTACCACAGGAGAGGTCTTCCTCCAGTGAGAAATGAAAACCTAGGGGGGGACAGTCAGCCCACCCAGCATTGTGGGCCACTTTGTGGGCGTCCCTATTATGATTTCACACCATGGGGATCTCACACCATAGGGCTCAACCACTGAGAATCTGATTATGACAGAAAAGGGAAGAGATGCTAGCCACAACCTGGATCTTGACAGACCAAACTCACACCTGCAGTGGCCAAGTAGTAACCTCAAACAGAGGTTTTGCTTATCTATAGAACCAAGTCAGAGGCTAATAACAACCAAAGAACTTGGTGAATTACAGATCCTCAAACAAGGAGCTTTGTTGGCCCTAGAGCTCAGTTTGCCCACACACAGGCAAGGAGCTAAATAAAGTCCTGCCCACTGTGGAGAGTGTCTTCCAGCCCCATCTGACCAGAAGGACTGGCAGCAAATCCTGGAAACAGTGTGACCCAGCAATGCTTGAGCTAAAAGTTGGGAGACCAGTGATGAATCACCCCCAGAACAAAGCCAGTACGGAGTGTGGAGTATTCTCCTGATTTTCACAATCAGGGCAATTAATTCATAGCCAAGACTGAGGGTAGCTTCCAGCCTGTCCCAATTAGAGACCCTGTTTGGGAAATTGAGAGTAGTCTGAAGCACCCCTCCCACCAAGGCAAGTTTGCTGAGATATAGCCCCACCTGTATTGGAAGTGTCTTCAAGCCCCCATGTGATCAGGAAGGCTGGCAACAACTTCTGGAAGCTGTGCTGCCCCAGTGGTGCTTGAACCGAGAGGAAGGCAGAGCACAGTTTGAGGCACAAAGACAGTGGTCCTGGTGGTCAGGGAACTTGGGGTGCAGATAGCTTGAATGAATACAGCAAAGAGGTTTGCTGGCTTTAGAACTGCTTCTTGCTCTGTACTTGGGCACGAATCTAATTTGTAGTCCTAATCATCACTGAATACAGCTTTCAGCCTCTCTGAGCAGAGAACCTAACCAGAGTACATGGGAAGCTGCATAGCCCATTTAGTAGCCCTGTGTACACTGGCACTTAAACGGAGGGTATAGCTCATCAGCAGAGCCAAACTGGGGGCATCAGCTGACCAGGGATTTCACTGCTCACTCTGGACTGATTTGGATCCTCAAAAACTGGGCTGTACAGGTTACTGTACCTGTACAGCTACTCTGCCAGGGCAGGTAAGCTAATTCATATCCCCCACGTCCAACTGAATATAATGCTGAGTCCTCACCATCTAGTAAGTCTGACTAGAGAATCCACGTGACCAAGAGCCCATCCTATAGCCTTCATTGGGGTAAGAACCAAGCCAGAAGGCTTATCCAAATGTTCTCAGCCGGTGGCACAACTCCCATCCCTATCCTCAGAGGTTGAACAGTTATCCCACACAAAGTTGATAATAGCAGGCCACACCTGCCCAAAGAGATCAGCAGTGGACCCACCTGGAAACCCCAACTGAGCTGACCGGTGAAAAACTGTCTCTGCCAAACCAAACCTGTAAAGTCTAGAAGAGAAGCCTAAGTGACTCAAAGGCACAGATATCACCACAAAGAATCAAAGATTACAGTTTGATATCAGGTAAATATGATCCTGCCAAAGGAATCAAATAAATCTCTAATAACTGATCCTAAGGCAATGAAAATCTATGAACTGTCAAAGAATTCAGAATAACCCCCTTAAGGAAGTCTAGTTAACTTCAAGAAAATACAGACAATTAAACAAAATTAGGAAAACAGTGCAAGAACAAAGCAAACAGTTTGACAAAGAATAACCACCACCACCAATGATAACAACAACAGAAATCCTAGAGTTGAAAAATTCTAGAGTTGGAGAATTCAATAGAAACTTTCAAAAGTCTATTGGACCATGAAGAAGAAAAAATCAGTGACCTAGAGGATAGAACATAGAAAATTACCCAGTCAGAGGAGCAAAAAGAAAAGAAAAAAGAAAAAAAAAAAAAAGAATGAAAAAGACTAAACAAAACCTGTAGGAATTGTGGTACACAATGAAAAGGAATAATATTACATTACTGTGGGAATTCCAGACAGAAAAGAAAAAGAGAAATGGGTAGAAGTATATTTAAAGAAAATGATGGCTGAAAACTTCTGAAACCTGGGAAGAAATGGATATCCATATCCTTAAGGCTGAAAGGACCCAAATTGGTTGAGTATGAATAGGGCTATCCTGAAATATATTATAATTAAATTATCAAGATTTAAAGACAAAGAAAGAAAGACTTTTAAGAGCATAGCATCAAAAGAAAAGGTATATCCAAGAGAAATTCCCTAACACTTTTGGCAGATTTTGAGACAAATTTTTCAGGCCAGGAGAGAATGGGATCACATATTCAAAGTGTTGGCTCTATTTGCAGATGAAATGATTTATATATAGAATAAGACAGATAACTGTTAGATCTAATCAATAAATTCAGTAAAATTGCAGTATACAAAATTAGCATACAAACATCAGTAACATTTCTATACAACAACAGAACAGTTTCTGAGAAAGTAATTGATCACATTTATAATTAAAATAAAATACTAGAAATAAATTTAACTACAAGATGAAGAACCATTACTCTGAAAATTATAAGGCTCTGGTGAAAGAAATTGAAGAAGATACAAATAAACAACGGTACACTGTGCTCATGGATTGGAAGAATTAATATGATTAAAATGTCAGTAATACATGAAGCTCTCTATAGATTTAGTGCAATGCCTAACAAGATCCCAATGGAATTTTTTTACAGAAGTAGAAAAATAATCCTAAAATGTATATGAAACCACAAAACACCCCCCAAAACCAAGGAAATTTTAAAAAAGAACTAAACTAGAGGCATCACAATTCCTGATTTCAAGCTATATTATAAAGCTATAGTCATCAAAAAAGTATGGTATTGGCATAAAAACAGACAATCCAATGGAACAGAACTGAGAGACCAGAAATAAACCGAAGCATATATGGTCAACTACTATTTGACAAGCGAGCCAAGAATACTTCATGGAGAAAAGACAGTCTCTACAATAAGTGGTGCTGGCATAATTGGATAGTCACATATTTTTAAAAAATAAAACTGGACTCAGACCTTACAACACTTACAAAAATTAACGCAAAAGGGACTACAGACTTGAATGTAAGTCCATAAACCATGAAAAACCTAGAAGAAATCATGGGAATAAAGCTCCTTGATCTAGGTATTACTAATGATTATTTGGATTTTCCACCTAAAGCATATGCAGTAAACCGAAAATAAGCTAGTGTGGGATCACATCAAATGAAATGGCTTCAGCACGAGAAAAGAAGCAATCAACAAAGTGAAAAGACAACCTACATAATAGGAAAAAATTGCCAACAATATACCTCTTAAGTGGTTAATACCCAAAATATATAAAGAACACATACAACTCAATCAGAAAAACAAAACAAAAAACCCAATTTAAAAAACCAGCAAAGGACCTAAATAGACATTTCTTCAAAGAAGATATACAAAATGTCAACAGGTACATGAACAGAAGCTCAAAATCACTAACTATTAGGGGAATGCAAATTGAACCCAGCAAGAAATATCACTTCATGCCTCTTAGAATGGACATGATCAAAAAGACAAGAGATAATAAATGCTGCCATGGATGAATAGAAAGGAGAACCTTTGTCCCACCAACAGAGTGGGACTGTAGATTCATGCAGTCACTATGGAAAACAGTATGGAGGACCGTGAAAAAAATAAAAATAGAACTACCATATGATCTAGCAATTTCATTTCTGGGAAGATACCCGAGGAAAATGAAAACCCTAACTTGATATCTGCACTCCGTGTTCATATCAGTGTTATTTACAATAGCCAAGACATGGAAACAACCTAAGTATCCATCATTGGATGAATGGATTAATAACTTTGTGGTTTATATACACAATGCAATGTTATTGAGCCATACAAAATGAGGAAATCTTACCATTTGCAACAACATGGATAGACCTTTAAGGAATTATGCTAAGTGAAATAGGTCACACAGAGAAGAGAAATACCATATGACTTCATTTATATTGAAAGATAAAAACAAAAACAAAAACACCTCAGCAAAACAGATCAGACTTGCAGTTACCAGTGGGGATGGGATAATTGGAGGGAGGTGGTCAGAAAGTGTAAACTCCCAGTTATGTGATAAATAAGTCCTAGGGATATAATTAATACACAACATTAGTATAGCTAACACTGCTATACAATATACAAGGAAAATTTTAAGAGTAAATCTTAAGAGTTCTCATGCCAAAATGATTTTTTTTTTCTTTATGTCTCTTTTTTTATTGTATCTGTAGAAGGTGGATGCTATTGAATCTATCACGGTAATCATTTTACAGTGTAAGTAAATCAAGTGCTCATGCTCTATGCCTTATACTTACACGGTGATGTATGTCAATTATTTTTCAGTAAAACTTGGGGGAAGGGGTTAGTCTCTTAAAAACTTTGAAGTACATAATACAGTTATTATTGACTGTAATAATAATTCTGTGCCTTAGAGCTCCAGAAATTATTCATCTTTTAGTTATAAGTTTGTATCCTTTAATAGCATCTTCCCAATTCCTCCAACTTCAGCCTTTGGTAACTACCATTCTACTCTCAGTTTCTAGGAGGTTAGCTTTTTTAGATGCCACATACTAGTGATAAGATACAGATTTGTCTTTCTTTCTCTGTACTAACTTAGTGTAATGTCTTCAAGTACTATCCATATTTCACAAGTGGCAGAATTTCCTTCTTTCTCATGACTGAATAATATTGTATCTAAAACACGTCTTTATTCATTCATCCACTGGCAGCACATGTTGTTAATGCTGCAATAAACATGAGAGTGCAGATATCTTTCTCATGTCCTGTTTTCATTTTCTTTGAATATATACCTGGAAGTGGGATTGCTGGATCATATGGTACCAGTAGTTTTTAATTAATTAATTAATTACCTTTTTTTTTTGGTAATTTTTGAGGGAACTCCATACTGTTCTTCATAATAATGAGCCAATATACATTCCCACTAGCAATAAACAAGGATTACTTTATCTCCATATCCTCAACAATGCTTGTTACCTCGAAGCATCAATCTAAGGAACCTAAGTCCCCTTGTTTTTAGCCAGTCCCTTTGGCCCCCCTACATCCAGAGAACACTAACTCCCTCCTTTGTCATTGGGAAAAAATCTAACCTTTTAAAGGAACAAAAGATTTCCTCTGATGACATCCTTGTCCCGATGCAACAACCTATTAAGAATGCCCTTATGGTGTTTATAGACACCTCAGGGAAAACTCACAAGGCTTCTTGTCTTTGGAAAACTGGGAACATATATTATACACTGGACTGGCTCTAGCCAACATTCATAACTGCAAGCCATATTATTAGCTATAGAAACATTTTCCCAGCCCTTAAACATTGTCTCCGAAATGTCAAGGAGCAAAGACTACCCACTTTAGATTTCCCTACCAGTGTTCCAGGTAAAAATTAACCATGGGGAACAAATAGTCTTAGGTGGACCCAAACGTAAGTTTGTTGGTTTGAAATAGACCTGTTTATCAAAGGTCAAATAAGCTCATGTTATGATTTTAAGAAATTGTTAGCTTTGTCTCATAGTTTTCATGGGTAATTGTTAAGATATCTTCCAAAGACTTTAGTAGCCTAAAAAGTTTTACTTGCGTGATAAATTGGGATTGAATTTATTGGGCATCTAGGCCTTTTCTAAATAGGATGGGATGCTAAAGCATTGCTTACTAAACAAGGCTTATCTGTTTTTGGCTTCTCATTTCAGAGAAACTAAGGATACTAGGGTCTGATGGTAAACATGCTTTGTGCTTTATAAGTTTCTGAGGTTTTTTAAAACAAATTTCCCAATATTTAAATTGTAAATGAAGTCTTTTTGACCAATTAGGCTTCTTTGGTATGTTAAGTTACTCTCAAAGAACTGTCAAACAAATAACAAGCCTTAGGTTACATTTGAGTAAATGGTATAACTATTCTTGAGATTATATGCAATTTCTAGTTTTAATATTTTTTGGTATAAGGTCATCACTTGATATTCTGATCATTGAAGTGTTTTGTGCCACAGAAATAACTGAATTTCCTTGTCAATTGCATTAAATCTTTTAATCATGTCCATTTTTGAGTCTTTTTGTCATAGTTTTGTGACTCTTGTTGGAAGACTTCTTCACCAGTATAACTTCCAATAGATAGATGATTCTTTCAACTCAAGGAGTCTCCATTTCCCCTGAACTCTGTCTTTCCCTTTTGTAACTCCTCTATACCTACCCCAGCTGAGCAGTATTGACCCATAGGTAAGGACATTTCTATGCCCCTATTCAGCAGGAAGAAATTACAGAAGAGAAGAACATCCACCCTCAGCAACCTTAAAGATTTTAAGGGTCAGAATTGTTCAGGGGAGGATGATGTGGGAAACAAAGGCAAGGCAAGGGAATGGCAGATAAAATTAAATTTCCGTGTAATCCAGAATGCCAAGCAATTGTTGAAAAACCACATAATCAACCTTAAAATATGTTCAAAAAACAAAAAATGGGGAATTACCCATGACTGTCTACATTACAACCTCAACTTCTCCCCAGTTGTGCTATGATCACTCTTACATTTTCAAATCTTGACCCGCAAGGACTAACTGCAGCTGAGCTACATTCTTCTTAATTAGATAAACCCTCTTATCCTATGGTGCTGGTTCAAACTTCACACCTCGGGTCAAGGATATGCTTGTGTTCTTTCAGATTCCAGACCTCTGAGGATTCCCTTTCAGTTGGTGAAGCCATGACATGTCATGGTGGAGACCCCCAGAATATCTTCCAGTCAACCAGGACTTCCAGAGAATGACTCTGAATGAGTGAACACTGCTCCCATTTTTCAAGATGGAAGGAGCTCCATCATTGATTCCTCATCCTGAAGCCACTCCACAAACCCAAGTCCTTGCCCCTAATATAACATGGGGAATCCTTAAACGCCTATCTAACCAGTCTGACATCCTCTTACAACACAATGGTATTGCATATGCTCCTGATCTTCATCTCATGGCCATGATCTCTATCACTGGTATTCATTAACCAGGCAAAGGTTAATGATTAATAGGCTTTTTAATCATGGGGATCCTAGTCACGAATCACCCTCCAAACCACCCAACAGCAAAAAAAAATGGATCAGAAGCTTGTCATGATGGTCCTCGCATGTAAACTTAAGAAGGCGAAGAAAAACAAAAAAGGGGGAACTGTGGGGAAATAGGTTCTACTTACATAAATGGGTTAGAAAAAAGCTTAGGGTGGAAAGCCACCACCATGGGGTGAACACACCTGAGGTTAGCTAGCAAGACATTGTAATGTGATCACGAGTAACTTGTTATATCATCTGGAGGAAATTACTTTCCTTATGATGCCAATATGTTATCACAAACTCCACTTGCTTCCCAGATGCTTTGCTTCTTGAACACACAAGTTAATGATTACGATCTGATAGTTTTCTTCACGTTCATCACAGGTATAAGATCTTGTTTTCTTCACACTCTCCCTATGGGTAATATCTTGTGAGCTCAATAAATACGAACCTCCTGTTCAGGTCCCGTGTGCCCTTCTGAACATTAGACTCTCTTGTATTCAGTTCTGCATCTGCTCTCTTGTTGGACAAGAGAGAACTCCAGACTCATGGTCAGTGACAATTGAACATCTTTTAATATACCTTTTGGCCTTTTTGATGTCCTATTTGAAAAAAAAAAGTCTGTTCCTATTCAGTTCCTCTGCCCCTTTTTTAAATCAGACTGTTAGCTGTTGAGTTGAATGAGTTCTTTAATATTTTGGGTATTACCCCCCTATCCAATATATTTGCAAAAATTTTCACCTGTTTGTTACATTGCCTTTTCATTTCTTGAGGTTTTCTTTTGCTGTGCATAAGTTTTTAGTTTGATTTAGTCTCGTTCACTTTTGCTTTTGTTGCTTATGCTTTTTGTGTCATATCTGAAAAATCATTACTAAAGCTCATGTCTTCGAACATCTTCCCCATGTTTTTTTTGCTTTTTTTGTTTTTTGTTTTTTTCTAGAAGTTTTATGCTATCAGGAATTATGTTTAAGTTTTTAATCCATTTCAGGTTAATTTTAGTGAATGGTGTAAGATAGGCATCCAATTTCATTTTTCTGTGTGTGGTTATCCATTTTTTTCAGGTTTTTTATTGTTGTTGAAGAGTCTCCTTTTCATATTGAATATTGTTGACTCCCTTTTCAGATATGAGTTGACCATATATACCAGAGTTTATTTCTGGGCTTTCTCTTCTAATTCCATTGGTCTTGGTGTGCATTTTTTAAAAAAGAATTAATGTTTACTTCTTTTTGAGAATGAGAAAGACAGCGAGAGAGAGTGGGAGGGAGGGAGGGAGAGGCAGAGAGGCAGAGAAAGAGGGAGATACAGATTCTAAAGCAGACTCCAGGCTCTGAGCTGTCAGCACAGAGCCCAATGCAGGGCTCGAACTTATAAACTGTGAGATCATGACCTGAGTCAAAGTTGGACACTTAACTGACTGAGCCACCTAAGCGCCCCTCTTGACATACATTTTAAGCTTGTGCCATACTGTTTTAATTACTATAGCTTTGTAACATAGTTTAAAATCAGGCAGCGTGATGTCTCCAGCTTTGTTTTTTAGTGGGATTTTTTGGATATTCAGGGTCTTATGAGGTTCCATACAAATTTTAGGATTTCTTTTCTATTTCTGTGAAAAATGCTATTGAAAGTTTGTTAGAGATTACATTGAACCTATAGATAGCTTTGGATAGAACATTTTAATATACTTTGGAACATTGATATTTTAGTGTACTTTGGGACATAATAGCTTTGGAATATTTTAATAATATTAATTATTCTAATAATGACCATAGTATATCTTTCCCACTTCTTTCTGTTGTCTTCAATTTCTGTCATTAAATTCTGGTAGTTTTTGGTGTAAAGATTTTTTTCACATTCCTTGGTTAAACGTATTCCTATTTTTTTGTTTTGTTTTGTTTTTGATGCTATGGTGAGTGAATAGTTTATTTCTTTTTCTGAGAAGTCATTGTTAATGTATAGAAATTCTGCATATTCATTTGATACCCTGCAGTTTTACTGAATTCATTGATAACTTCTAACAGTTTTTGGTTGAGTCTTTATGATTTTATATATTCAGTTCACCAACTTATGATGGTTAGACTTACAATTTCTTTCAACTTTATAGTGGTCTGGAAGCAATACACTTTCAGTAGAAACCATTGTTCACATTTTGAATTTTCATCTTTTTCGAAGCTAGCAATATGCAGTACAGTACTCTCTCATGATGCTCTGCAGTGACAGTGAGATGCAACTCCCAGTCAACCTTTGCAATCTGGAAGGTTAACAACCAGCGCACTTACAACTGTTATATGCCTATACAACTATTCTCTTCTTCATTTTCAGTGCAATATTCAATGAAATACCTGAAATATTTAACACTTTGCTATATAAAATAGGCTTTTACCTTAGATAATGTTGTCATCCATAGACTAATATAAGTTTTCTGAGCACATTTAAGGTCAGCTGGGCTAGTCTATATTATTTAGTAGGTTAGATGTATTAAATGTCTTTTTGACTTAACATTTTCAAGTTACAATCAGTTCCTCAGTATGTAACCCCATAATAAGTCAAGGAATATCTGTATAAAATCATATAATCTGCAAATAACAACAATTTTACTTCCTCTTTCAGATCTGAGTATCTTTTATTTATAAATTTATCTTGTCTTATTGAACTAGCTAGTACTTCCAATGCTATGTTGATTAAGGTGCTAACAATGGGCACTCTACTGTATTATTTCTGACCTTAGAAAAATAGCTTTCAATCTTTCATCATTGAGTATAATGTTAGCTTTGAGGTTGTTGCATATAGCTTTTATTGTGTTGAGATATACTCCTTTTATACACAATTTGGTAAAGATTTTTATCATGAAAGCATGTTGTATTTTGTCAAACGTTTTCTGTGCATTTATTAGGATGACCGTATGATTTTTTCTTTTATTCTCTTAATGTGGAGTATCACATTAATGTATGTTCAATGATTCTAACATCTCAGAAATGAACCCCATTTGGTCATGGTGTATGATCCTTTCATTGAATTGTTTGCTAATATTTTGTTGAGAATCTTTGCATCTATATCCATCAAGGGTATTGATCTCTATATAGTTTTATTTTCTCGTAATGTAGTGTTACCGGACTTTGTTATCAAGGTAATTATGGCCACATAAGATATATTTGGAAGTGTTACCCCCTCCTCAATTTTTTGGAACAGTTTGTGAGGGATTGGACTTAGTTATTTTTTAAATGTCTGATGGGATTCACCAGCGAAACCACCTTCTGGGTTTTTGTGTGTTCAGAGATTTTTGATTACTGATTCAGTCTCTACTCATTATTGAACTGTTCAGATTTTCTATTTCTTCATGATTAAGTCCTTGTAGTTGTGTGTTTCTAGGATATATCTTCTAGGTTATTTAATTTTTGGCATATAATTGCTAACAGTAGTCTCTTAATGATCCTATGTATTTCTGTGGCACCAGCTATAATGCCCCCTATCTCATTTCTTTTTTTATTCATTTGAGTCTTCTCTCTTTTATTCTTGGTCTAGCTAAAGGTTTGTCATTATTTTGTTTTTATCTTTTCAAATCACCAGTTCTTAGTTTCATTGATCTTTGCTGTTGTTTTTCTCATCTGTATTTTGTTTTTACTTCTGCTCTGATCTTTATTATTTCTTTTCTTCTATTAATTTCTGGCTTAGTTTGTCCCTTTTTTGTAGCTCATTGAGGTGAAAAGTGAGGTTCTTTGAGTTCTGTCTTGTTTCTTAATGCAGGCATTTATTGTTATAAACTTCCCTCTTAGAACTACTTTTGCATTGTTTCATAATGTTTTGATATTGTGTTTGTTCATTTCAAGATATTTCTTGATATTCTTCTAATATCTTCTTTGACCCATTGGTTGTTCAGAAGCATGTTTTTTTAATGTACACATATTTGTGAACTTTGCAGTTTTCTCTTTCTTATTGATTTCTAGTTTTATACCATAATGATTAGAAAAGATACATGGGAATTTGAATCTTCCTAGATCTTCTAAATCTTCTTAAATCTTAGAACTTCTTAAAACTTGTAAGATTTGTTTTGTGGCATATCATATGATCTGTGTTGGAGAATGTTTTGTTTGCATTTGAGAATAATGTGTATTCTGCTTATGTTGAATGGAACATTCTATAAATTTCTATTATGTCCATTTAGCCTTGTGTTTGATTCAAGGTCAGTGTTTCTGTGCTGATTTTCTATCTGAATGATCTATCCATTGAGGAAAATGGGTTATTGAAGTTTTCTACTAAATTTGTATTATCTATTTATCCCTCTTCAGATCTGTTAATATTTGCTTAATATATATAGGTATCTCAATGTTAGGTGTATATATTTTTTATTTTCATTATCTCTTTTTGATTAACTGACTCCTTTATCATTATATAATAATCTTTTTTGTCTCTCATTTTCATTTTTGGCATAAAGTCTACTTTGTCTGGTATAATTATCAGTATTCACATTTTCTTCTGTTTCCTTTTGTTTTTAAACAATTTTTAACGTTTATTTATTTTTGAGAGAGAGTGAGCATGTGAGTGGGGGAGGGGCAGAGAGAGGGAGAGAGAGAAACCCAAGCAGACTGTGTGCTATCAACACAGAGCCAAACATAGGGCAAGATCTTGACTTGAGCTGAAACCAAGGGTTGGATGCTCAATTGACTAAGCCACCCGTGCACCCCATCATTTGCTTTTGTTTTCTATTTGCATGGAATATCTTTTTCATCTGTGAGATATTAGAAAAAAATATATTGGTCTTTGCCGCACGTTCTTGACACAGAGCTCCTGAAATCCTTCCAATTTACTGGGTAATTAGAATGTCTTTTGTTCTAATAAGATGATTCTGGATAGACTCCTAGATGGCTCTTGTTTGGGGTTTAGTCACCAGAAAGACTAAGCTTGGAGTTTTTGGTCCCCACTCACCCCCATTCTCTTGAGAAGATAGAAGAACTGAAAATTAAGTTAATGATCAATCTTGCCTATGTGATAAAGGCCCCATAAAAATCCTAATAGTATAAGGTTCAGAAAGGTTCTGGATTGGTTAACACATCTATGTACTGGGAGAATGAAGCACCCCAACTCCATGGGGACAGAAGCTCTTGCATTTGGGACCCTCCCAGACTTTATCCTATGTATTTCTTTGTCTGGCTATTCATCTGTATCCTTCAGCATATCCTTCAATAAGATGATAGATGTCAATAAGTGTTTTCCTGAGTTCTGTGAGTTGTTCTACCAAGTTAAAGTAATCCAAAAGGGAAGAAAGTCATGGGAAACTCTATTATATAGCCAAGTCAGACAGAAGTTGTAGGTAGCCTGCGGACCTCCTGTTTGTGATTGGCATCTGAAGTGGGGGACAGTCTCATGGAACTGAGCCTTCCTATGAGACCTGATGGTATCTTCAGGTAGGTAATGTCAGAATTCACTTAATTGTAGGATGTCCAGCTGCTATTGCAGAGAATTGCTTTGTGTGGGAAAATTTCCACACATCTGATGTCAGAGGTATTGTTAGTATAGTAGTGTTCTGTATAAAAGTAGACACATAGGAGGAAGAGAACTGTAGGTCATCCAATACACCAGCCCTTCACTTTGAGTCCATGTGTGTTGTTAAAGCTGAAGCGAGTCTCTTGCAGACAGCATACAGTTGCTTTTTTTTTAATCCTTTCAGGTATTATGTGTCTTTTTATTGGTGAAGTCAGCCCATTTACATTTAGAGAAATTATTGGTACATAAGACATACTAATAACATCTTATTAATTACTTTCTGGATGCTTTGTATTTATATTGATGTTGTTTTCCTTCTGTTTCTACCTACCTTTGTGAATTGGTGATTTTCTGTAGTAATATGATGGTTCATCTTTCTTTATCTTTGTGAATCTACCCTAGGTTTTTGCTTTGTGTTAATGTGAGGCTTACAAAAATCATCTTACAAATACAATAATCCATTTTAAGCATATAGCAACTTGATTGGAAAACCCCTACCCTTTTATTCCTTTCTTCATGTTTTCAATGTTACAATTTACCTCTTTTATATTGTGTATTCAGTAACAAAGTATAGTAGCTATAGTTATTTTCATACTATTTTTCTTAGACTGTTATACTACATATAGTTAAGTGTTTCACACACTTATATTGCAGAATTGGTTTTTAAAATATGACTGTATATTTACCTTTATATCCATGTTACTAATTAGCATCTTTTCATTTTTTCTGAAAAGCTTTGAGCGTTTCTTGCAAGGCAGGTGTAGTGGTCATTAACTCTCCCCCCTTTTCTTTCTCTCTCTCTCTCTCTCTCTCTCTCTCTCTCTCTCTCTCTTTTCAGTCTAGAAAAGTCTTTATTCTGCATCCTATCTGAATGATAACATTGCTGGATAGAGTATTCTTGATTGGCTTTTTTTATTCTTTTGACACTTTAAATTTATTATTATACTGTCTCCTGGCCTGTGAGGTTTCTGCTGCAAAATTTACTGATAGACCAATGAGACTTCTTTTGTAGGTCACATTCCTTTTATTCTCTAGCTTGTTATTTTGATTCTATCTTTGACTTCGGTTTTTGAACATTTCATTATAATGTGTCTTGAAAAAAGAGTATTTTTTGTTGTTTATTTTTTTCATGTTTATTTATTTATTTTGAGAGAGTGAGAGAGCATGTGTGCACTCACGTGTCAATGGTGGAGAGTCAGAGATAGAGGGAAAGAGAGAATCCCAAGTAGGCTCCATGGTATCAACACAGAGCCTGCTGTAGGGCTCCATACCAAGAACCATGAGATTATGACCTGAGACAGAATCAAGAATTGATTGTTTAACTGACTGAGCCTCCCAGGTGCCCCTTGTTGTTTTGAAATGAGATAATAAGGTAATCTATACACTGTGTGAACTTGGGTGTCCAAATCTTTACCCAGGTTTGGGATGTTATCAGCTATTATTTCTTTACATAAGCTTTCTAACCTCTTGTCCCTCTATTCTGGAACTCCAGTTAATCTGGTATATGTACCTTTGATCATGTCCCATAGATTAGGTAGGCTTTTTTGTTTGTTTGTTCGTTTTGCTTATTCTTCATTATTTTTTCTTTGTTTTCCCACAACTAGGTTGTTCAGAATTCCTATCTTCTGACTCAATGATTCTGTCTTCTTTTTGGTCTGTTCTCATGTTGATGCTCTCTTGTTGCATTTTTGTATGTATGTATGTATGTATGTATGTGTGTGTGTATTTGTTTGTTTATTTATTTATTTATTATTTATATTTCATTCATTGCATTCTTCATCTCCAGAATTTCTATTTGGCTATTTTGTATGACTTTTGTATTTTTGATGAATTTCTTATTTTGTTGATGAAGTGTTCTTCTGATTTCATTGAATTATATTTCTGTCTTTTCTGTAGCTTGTTAAGATTCTTCAAAACGGCTATTTTGAATTCTTTCTTAGCTAGTTTGAAAAGTCATGTCTTTGAGTTTGGGTACTAGAGGATTATTGTTATCTTTTACTGATTGCCTATTACCTTCATTCTCCATTTTTCTCTTATTTTTTTATGTTGCAATTTTCACATTTCAAAATTACTCCTCCTATCTTTATTAATTATTAGTAATAATTAGTAATAATTTACTAATTATTACTCCTCCTATCTGTACTTCTTGTCCTCCAGTGTTAGACTTTTTTTCATTGATCTTATATCTAGGATTTTTTCCAACTTTGTATCAATATACCTGCTCCCCACTTCCTTCTCCCCCTTGTGATTATATTCTTAAGTCTGTATATTTTCCCTTGTTTTGGCAACTCAGTAGGCTGGCTGCTGGAAAACTCTTTTATTTTCCAGAAAGTGGCACAGTAGTTCAAGTTCGTATTTTCTCCTTTACTTACAGACACTGCTTTGATTTTCTGAGCATATTTGATATGCAGGGAGCACTTTCCTGATGCTGTATCATAAGCATTCACAAGGAGCCAACTGCAGAGTGATCAGAGAAGTGTAGGTTTAGCACTAAGGTGTTGGGGGTACCCATGGGTGGGGGTGGGAGTTCTTGGGTGAGGTTCTCCCAGCAGCATTGGGCAGGCTTCTTGTGAGAGTCCTTAACAGTCAGCAGGAACTGCATCCCAGTGTTGCCTTTTGATATTCTTTTATGCCTCTTCCCTGATCCCCTCACTGCTCCCAGCCTTGGACATCCCGCTTCAGTATTCTGGGTGCTGCTGGAAAGCAGTGGGTTTCTCAGAATCCTACATAGCTGGGATATCAGGGTACTTACGCACTACTCTACTTTTCCTCTGTCAGAGAGGTCATTGCTAGCTAGTTCAGCTCTGTACTATGTGGTTCTGAAGGAGAGACAATGCTGGAAAAGTTCCTCCTACCCACTTCAGGATATCCAAACTCATGTTTGTTTATTTATTTTCTTCCAAGGGAGTATTAGAATCTCTCCTCAGGAAGACTAGACTTCTACAAAACCTCTCTTGTGTCTCAATGGCCAAATCATCACTTTCTGGGTTATACCCTACCACGACCAAGAAGAAATTGTTTTAGTATGTGGCCTCTGCTGATTCCATAGACAACTCAGGTCTGTCTGCGTAAAACCCAATGTACAGATGGGCAAGTCTTCTCACGAGTCCTTTGGCATATGGTGCTGGATCCCACAATTCCTAGAGGTACTTTTGTTTGTGAATTTATGCTGATTTTTAGCAGTTGACAAAAGGTAGACAGGTTATATTGCCATGATGCTGACATCACCCTGATTTCTTATTGTTGAGTTTTAAGAGTTATTTGTATATTTTGGATATCAGTCCTTTATCAGAGGTATCTTTTGCAAATACTTTAACAATTAGTCTGTGGCTTGCCTTATTCTCTTGATGTTGTCTGAGCAAATAAGAATTTCTAATGTTAATGAAGTCTAGTTTGTCAATGATTTATTTCCTGGATAATGCCTTTGTTTTATCTAAGAAGTCATTATTGTATCCAAGATCATCTAAGGTTTTTATATTTAATTTTATTATTTTACATTAAAGGGTTAAAAAAAGAATATGCAGCAGCTACTTATGTGGCCTGTAATGTCTAAAATATTTACTACATTGCCTTTTATAGAAAATGTTTGCTGACCCTTTAATTACCCAAAACTAATATGTAAGTGAAGTGTTCAGAGGTACACAGAAAATATTCAAAGGAAATACATAGTCTTGTATTTTTACATCAAAAGAACTTTATGCCCTAGGTAAAAACAGATAAAATAACATCAATCAATAAATGAAACATTTTAAAGGAAACTTGATATGTAACATTTTCAGTTTGAGGACCCTCAACTTATTTAGGTTTGATCAGTAGCAAGAGTATGTAAGTATGTAGTTATAATTACAATTGAGAAATATTAACTACAATGCAGAATTTTACATTATAGAAATTACACATCAAAAAAAAAAAAAAAAAACCCGAGAAATAACACATCCATCTTTTTTATTTACGAGTATTTTGTGGGACATTTTATAAATGTTGGTTAGAACATCTATATGTATCTGTATTTTACTATGAAATTTTTGTCTGAAGGATCGCTGGAAAAAGCCATGTCTTTAAACCTATGTTAAAAAGGATAATGATTAGTTTAAACATTTTTAAATCTTTTTAATGTTTATTTTTGAGAGAGAGAGAGAGAATGAATGGGGGAGGGGCAGAGAGAGAGGGAGACAGAATTTGAAGCAGGCTGCAGACTCCGAGCCATCAGAACAGAGCTCGATGTGGGGTTGAACCCATGGACTGTGAGATCAAGACCTGAGCTGAAGTCGGACACTCAACCGACTGAGCCACACAGGTGCCCCTAAACATTTTTATTCCAAGATTTACCTACGGAAGTTGTTGAGGCTTAGATAATCAGTTAGAATGAATTTTTCTCCAGTTCTCCCTTCTTATTTCATAATGTATCCTCACCTCTGATGATGGAAGATGTAGATGTTAGGCATTGACAATACGTTCTCTGCACAGGTTATAGTACTCTAGTGAGAATACAGATATTAAAGGGCACATTGGTCAAACCAGTAAGTTTAATGTAATTGTCAGAAAAAGCAGCAACTTTATGTAAATACTTAATTGTCCTATTATTTGACTTACTTTTAATTCTATATATGTATTGATACCTATAAATTTCTCAGCTCAAATGATAATTAGGATTTTTAGCTTATTAAATTAAAACATTCATCATATTTTATTGAGTTTTAGTTTTAAAAGGATGATAGAGGAATTCTTTCTTTCATGGAATAAATTAATATGAAATGTAAGTATCATTTAGAGCAAGTCTGGTCTAGGACAAGTTTAAGTGAGATGATACATTCAAGATAAGAGAGCCATGGATGCTAATTGTTTGATATTTTTTTATGTTTTTCTCCCTTCTCCATGTTTGATTTAGTACCAATATTTACCTGATGAGCACAGTATGATTTAATGTTTTAACGCTTTTAGAGATTATGAAAAACAGTGGGCGTTTTAATTACTGAATCTCCATATTGTTTTTCTTAGTAAAATTGTCTGATATTTAGTTTCTATAAAATCAAGTGGCAATATACCTTGTGACATCATCCTGGCCTTAACTGCATGGAAAATGATTACAGAATCTGAAGCCTTACTATTCTTACTGCTGCTACTAAGTGTATTGGGTTTTCTCTGCATTTGGTCAAAAAATTACCTAATTACTTGAATTATTTAAGGGATTTTCTGTACTTTGCAACTGAAGAAAAACATCAAAACACTAGGTCTTGAAGGCTCCTATGCACCCCCCAGAAATTCCACAATAAGCTGCTTGGAAAAATAAGAAAGAAACTAATAATTCTAGCACTCTACATTCAGTGATGAATGAATATCTGACATATTCAATCTCCATTTTCATTAATAGATGATCCCACTGTTCCCTGGCTTTGGGGATTTTGAGGTCTTCCTCTCCCCATCCCTGATTGGAGAAGAATTCAGTAGTTCTGGTGAGTAATGGCTTGTCTACTATTTAATTTGTCATTCTTAACCACTTCCTTTATTTCCATTTAAAGAAAGTTTGCACTTATAATTTACTTCATTTTCTTTTTTAATTCACTTACAGTTCAGTTAAATTCATTCAGTTAAGACAATGTTTCATACTTATGTACACATTACTTTTTTATCTTTTTATTTACCTTCTCTTTCAGTTTTTCTTTAGTTATTCCAAGAAGGTCTTTGTTGACCTCTCCCTCTTTTATTTAACCTTTTATATTTTTTCCATTTGTGGGTCAAAGAATGATCTCTCTTAAGCACAAAAACACAAAAGAAAGGTAATGGTAAATATATATCAAGGAAAACGAAAGTCATAAAATTTAAGTGAATTTAATCCTAAAGAAAAGCATGTGATGGGAGTGCCTAGGTGGCTCAGTCATTTAAGCATCTGACTTCGGCTCAGGTCATGATCTCGTGGTTTGTGATTTGGATCCCTGCTTTGGGCTCTGTGTTGACAGCTCAGAGCCTGGGACCTGCTTCAGATTCTGTGTCTCCCTTTCTCTCTGCCCCTCCCCCACTCATACTCTGTCTCTCTCTCTCAAAAATAAATAAACATTAAAATTTTTTTTTAAAAGAAACGCATGTGATATTAAACTTGATAAATATTGACATTGCTTAGAATTCCCCATATGGATCTCTTTTACTTCCATCTACCATCTTTTATTCCATCTACCTCTTTTCTGTCTACCTCTTTTATTCTCTTTTAGTGAAAACTCTTTATCCTTCAAGAGTTAGAATTCATATTAACATTTGAATCCCTATTCAATTTTCTGTTTATTTCTGCTATTTTTATATAGCAGACTTACTATACACTGACTTACATTAGAAATCTTAAGTTTCAGAGTGACATGTAATAAAACTGATATTTGTTTACTATACTCTGGAACATAATTAGCATTCAAAATACTGTTTCTATGAGCAGTCCGTTTGACTTTTAGAAAAAGATATTTTTTGAAAGTTGGAACCTCCCATTGTTTTGAAACACTGAATGAATTAACAAGAAACTGAAGTAAAGAGTTTAAAAACAGTCTTTAAAATAGGTCAGTAAAAAAAGACACCTGAAATTATATGAACTCAGTATTTCCATTGGTAGATCTTTTCTTGGGTAATCACCAGTTTGTTCATCAAAGTTAACATTTTACCAGCAGTGAACAAGTTTCCCCCATGATTAGAAGCATCTGAATCTGAGCAGCACTCTTTGGCATAACTCTAAATTATATGCCATTTATTTAGGCAGTTACTGTGTAATTAGTGTGTCTTAATTTGAGCATTAAAAATGTATTGAGTTCTACATGCAGCATTTATAATTACAAGATCAATTTGTGGTTAACTGATTTCACTCCTAAGATTTTTGTATCTGGAATATTTAAATGAATTTCCAAAATTGCCACAGTAGAAAATTTTGTATTGGAGAGTACTTCAGTAACAATAAATCATTTGTATTTTATGGTAGATTAAAATTGAAACATGCAAAGTGCAAAACCAATGAAACAACCAATAATATAGTAGAAACAAACTATTATACACACACACACACACACACACACACACACGCACACACAATATACATACAAGTATGGTCATTCCAGGTTAAAATGCCTTATTTAGGAAGAATAGAGCCTTCACTGAAGATTTTTTTCTATTTTTCTGAAACCAGGCATTTTAATGTGGTGTGATACTTTCTTAAATTTTGTTTTATGACCTCCATAAGCAATGTTCTGAAAATATTCCTATTTGTATTTCTGTATTGCCAGAAAGATTTAGTCTCCTCATATCTATGCAAGTTCTTATGCCACTTAAACATCAAAGTGACACAAGCTTGACTTTCTCCCAAAATCAAGCATAAACATGATTGACTTAGTAGATTGTGTCATGATGTAGACACGTTTATTCTTTGACTAAAGTTGATAAACTGATTTTACGAGGGAAAAAATGAAAGTTTTGGAATGCCATTACTTGGAGTTGCAGAACATTAAAGAGCTATTTAAGAGCGTACATCTGGAGCAAAGCACAGTCTGCTGTAGGAAAGCATAATTAGATATTTAGTTTGGTGTGCAAAATTTTGCATGAATGACCCTGTTAATTTTTCCTGTTAAATCAAAACAAAAAATACCCCAAAGGCTCATCTCAAAATTGCAGCTTCAGCAAAGTTGGTGTACAGTGCATTTGGGATTTTAAATGATGCACTGGGTTACCAATTTGGGCATTGAAGGAAGTATAAAAGAACAGAAAACATAAATGGAAAGGAAAAGGAAGATTTAACTGGAGAGTTTGAAAACAAAATCAAAATAATAAAGATATCTATTAAACAATAAAATATTTGATATTTACCACCAGGGGTATATTTTTGGCTTAATATAAAAATTGGAGGGGCACCTGGGTGCCCCAGACTGTTAAGTGTCTGGCTCTTGATTTTGGCTCTGGTCATGATCTCATGGTTCATGGGCCCCACGTCAGGCTCTTTGCTGACAACGCAGAACCTGCTTGGGATTCTCTCTCTCCCTTTCTCTCTGCCCCTCTCCCACTCACACACCCTGTCTCTCTCTCTCTCTCAAAAAATAAGTAAATAAGTAAGCATTTTAAAAAGTGGAAATTAATATCATTAATATATAATTTTGAAAATTAATATATTATACTTAATATAATTAATATACTTTAATATACTAATATAATTAATATAACAGAAAAGAAGTGACAAATCTGGAGAAGGTATTATAAAAGGGTATAAATTTCACATGGCACTATCATATGTATTTAAGTTCCAGACCAGTTGCTTTGTCTGCAGAGTAGTCCCTTCACTCAATTTCACCCACCTAGTCTTAAAAATGTTACTGATTGGCCTCTACCCAAGGAAGTAGCCACTTCAAATTAAGCAATATTTTCTTTCTGGAATTGTTTCAGCATGGATACCTGCCACAAGCTGAGCTAATCCTATTCCCAATTCTAAGGGTTCCATGGAATGGAGGGAAAGAAAGAATGAGAGGCATGAAGAAAAGGAAGAGAAAAGGGAAAAAAGGAGGGAGGAAGGGAAGAAGAGGCAAGACTGAGGGAAGGGGAGAGATGGAGACAGAGATAGAGAACCAGATACAGAGAAATGGATGAAAAAAAAGAAGTTTGTCTGCAGCACAACATTTCATACCTCTGACTATTGTGCTATTTGTATTAACAAGTAGAAGATCCTTTCTGTAGGAAGAGTGAAGAATGAAGCAGAAATGTATCAAGAAAAAAAATGAAAGAAACAATGTCTTGATGACATCTAAATATGTGGTTCCCAGTAGATTTTAATTTGAGTTATATCTTTGTCAGGTTCTTTGAGAAACACCAAACTCTCTTTTACTTAAGTTGGTTGAATGGACTTCTGTTACTTGCAACATAAAGAATCTTCATTTAGTGAAATACAATTATGAGAGAGAGAGAGAGTGATTGTAGAATAAATGTTTTAATAAGTAATTTAGGATTAAAGATTAAGTGAATAAAGCAACAGTTAATTAGAAAACAACATGTAATTATGGTTTAAATATATTCATGTAAATATTTCATATTAAGAAAAGTTTTATCTGTAGAGGAAAACCCAAGGTAGAGTTCTGGACTAAGGCAATAAAGCTACAGCAGACAATTAGGTATGACAATTCAAAAATGTTTAGAATTTACGTTTTTTCATCCATGTATAATTTACCACAGAACACTCTTATGAGTAGAGTCACTGTTGCAAATTATGGCCTGTCAAGAATTGGATTAGTGAGATTCAGCATGTTTCAATCCATTTTCTCATAATGACATCCCATCCACTTCCAATTTCAATCTCTAAGTGCTATCTGTATTTGTTTTATATTAATGGCCTGGCACAATTTCTGTTGCAATAAAATTCTTTATTGATAACTTCTCCCAGAGAGCTTTTGGATAAGAATGCTATTTTGATTAATAAGAGCTCGGCTCTCTGTTAAATGTCCCTATTAATAATACACTAGAGGTGCTCTAAAGATGAATGTCAGTAGCCCTTTGTCAACACTTCATCTTCCAAATATCCCTTGCCTCAACACACAATACACAAACATCAGCTGAGCACCAAGACAGTAGTCAAATACCTGTACTTAGTGACTAGAGAACAATGATAACAAACATAGGCGGTTTTTAAAGACAACAGAGCTTGTCATATGATGAAGAAAACAGTATATCACTGATTAGGGTTTATCAGAAAAGCAATCAGAATAGCTCTTTAGTTTTTGCTGCATTTTTGTGCTTGGTTGGATGGGTAAGAAAAAGGACATCCAGTTTAATCTCTGTGCTGTTTTAAGCTTTTAGAAGGGAAACGGTCTAAATGCAAAATATTATCAGTTGCATTGTTTCTATAATTTAGAAGGAAAGAACAGCAGTCTCCTGTCACGTAGTTTATTCCCCTTTCCTCTTGACATCCGTACTTCTTCCTTAGGTTCCATTTATAAAATATATCAGAGGATGAGCTTATCACTAAATGAATCTAAGAAATAGTGTGAGACTTTCATTGTAAGTTTTAAACTATTTTTTTTTTAATTTTTTTTTTCAACGTTTATTTATTTTTGGGACAGAGAGAGACAGAGCATGAACGGGGGAGGGGCAGAGAGAGAGGGAGACACAGAATCGGAAACAGGCTCCAGGCTCTGAGCCATCAGCCCAGAGCCCAACGCGGGGCTCGAACTCACGGACCGTGAGATCGTGACCTGGCTGAAGTCGGACGCTTAACCGACTGCGCCACCCAGGCGCCCCAAGTTTTAAACTATTAACATAAATTGATTATCTCTGCTGTCTGGTTTCCTGACTCAGTTAAACATAATTCATCTTTGTTGAAAACATGTTTTAAGGTGAACTTTATACTCTATCAATGTCAGTAACACTGCATCAAATTAAAAGTATAAATATATTCTTTCCTTTTCTAGTTTTCCCCCATTTTTTTATCATTCCATAGTGTGAGCATTACTGAATACTAGGCCCATCTACATTCCTTTTGGTATGCTTTCCCCAGAGAACTTATACCAAGCCTCCAACTATGCTATCAGTACAGATGACACAGATCTAGACCTAGAACCTACTTCTGATTTTAGTTTTCATTATAAAATTAGGGACATTCAACTTTCGGAATTACAAAACTATGAAACACCTCAGAGACCATATTCTTCACTTCTCTTATGTTATAAGAGAGTAAATTATGGTAAAATAACATTATGATGTGACAAAAGAGAAGCAGAACCAAACAGAAATCTATGCTTTTACACTGCTCATTTTAATTTTGGACATGATGTTACACTAAATCACAGACTAATCTTTTTTGAGTCTCAAATATTTATTTATTTATTTATTTTTAATTTTTTTTTTCAACGTTTATTTATTTTTTTTGGGACAGAGAGAGACAGAGCATGAACGGGGGAGGGGCAGAGAGAGAGGGAGACAGAGAATCGGAAACAGGCTCCAGGCTCCGAGCCATCAGCCCAGAGCCCGACGCGGGGCTCGAACTCACGGACCGCGAGATCGTGACCTGGCTGAAGTCGGACGCTCAACCGACTACGCCACCCAGGCGCCCCCGAGTCTCAAATATTTAAAAGCAGTGAGGTTAAATATTTTTTTTAAGTTTTTAATCAAATGTCACCTCTTTAATTTACTCTTAGTGGTCTAAGTTTGATGTAATTTTGTATTGTTATTGCTTAGAAATTATTTGTCAATATATAGGAACTTTCTAATGAAATCGGAACATACAGTTCTTGAGATTAGAAATAAATTTGAGCTTAGAAAAGAGTACTTCAAAAATCCATGGTAACAGCTACCAAAAACTAGATGAAAGAAATACTTGTAGAAAATTAGGGTTTAGGGGCGCCTGGGTGGCGCAGTCGGTTAAGCGTCCGACTTCAGCCAGGTCACGATCTCGCGGTCCGGGAGTTCGAGCCCCACGTCAGGCTCTGGGCTGATGGCTCGGAGCCTGGAGCCTGTTTCCGATTCTGTGTCTCCCTCTCTCTCTGCCCCTCCCCCGTTCATGCTTTGTCTCTCTCTGTCCCAAAAATAAATAAACGTTGAGAAAATTAGGGTTTAAGAACCCCTGAAGAAATAGAAAATCTAACAGAGAAGTAAGAAGGATGAAAGATACAATAAGCAACTTGAGACTTTCCAGAGAACTCTAGCCTAGGAAAAGTGCAGGGGTGAGTTGAAGCTAAAATTTAACCCTTTCAAAGCATAAGCTGTTTTTATAGAGCCAGCAAATCACTAATGCAAATGTAACAAAAATAAATATTAAAAAATAAAAAAATGAATCTAATTATGGATGTTCAACTTTATTAAATATTAACAAATGTAATTAAACAACACAGTATAGACAATTGCAGTCACTCCAGAAAGGCAAGAATAGATTGTTCTAATTCCATTAATGCAATTCAACTTATTAATAGAGAGATAGAGAAAATGTAGTATGGAGGAAATTAACAAAGGAAAACAAAAACAATAAACACTATGGGGAAAAAAGGTAGGTAAGTGGACTTCTCTAGAAATCAGTGAAATATATATTTAAACAATAAAATGACATTTCACCCTCAATTTATCAATGATAAAATAAATTATAATTAGTGACATTAAGGGCTCAGATAAACAAGTATTTTATTTTGAAATTTTAGGGTAGTGTGTATTTTTATATTTTTAATAAGCATATTTTTATATAGGAATTCTAGTGCTAGAAATATATCCTATGCAAATAATTATTAATATACTCAAATACTTAACTACAGTAATATCCAAAGCTTTTTAAAATACTACAGTGGAAAATTGGTTAAATAAACAAAGTTGATTACATATTTTATATAATTTAATGATGCTATTTAAGAATAATGCACTCATCATTATAATTTACTTACTGAAAAATAAAATCAACTTAGAAAGTAATATGCCTCCTGTCTCTAAGGCAAAGGGATGTGTAACCCTGCACACACACACACACACACACACACACACACGGGAAAAATTATATATATGTGCATTATTATGGAAAGAAGTTCTATAAATTTCAGCACATTTTCAAAGGCAATTATAATCTTCAAAAATTCAAGAAAACACTATGTGCTAATTAGGATGGTCTTGCAATTTAGAGAATACTGGTGATTTTTTCTTTTTACTGAATATTGAGTCAATTTTATTGTATTTACAATTAAGATTATAATTATTAGATTGTTTACATAAACAGTCCATACTCATTGATACCAAGTGGTTGTAAACTTTAGACTGATGCTAGAGGCCACTATAAAATTTCCCTCAGAATCCTCATGTGCTGTTGGTTGGAATGCAAATTGGTGTAGCCACTGTGGAAAACAGAATGGAGGTTCCTCAAAATGTCAAAAATAGAGTTACCCTAAGATCCAACATTTGCACTACTAAGTATTTACCCAAGGAATACAAAACTACTAATTCAAAGTGATACATGTACTCCAGTGTTTAGAGCAGCATTATCTACAATAGCTGAGTTATGGAAAGAGCCCAAATGTCCATCACTTGAGTAAAAGATGAAGAAGATGTGGTGTATATATAATGGAATATTACTTAGTCATCAAAAAGAATGAAATCTTGCCATTTGCAATGATGTGTATAATGCTAGAGAGTATTATGCTAAATGAAGTTAAATCAGTCAGAAAAAGACAAATACCATATGATTTTACTCATATGTGGAATTTAAGAAATAAAAGCGATGAACATAAGGGAGAAAAAAGAGACACAGACCAGGAAACAGACTCTTAACTACAGAGAGCAAACTGGGGGGGGGGGGGGGCGGTACTAGCGGGGAGGTAGGCCAGAGGCTGTATGACGTGTATTTAAGGAGGGCAGTTGTGATGAGCACTGGGTGTTGTATGTAAGTGATGAGTCACTAAATTCTACACCTGAAACTAATATTACACTATATGTACACTTAGTGGAATTTAAATAAAAATTTAGAGAAAAAATTCAGTGCACATTCTTCTTTGCATTAACAAGTAAGTATTTTGAAATGCAATGAAAACTTTATAAAACACATTTGCTAATCTTTTTCTTGTGAATTTCCTTAGAAGTACTTCTGACTAGGCTTTGGTAATGATTAGCATAACTTAGTAGTACATGTGAGATCAAGCAAGTTGTGACCCAGTTTTCCTGAAAAATCAACACTAAGACATGATTAAATATATAAGGATTTTTTTTTAGAAAAAAATGGCTTTTTGAGAGAAGGGGTCTGGACAGGCTGAGAAGACAATGCAAGTCTGACCCTGAGTGCAATAGAAAGAGAAACTGTAATACTGTGCAATCTAAGGCAGGTTTGGCGAAGCCTTTGGGAAGCCTTCAAGCCAAAGCCGGTAAGCAGAGAAGTTTGTTTATACCAGAAACAGATCTGTGTTAGTATCCCTGTTGCACTGGAATCTTGGCTGGGAGCAGCCCATCAGCTCTCTGTGCTTTCAAAAATGTTGTTAGGAATATTAAAGTACAGCAGCTGGATCACTCATTTATTATATTTTCAAGGCTGCCCCAATTAGTATATCTTAGTACTAACTTTCAAAAATATTAATACAATTTTTTATTTTTTTATTTTTATAATTATTTGTTCTATATTTATGTTTATGACATATGTATATATGTATGATGTATATCACACATACAAATACATAGAAACAATTATATAGTTAGAAATACATATATATATTCTTTTTAAATACATTCATTTCAGTGTTCTGCCTTAAGTTTTGGAAGAGCAATGTAATATTATCTATTAGTAATTACAGGATTCAAAATATAAATACAGATTTTATATGCTGTATAAAGTTCAAAATAGATAAAAGCGTTTTCATCTCATGTACTTCAGAAATTTAAAGAACCTGTTAAGAAAGTAATGAGTGTAAAGATCAACTGTATAAAAAATAGGAAAACACGTCCATTTTAGCATGTAGAACCATGGTAAATTGGGAGGAAAATCCTAAAATTATTTACAAAAATTAGTAGCTTGCAGGTCTGTGCAATATGTAACTTTCTATTATTCTTTCTCTGGTTTTGACGTTACTTTTATAAGAAATGTATACATTTCAATTAATCAAATTTGTTAACACAAATTTATTAATATTGTATTTTAAACTCGATTGTATCAATAATTTTGACTTTTTTTGTTCTATACTTTTTCTTCATCAGTCTTGTCAAAACACAAAAATCTTGAACAATCTTCTCAACTACTTGTTCTTAAGTTTTTTTTTTAACGTGTTTATTGTTGAGAAGGACAGAGAGAGTGCGAGCAGGGTAGGGGCAGAGAGAGGGGGAATCTCAAGCAGCCTTTGTGCTGTCAGCCCAGAGCCCAAGGTGGGGCTTGAACTCATGAAACTGTGAGATTGTGACCTGAGCCGAAATTAAGAGTCGTACACTTAACTGACTGATCCACCCATGAGCCCCTCAACTACTTGTTTTCGTTTTTAAATCTTTGCTATTGATTTTTTTAAATTTTATTATTTCTATCCTTATTTCTTCTCTTATTTTTTTTTATTTTACTCTGTTCTTTTTCCAGTTTCTTCAGGTGTTTTACCTTTCTTTTCTTTTACATTAAAAGCTAAGTTTTCTAAAAATTAACCTTTGCAATTTTCATGTAATCAATATGTTTTCATGTTCACAGGCTGAAGTGGTAACAGAAAAATGTGTCTAGCTAAATATTAGGCAACATTTTTTAGTCTTTTAAGTAGACTGATGATAGAATGTGGCCCGTTGAACACTTTTTAGCGTTCTCTTACTGACCCCTCCCAAACTGTAAGCAGCAAGTCAGAGAAGGTGTATGTTTTTTATGGTACATTGGGACTGGATAATTTTTCATCATCATTGATGCAGTTGAGAGGTTAGTCTGTCCAGAGTGGATGCTGGGGTAATTAAGATCATTATCAACAGCAGTTTAGCATGCTCAGCATATACAGTCTAACCAGTGCATTCAGACCATTTCATATTTTCAAGGTGTTCAGATATATTTTCATATATGAATCATAATAATGGAAAAACTCTCCAATCTGGAGTAAAAGAAATATTCAGGTAATGAATTTAAAGTGTTCATATTGGGGGTCTGGATCTATATTATATTGTCATAGAATGAAAACCCATTTCATTATTGTGACCTCACATTCTTATTTAGGTAGTAAAGGCAAATGTCTCTAAAATCAAGAGTTTATTGATTCATCTGGTGAAAACGCTACTGGCTCAAAAAAAAAAAAAAAAAAAAAAAACACAACTCAGAGAAATTTTATTACTTATGGCAGTTTTTCTGTAAAACTTATTTCTTGACCTTAGCAATTTTCCTCTCATCCGGTGCTTCAAGGGGTCAATGCAACTGCACATGTGGTTGCCAGGATACTTGTACACACACTGCCTGATGCGAGCACAAAGTAGCAGCTTGATTTGTGCTCAAAATGGAGAAATCTTGAGGGAAAAGGGATTTGCTAATGGCAACTAAAATTTCCAAATGCTGATTCTCCTATAAGTTAACAAAACAAAGTTTGTAGTGAGTTGCTACCATGCACATGTGTATGAATGTGTTTTTGTATCTGTATACTGAAGTTTAGTTGTGAAGATGCATATTTCTAATGTGAATGCCACATGAAAAGAAATAATTTATAGTTGGTATGTGGTTAAGCGTTTGCATTTCTTGTTTAGGATCCGTAGACAATGAAACTGCATTATTTCTAATATTAGTTTGTCAGACCTGCTTCTTCTTACAATGTAGTAACAATTGACTTATTTTTCCTAGTTAATGAACATTACCCTTACAGAATTTCTAGAAGAATCTTCAACCTACTATAACCTACTATAGCTGAATTTGCCATTTGCTATTTCCGAACCATTTCCCAAATAGACATCATTCTGAAAGACTATTAACTAAAGAGTGTCTCTAAATGAATTTCTGTGTTGTGAATGAACCGATTGCAAGGCTATTTGAAATGTCCAGTAGTTAGAGTTCTCAGGGAGATGGAGTTTTCTGTAGTCCTAAAAGATACTTAAATGCTTGCATATCATTTCTCTATATAAGCAAGATATTTTAAATTTTTTGAATTATTTTCAAAGCATTGACACTATACAGAAAAATTGTTTGTAATATAGTAAAATATTTTCTCATTAGAACTTGATTAATTTTGTTGCTAGGATCCTTCTTAATTTTATGATTGTATGTAACTTTTTCTAACCTATTGACTTTTAATGGAATGAAAATGGTCAAAGATGACTGATATAAAGAGCTAAAAATGAAAGGGAAAAGAGATTCAACTTTTTTAGTGTACTGGGAAATTAAAATCATAAAGGAGATGTGAAGTGACTTATCTGTCATTTACTGTTTAAAAATCACAAACATTCTATAAATTAAATTCCCTCAGTGCTTCACCCTTTCTATGTTTTCAAAAGGAGCAAATACACCGATCTTATCTTTTCTAAAATAGAAATACTCTTAAAGGAATTTCCAGTTGTAAAGAATTTCTGTGTCAAAATCTTACATAACATATAGACATTTAATTGAGGATATTAATTTCTGTACTCTAGATGCTGACACATAACCATTTAGCATTCATGTCATTGACAGATATTTATTTCAACACCGCAAGCTATAACATATAAAAATTTAATTATGGATATTCATTTCCTTCTTTTAGCCTTGATGTATACCCATTTAACTATCACATCATTGATACATATATTTTCACCAGTACAAGCTGTGAAATGTTAAACTGCAGGCATCTATTGCCTCATTCTAGCTTCATACACATAAAAACTAGGCACCAAATTCTAGACAAACAAATATTTTATTGTCAAATACTTTTAATAAAATGTTATTTTCAATTATTGGTAAGTGAATATGTAATCTTTCAAAGAGGAACTGGCACTGTAAATTTGGATATGAGCGATTATCTAACATACAATATGAAACTGAAATAATTCAATACTTCAAAAATAAAACTTAAAATAGTTTGATTGAATTCTTTTGTAAAAATGAAGCATATGTGTTGTAAAATATCAAGCAATAGTGAATAATCACATAAAATTTAAAATTCAGACCAAAATTCTAACACTTGAAGATAGTTTCTGAGAAAATTCATTTACATTATAGAGACACTCTACTGCACATAAAAAGATACAAAGATGAAGATAATATAGGTTGATAAAGATACACAAAGAGAATACTGTTTTAGAAAAAAATGATTAAAAGGCAACTGCATTTAAACAAAGGAGCTAAAAACAAAGTGCAGAAATTAATGAATTTCAGATAAATCTTGTTTTATCACAAGACATACAATTACCATAAACTCTATTTAAATTTAGGAAACATACTCAGAACTCTGTGGCTACACACTGGGTCACCAGAGGGAACATTGTAAATCCTGATGCCTGAGCTTTCCCCTATAGGTTCTGATTTAATTGATGTAAGAGGGTGTGGCTGGATTATCAGGAGTTTTAAATATTCCTCTAGCATGAAACTAGAGTTGAGAGTAACTGATCTGAAGCAGGGAAAGTTAGAGTGATAAATCTTGAATTTTGTAATATATAAAGTTATAAACTTGCTAATTTTAAACAGCTTGTAAGTTATAAAATACTGTAGCTTCATAAAAGAGGAAATAAGCAGATTTACACAGCTATTATTACTATTATTATTATTATTATTATTACTTATTTTGCTGACCAGGAATGAAATATATTTTAAGTAATCAAAGAATCCCCACAGTTGTTTAGTCTTAGTTATTTGAATTCATTCAGTGACTACAAATATCCTTTCAGTATGGTTTCCTCTTCCCCTTTGCTTTTAATCATATCTTGAATGGCTGAATTTAATGTTTTTTTTCCATCTATCTATCTATTCATTCAACCATTTATATATTTATTTTATGTATTTATGCTATAGTTTTTTTGGAATGGAGTTCTATGAAGTAAAATTCTTGGTTTACATTGTTGTTTTTATAAAACATTATAGGTATTACTTTACAGTTTACATTATAGCTCTTAAATATTGCTGTAGAGAAATATGAATTAAGGCAGAATTTTTCCTGCTTTAAATAACTTATTTTTTCCTTTTCATATGTTCATGAATCTTGTTTCTCTTTTACATTCTCTAACTTTAATCTCTTGATTTTTATCATTTTTTTCTGGTAAATGATACCTCATTATGACATATCTCAAGTCTTTATTGTCTTTTTAACTCCTCATGTTATGTGTGTGTTCTGTTTTGTTTTGCTTTCCAATATGACCAGTTATATACATAATGGATCTCATTTGCCTTCAATATCTATCATATATAATAATGTGATTGTGAATTAAAGGATAAACAAAAAGAACTTACATGAAAAAACTGAGAAATAGTGAGCAATAATTTTAAAAATTCTGTATCTTCTACTCAGGCCAATAAGTGGAATATTGTAGAATCTAAGAGGCCCCCTGAGAGCTTCCTTCTTATTCCCCCCACTGCAAAATAATTGTTATTCTGAATATTGTTTTCAATTCATTAAGTCTTTATAGGATTATTGCATATATCATTATTCCTAAGCACTATATAAAATTTTCAATTATATAAATAAATTCATGTCATACATTCATTTGTGACATGTTTCTTTTACTCAATGTTATATTTTTGAAGTGAAGAGAACACTGATAAGTATACCTTACAGTTCATACTTACAGTTCATGTAAGTATACCTTACATGGTGTTGTGCAGCAGTATGCCTCCCATAGTTACATATTTTAACAACACCGTTCCATATTTTTTCTTAGCCAACTGACTTGCTTTGGCCAATGGGATATTATCAAGCAGAGGTTTGATAAACACTTGTACATTGGAACTTGTCCTCTTGCAATGTTTCCTGTTGGATACCAGCTGCCATACTATAAATTAGCTGGGCCAAGAATGATGAGAGGCCAAGTGGGGAGAGATTCTGAAGGATGAACAGCCATCTAGGATGCTTCAGTCCCAGCTGGGCTTCCAACTAAGTCAAATTGCCTGATTGACTTTAGCTATACCATGTAGAACAAAAGAAGATTCCAGCTGAAGCTAGTTAACCCACAAAGTATAAAAAGTAGTACATTCTTGTTTTTCTAAACTAGCTTTAGGATGCTTTGTATGTCTTGGTAGGTTACTAAAATATCAGGTTTGTCTTATCAGACTTTTTATACTGTCTTTTGGTGATCAAATGATCTTAATTTTAATGTAGCTAAATACATCAAACTTTTTCTTTATGGTTTCTATTTTTTGTGTTCTGTTTAAGAAATATTTCAGGGGCGCCTAGGTGGCTCAGTCAGTTAAGCGTCTGACTTCAGCTCAGGTCATGATCTCACAGTCTGTGAGTTCAAGGCCCACATCAGGCTCTATGCTGACAGCTCAGAGCCTGGAGCCTGCTTTGGATTCTGTGTCTCCCTCTCTCTCTGGCCCTCCCCTGCTCATGCTCTGTCTCTCTCTGTCTCAGAAATAAATAAAAACATTAAAAAAAAGAAATATTTCATGAGGTCATAAGGATGCTGCATTATAATTAAAATCAATAATTTTATTTGTAAGTTAACCCGTGAGGAATCGGTGTGGTTTGTGTGGTCGTGCATGTGTATGTATGGTTGTAGTACAATTTTATTTCACTTTTGGGGGGTTACTAATTTTACTAAAATGGTCTTGTTTTATTTTGTTTTAAAAGACTGTTAAAAGACCACAACTTAACTGTTTCCATTGCAAATTAAATGTGTGTGTATGTGTGAGTTTATTCCTGGGTTTTCTATACTGTTGGCTTGGTGACTTTATAGCCCTGCATCAATAACAAATTTGTTAGAGTTATCCTTAGGTATTTATATTTTTAAGCATTTATACAAGTTAAAGGAAATAACAGGACTTGAATAAAATTATAAGGATTCCAGATCATTATTTGAGATGATAGGAATTTATTTGAGGGTTTTGAGGAGAGGAATGATCGTCTGATTTCAATTTTAAAACAAACACTGAGAATAGACTAAATCTCTTTTATCTAACTCACAATGTGAAACAGGAATTAAAGCAAGTCAAGAAAGAATGGAAAGCATGGAGTCTGTTTAAAAGCTTTTAAAATAATTTAGACATAAATATATAATTACCTCATGTTGGTGGAGACTCTGGGAATTTTTGAAAGAAAATAATTGAGGAAAGACTAAATTTTTCATTTATTTTTTCTTTCTCTATTTTTTTTTTTTTTTTTTGCCCAAGTTACAGTGTTCAGTTACAGGGTGCCTGGGAGGCTCAGTTGGTTGAGCATCAGACTTGATTTCCTCTCAGATGATGATTTCACAGTTGAAGGGTTCAAGCGCCGCCTCAGGCTTCGTGCTGACAGCACAGGGATTCTGTCTCCCTCTCTCTCTGCCCCTCCCCTGCTAATGCTTTCTCTCTCAAAATAAATACACTTAGGAGGTGTGGAGGAGGGGTGGGGGGAGAAAACAAGTGTTCGGTTACCATTTTCTGGGATAAAAGAGAGTGTGTGAAAATAAGGTTGAAGTGGGGGAAATATAAGTTTAGTTTTGGATCTCTTAATTATGCAGTGTTTATTTTATAGACACACCACTATGTTGAGTAAACAGATATTTGATCCTGAAGTCTCTTGGATAAATAATACCCTAAAATATAAGCTAGGGAATCACCAGAAAATGAAAGGTTTTTAATACTCTGGGACAAATGAGATAACTAAAATAGAAAAGAAAATATATTTGAATGCAATTTTGGAACTCTTTTGCACTGATAGTTCAAGATAAGGAATAATCTTGAGTGATTGATTCATTCAGTGGAACTGAGTAGGAATACTCACAAGGCAAGAGAAGAACCAGGAGTATGTGATACCTTGTCTGACAAGAAAAGAAAGGGTTGCAACAGGGAAGGAAGGCTCTACCATGTTACATATTGTTAAGTAACATTAAATCTGACAAGTGACCTTTGCATTTAACATCATACAGTTCATTGATATCATTATTACAGCTGTATTGGTGGCAGGAAAAGCCTGGTTAGAGTAAGAACAAGAGAAAATTGAAACAGAAAAGACAGAAAACATGCATAGAAAATTCTTGCATAGTAATGGTATGAAGGGGATGTAAGAAGGTGGATGTAAACTGGTGGGAAAATTAGGATCAAAAGAAGCTCTTAATTGTTTTTGTAGTTGTTGTTTATAACATGGTAGAAATGATCACATATTTGCTTGCTTATTGAAAATACAAAGAGAGAATCTGAAGATGCAGGAAATGGAGGGAATTACAAGAATGGTGGTTTGATTAGGCAAGAAGAGATGGAATGTAGTATGTAAGTATAGAGTTTGGCTTTTTCTAGTAATCGTCACCACTCATCCACAGTAACAGGGTACAGGCAGAATATGTGTATAAAGCAAGGAGATGTGAAGGTTAGAACTTGTAGAAATTGTGTTCTTTTTATATCCCATTCTCTATCTAAAAGAAATAAATACTTCAGTTATAAGTGACAGTGGGGAAGAATTTGTTGCCATGAAGAAAAAAAGTATATCAAACCATCACCTATGACACTAGAATAATTAATATTCCTCTCAAAATACATATGTCTTCTGGGAAACACTCAGGATTGTTTGAATCACCTCCTCTTCATTCTGTTGCCAAGAGAAGGATCCCTGCCCCCAAATAGTGTGAGATGGCTGAACACACAACAGATGACATGGGTTGGATGATATTAATAGCAGTTTTGTGAGGCACACATACTCACAGCCTGGGGAGGACAGGGAGCCATGCAGAGCCACACGGGGGTTATACTCAGGAGCAGAGTAGACAAGCAGGGATTATGGGAGGCTGTCTTTATTGTAACTAGAGGGTGGGTGACACCTGGTTTCTGTAGGAGGATGTAACTGGCTTCTATGAATAATTTCACAGGCTGATAAGGAAGTGAAACCCATTAGGTTGAGGACCTGGTGAAGTATAGCTGCTCTGGCTGATAGCGGAACTAGCTGAGTGGAGAGCCTTTTCTAATGGGGCATTTTTGGTGAAAAGTGGTAACTTATGTGTAGGTCATCGGGGTCCTATGATGTTCTAACATGTCAAGGTAGCACTTAATATTAAATCTTAATTTTAAACCTTACACTACAAGGGCCTACTAGTGGTTGGTAGTGAAATTATCATACTAGTCAAAATATTCGTGTGCTTTATATTCTGTCATCTATATTTATTTGTTTTATCTTGTCTTCTTTAAATGCCTATGACTATTTTTAAGGCTTTTTAAAACAAAAATTTTATCTATAATATCTGTGAACGTATCTATACCTTTTTCATTATAGTCTTTTTGTGTTTCTATGGATAATTTTTCCTCATTTCTTCCCTAATTCTTCTAACCCTGCCCATTCTCCTAGGCCACAAGGTGCTAGGTTTTGATTGGTATCCTGGAATGAGCTCTGTATACTTCATAAAATAGTGTTAGGAAGATGGAGAAAGCAGACTGTGATGGTCCACAGCCTCTGCTTTAGCATGTTGTTTCAAACACATACTCACCAAGTTTATTAGTGCTTTAGGCACATAGCTTCCCCTCCGTTTTTATGACTTTGCAAGTTTGTTTTACATCAATGAGCAGTATCTTACAGATCACAACCTTTTATATAATAATGGCTCTCAATTGCTCATTCACCACATTTTTCACATAGGACAGAAATGAGGTAGAGATATCAGAGAACTCAATATAGTATAGTAAGTATAGGGGTGCCTTGGTGATTCAGTTGTTTAAGCGTCTAACTCTGGACTTCAGCTCAGGTCATCATCCCAGGGTCATCAGATCAACCCCACATGGGGCTCCATGCTGAATGTGGAGTCTGCTTGAAATTCTCTCTCTCTCTCTCTCTCTCTCTCTCTCTCTCTCTCTCTCTGTCCCTCTCCCTCTCCCACTTCCTCTCCCTCAGCACCCCCTTCCCCACTTATGGTTTCGAAAAGAAAACAAAAAAGAAAAGAATAGAAAAGAAGAAAAGAAAAGAAAAAAAAAAGAAAAGAAAAGAAAAAGAAAAATATAGTAAGCATAGATTCTCCTTTAGTTCCAACTCTGCTAAGTTGAATATTACTATATAGTTTGAATAGAGCCTATCGGCAGCCATGGAATTTTCATGTCTGGTTGACCTAGAAGTTCTGTACAAATAGGAAGTAAAGGCTAAGGCATAGTTGTCAACTGCCTGGCTGAGCATTAAAGGCATATCACAATACACATGTACAGCCCCTTGGCAGACAAGCATGGGTAGACTTTACTGGTTCTAGAAATTTAAGAAAATATCTGTCCCATCATTAGATGACCACTAAGCTACCCAAGCAGAGGCTTCAGGTCACACACAATAAATACTACAGACTTTACAAAATTAATTTAGAGAATCTGTGGTAATTAAACTACATGGTACTGACATAAAAACGACATACAAATCAATGGAATAAAATCAAGAGTCTGTAAATAAACCCATAAACTCATGGTCAAGTGATTTTTGGCAATGGTGCCAAGAATATTGGTTGGGAGAAAGTATAGTCTTTCTAACAAATGATGCTGGAACAATAGGATATTCCCGTACAAAATAAATAATCTGTACACCTACCTGACACTATAAAAATTTAACTCAAAATAGATAAAAGACCTAAATGTAAGAGATAAAACTATAAAAACCTTATAAGAAAACAAAACTGTAAATCTTCACAGATATAAATCTTCATGACTAGGAATAGGCATTAGTTTCTTAGATATGACACTAAAATACCAGCAACTGAAGAAGAAATAGATAAATTGGACTTCATCAAAATTAAAAAAAAAAAAAAAAAAGAAACTTTTGTGCTATAGAGAACATTGTCAAGAAAGTAAAAACAAGACAACTCAAAAAATGGGGGAGATATGTGCAAATCTTACATCTGATGAGGGACTAGTATTTTGAAATGTATAAAGAATTGTTACAACACAATAAGATAACAACCCAATGTTTTAAGTATGTACAAAGGATTTGGATGGAAATTTCTCCAAATAAGTTGTACAAATGGGCAGTAAACACATGAAAAGATGCTTAACATCATTAAGAAAGTGCAAATTAGGGGCGCCTGGGTGGCTTAGTCGGTTAAGTGTCCAGCTTCAGCTTAGGTCATGATCTCACATTCCGTGAGTTCAAACCCCATGTCAGGCTCTGTGCTGACAGCTCAGAACGCGGAGCCTGCTCCAGATTCTGCGTCTCCCCCTCTCTCTGCCCCTCCTCTGCTCATGCTTTGTCTCGCTCTGTCTCAAAAATAAATAAAAACATTAAAAAAAATTAAAAAGAAAGTGCAAATCAACAAATAATAAACCAATCACATTCATTAGCATGGCTATGATCAAAAAGATATACAATAACAAGTGTTGAAGAGGATTTGGAGAAATTTGAATCCTGATTTATTATTTGAGATAGTATAATTATACAGTCACTTGGAAGTGACTTCTGTAAGTTCTTCAAACAGTTAAACATAGAGCTATCATATGACAAAACAATTCTACAAGTAGGTATATACCCCAAAATTGAAAACATATGCTCATAAAAATTGTATATGAATATACATAGCATTATTCATAACTAAAGAGTAGAAACAACTCAAATGTCTATCAACAGATCAATGAATATACGAAATGTGATATATCCATACAAGAAAATATTTGCCAGCCATAAAAGCGAATGAAGTACTGATACATGTTTCAACATGAATATTGTGCTAAGTGAGGGAGTCAGACGGGACATATTACATGTTTTATGATTCTGCTTTTATGAAATGTTCAGAATAGGCAGATTTATAGAGACTAAAACACATTAGAATAAACTGGAATTAGTGCTGATAGTTGCTCAACCCTGTGAACATACTAAAAACGTTTGGACTTTACACTTGAGAAGGTGAATTTTATGGCATTTGAATTACACCTCAGCACAAATAATGCAATAATACACCTAGGTAAAAACATCAATGGCTATTAAAACTATTGGGTGAAGAGCTGATGAAGAACTTCATGATAGATGAATCTGTATGACAACCCCTGAACGTTATTCAGAATGTTACAGACTTACATTAAGTGCTTCCTGATAATGATACACTAGGAAGAACTCATACCATTTAAGAAATATTCTTTCTAGAATAATTTAAATTGAATTTATAAAGTCTATAACCACCAGTTTGCAGAAAATATGAAGCACACATGTTAAATGATACCGTAAGAACACAAGAAATCAAATCAAGACTATGGGGAATTTTAGAGGAAAGTAATTCAGTTTTTTTTTTAAGTAAATGAGTTGAAGAAAAGTGGAAGAAATGGAAATATAAATTCAAAGTCACCTAAGACATAAAAGTTATAAAAATTTTAGGGGTGCCTTGGTGGCTCAGTCAGTTGAGTGTCCAACTCTTGATATCCACTCAGGTCATGATCTCACAGTTTTGAGTTTGAGCCCCACATTGGACTCTGCACTGACAGCGCAGAGCCTGCTTGAGATTCTCTGTCTCCCTTTTTTTCTATCTCTGTCTCTTTCCAGAGTAAATGAATGAACTTTAAAAAATTTCTAAAAATTTAAACAAGAATAAAGACAATTTTTAGGAAATCTAGGATAATGTACAGAGATTGGATACTAAAAGATATTAAGAAATTATCATACTACATAAAATTAACAATAATTTCTTAATATCTAATACTAAATTTGTGTAAATTTGCACATATTTTTGACTCTAGGTGATAATGGACACTTGGGATTCATAATATTATTTCTGCCCCTTTTGTGTATGTTTGAAAATTTCCATAATACAAGCATTTTTAAAAATAAAAGCATTCAGCAGCGATGGGTTAGTATTAATAAATTCATCTACGGATCTGGGATTGTTTCACTGGGGAAGGCATTATAGAGTCAATGGGAAGATCTTGGGCCTTGACATCAGAAAGGTCTGGGTCTGAATATAAGTCGGTTACTTTACAAGCATTATTTTTACCTTGGGCAATTACTTACTTTTCTAAATCAGTTTTCCCATCTGTGATAAAGGATAATGTTACCTACTGCAGAAGGTTTTTAGAGGCACGAGTGAGATGTTATAAATAAAGTGGGCATCACTTTATGTATATAGTGCCTGACATAGAATAAAATAAATGTCATAGGATAAAATAAATGCTCTATAAATGTCAGCTACCTAAAAACCTGCTTCTGAAAGTAGTAATTTCTATTTAATAAGATTTCTAAATAGTAAGCTATGTTTGTTTTCAATTCTAAGTTAATTCTCACAAAAGAAAGCCAATCAATATTGATTCCCTAACTCCTCATGCATCTCCATACTGTATTAGGGAAACCAAAATAGCCAACTCATAATATTTGAAAATAAATGAATTCATGATGGTTCCTGATTTTGTAAAGAGGCTGCTTGATTAAAAAAAAAAATGCCTATTTAGAACAAAATCATTAAAGTTAAAAAATACCAAGAAACTTATTTCTGAAGAAATAAACCACATATTTTATGATATTTGAGAGGAAATAACACCCAAATTATTATAGTCACTAAAAGTAAATTCAATCCAGAATTTGGATTGAATTTTTTTCAAAATTTGGATGTCTTTTTTTCTGCATAGGATTAGCCATCTTTAAGCAAAATTCAAGATATTATACATAAATTTTGATTAACATTCTTATTTTACTTCAACTTCCTCATCCCCACCTTTGAATCACTTATCACATTGTTTCCAAGAGCCAAGAGCTATTCAGATAGTTTATATTCCAAAACTATGAGTAATTTTTATGTATAGATTGTATTCCTCATTGTAGAGGATAAAGAGAAGCAACATGATTCCAAGACTCAAATTGTATAATCCCCTCTTCTTTATGACATGCCCTTATCTTTGTTAATGATTGTCACTCAGCTTTCTTCATGATAAGTGATATATATAGTTTCGTGTTTCCCAGTTCTTTGCAGTTCTATTTCCATTTATTTTCATCTAATATTTGATAAGAAATTCGAGTGTATTCCTTATGGGGAGGAAAACGGCAGTCTTTGATAATCTATGTGTAAACTTTCTTTATCTTTACATATTTGCCACCAATTGTCATGACTTTTGTAATTTCTCCAAGGAAAACTTTTTCCTGCTACTCTTTTGCTTCTCATATTTTGGGATCTTAACTGAATAAATCATAAGAGTTCAGTTCATGAACTGGGGAAACTAAATTGACTTAAGCATTCGATAAGTCCTTATCCCAACCTTGAAACTACTTAGCAATTAAATAGATTTAAATTAAATAAAGTTTTAAATCACCATTTGTATTTTATAAAATCGATAGAAGCTAATAGTAAAAAACGGAATAAAGTAATTTAGACTGAAAAGAAAAAAACAGAATAAATACTATAATTGCCATATCAACTCACTGACCTTTTTCAATCATAAATTTGTGTATGTATGTATGTTAAAATTTTATTTTATTTTATTTTATTTTATTTTATTTTATTTTATTTTATTTTATTTTATGTTTATTCATTTTGGGAGGGGAGGAGCAGAGAGAAGATCCCAAGCAGGCTGCACACTGTCAGCATGGAGCCTAATCCAGGGCTCATCCCATGAACCATGACATCATGACCTGAGCCAAAACCAAGAGTGAGACATTCAACTCACTGAGCTACCCAGATGCCCATAAAACAAAATACTGTACATGTTCTTGTGTCACCTGATTTCCAGTTAACAACATATTTTATGAAATTTTTATATCAGGAAAGATAGGTGTGAATCATTTGCTTTAAACCTTATATGGTATTTTAATTTAAACCTGTGCCATGGTTAATTTAATTAGTCCTATTTCAATAGATTTATTTTTATTTACAAATTGATGATATTGAAACAATGCTGCCATAAATATCCTTTCATTTACATCATGGCAAAGTAGTGCCCTTTCCTAGATTGGTGGATTACTAGTGTAACTGGTACATTTATTTCCAAATCAGCTTGCAAAATGTTGCCACAGTTGATGTGGACAACGTAAAGAATACCAGTGCCTAATTTCTAAGTAAACACTTGGTTTTACCAAATGTGTACAAAGTTTATTTTTCTCTGATAGGTAAAACATTGTACTTTGTGATTTTATTTCACATATTCTTCAGATTATGAGTAAGACAGCATTTTCCTATATTTAGAATAACTTCATTTTTATTTTGTTTAATTTTAATATTTTTCTGTGTCCTGCCTATACATATACTTTTCTCATTTTTCCATTTAGTTATTTTTTTTTAATGGATTTATATAAAAATAAAATAGAAAGAATTAGTCTTCAGGAGGTATTGCAATTATTTTCTCATGGATCCTAAAAATAGGCACAGGAAAATCATTTGATAAAATCCAATACCCATTCATGATAAAACTCTCAGTAACTATGAATAGACAGGATCTTCCTCAACTTGGTAAAGAATATATACAGAAAATCTACAGCCAACATTATAGGTAATGGTGACAAACTTGAAATTTTCCCAATTAGATCGGGTACAAGACATCCTTGCCTCTTTCCACTCATATCACCTCTTTTCAGTATTCCACTGGATGTTCTAGCTGATGCCACAGGAGAAAAAAAGTATATCTATGGGGAATGAAGACATAAAGCTATCATTGTTCATAGATGACATAATCACCTCGTACATGATCCCCCCAAAAAATGAACAAAGAACTTCTGGTATTAATAGGTGATAGAGCAAGATTGCAGGATACAAAGTTAATATACAAAAGTCAAATATTATCCTATATATCAGTGACCAAGTAAAATTTGAAATTAAAGCACAATATTGTTTACATTACTACTCCCCATAAATAAATACTTAAGTATAAATCTAACCAAAACGTGCGCAAGGTGTCTATAAGGAAAACTATTATCTTTTGATGAATTAAATCAAATAACTAAATAAATTGTGAGATATTTTATATTCATGGATTGAAAGACTCAACATTGTCAAGATAACATTTCTTCCAAACTTGATCGATAGATTCAGTACAATCTCAGGAAGTTATTTTGTGGATATTGACAAACTATTGACAAATAGATTCTAAAGTTTATTTGGAGAGGCAAAGACCCAATATAACCAGTTCAGTACTGAGGGAGAAGAACAAAGTTGGGTAACTGACACTTCCCAGCTTCAAGATTTATTTTAAGGCTACAATAATCCATACAGTGCTGTGTTATTGCTAGAGTAAACATACAAATCAATGGAACAGAATAGAGAGCCTAGAAATAATATAGTCAACTGATATTTGAAAAGGGGGCAAAAGTAATAAAATGGAACAAAGATAGTTTCTTCAACAAATGGGGGCTGAAACAACTAGATATTCACATGCAAACAATGACTCTAGACACAGACCCTACACCCTTCAGAAAAATTAAGTAAAAGTGGATCCAGACCTGGATTTAAAAGCAAAACTATGAAACCCCTCAAAGATAACATAGGAGAAAATGTACATGATCGTAAATATCATGATGACTATTTAGATACAACACTAAGAAAAATAATTGATAAACTGTACTTAATTAAAATTAAAAATTCCTCTCTGTTCTGCAAAAGCCAGAAACTGTGAAAAAGTATTTGCAAAAGACACTGATAGACTATTACCCAAAATAGGGAACTTTTAAAACTCAACAATAAGAAAACAACCAACCTGCTTTTAAACTAGGATGAAGACCTCAATATACAGCTCATCAAATAAGTTATACAGATGACAAATAAGCATAGGAAAAGATGATCCATATCCTATGTCATCAGGGAAATGTAAATTGAAACACCAATGACATACCACTGCACACCTATGAGAATGGCCAAAATTTGAAACCCTGTCTCCATCAAATGCTGGCAAGAGTGTGGAGCAACAGGAACTCTCATTCATTGCTGGTTAAAATGTAAAAATGATGCAGTCACATCGGAGAATAGTTTGGTGGCTTCTTACAAACCCAAATATACTCTTACCATAGAATCTAGCAGTCCTGCTCCTTGGTTTTTACTCAAAGAAGTTGGAGAATGTTGTTCACACAAGAACTTTACGTTCTTGTTTATAGAAGCTCTATTCATTATCACTGGAAGTGACTAACATGTCCTCCAGTAGGTGAATGGGTAAATATAGAGGGATACAGCTAGGCAATGGCATATTATTTAATGATAAAAAGAATTGAGTTGTCAAAAAAAAAAAAAAGAATTGAGTTGTCAGTCAATGAAAAGACAAGGAAAAACCTTAAGTGCATATTACTAAGTGAAAGAAACCAATCTGAAAAGACTACATACTATATTAACTACATAACATTCTGTAAAAGTCAAAACTGTGGAGACAGTAAAAAGGTGAGTGATTACCAGGGATTGGAGGAGGAGTGGGAGTAATGAATAGGCAGAGCCCGGAAGATTTGGGGAGCATTGAATATAATCTTTAATATCATAATAATGGATACATGTCATTCCTCAGTTGTCCAAACACATAGACTGTTTAACACCAAGAGTGAATCACAATGTACTCTGGACTTTGATTATGAACATAAATATAGGCTTATCAGTTTTAACAAATATGCTACCCTGGTATAATGGGGAAAGCTATACATGTGTTGGGGCAGAGGTTATATGGGAAATAACTGTACCTTCCCTTCGATTTTGGTGTGAAACTGAAACTGTTTTTTTTTTAAGTGAAGTCTATGTATATCCATACATTATATATGTATACATATGTATGTATTTTTCTTTGACCATAATGTAGCAAAAACAGAGCAAAATTTTAAAACTCTACCTTACTGAAAATTAGAAACCCTAATAACCAAAAGTCAAAAGGAAAATAGCTGCAATTAACCTGTAACTGACCAAAAAATGGAAAGTTTTATGTTATGCATGGCTCAAATACTCCTAAGAAGGAATGCCTGAAATGTTTAGTTAATTATCATAGAAAGGCTAAAAATAGGGGAATTAAGTATACAATTTAAGAAGGTAAAATGTAAACATTACAAACTAAAAAGGATATACAAGATATAGAGATGGCATGAAATTAGGGAAAGAAAAAGAAACAAAAATAAAGGAAAAAATAGTTATTTGAAAATTATAGGGGCGCCTGGGTGGCTCAGTCGGTTAAACATCTGACTTCAACTCAGGTCATGATCTCACAGCTTGTGGGTTCAAACCCCACATCGGGCTCTGTGCTGATAGCTCAGAGCCTGGAGCCTGCTTTGAATTTTGTGTCTCCCTCTCTATCTGCCCCTCCCCTGTGCTCTCTCTCCCTCTCTCTCTCTCAAAGTAAATAAACATGATAAAAATTAAAAAAAAAAAAAAGAAAATATCAATTAGACGAATTTTAAAAATGTATTCACATAAAAATACCTACATTTTGTATAAATAGAATCATATAAAATATGACCTTTTATGTCCAACTTATTTCACTTAGCATATTTTTTCAAAGTTTATCTGTGTTCTGCGTGTTCCACACCTATTAGGTTGTCTATAATTAAGCAGTGAAAAATAACAAATGTTGGGGAAGATGTAGAGAAACTGGATACTTCACATATTTATATTCAGAGTATAAAATAGTGCAGCTACTATGGAAAACAGTTTGACAGTTTCTCAGAAAAATTAAGCATACCGTTACCATATTACCCAGCTGATTCACGCCTAGTGCACACCCAAAAGAATTGAAAAGACAAAATGTTCACACAAAACATACAGATATACGCAGCGGCATTATTTCTAATGCCAAAAAGTGGAAACAATCAAAATGTCCATTAACTGATGAGTGGATAAGCAAAATGTGGTACGGCCATACAATGGAATATCATTCAGTCATAAAAAGGAACTTAAAAATCTTTTAAAAATGTTTTGTCCTGGAAAAAAATGTTATGTCTTCTTTTTATCAGGATAATTTTTTCTCCCTTCCTAAAACAAATAATGATAGGATATGGAAAGGTAGACAGATATTATATTACTATAAGGCATTTATATTATCTATCTGTATGTCTATATCTGGTAGTATTTTTGAGATTGTGTTTGTTGGATTAATTTTGACTGCTGGTAACGAAATACCAAACTTGAGGTGGCTTATAACACAGAGAAGTTTACTGACTCACATTACAGAGGAATTTTAGATTGAAAAGGTGATCAAGCATATGCAGTCAAGTTTCCAACTCCATTTCACACAGTTTCATTTTTTTTTTTTTGTCCTTTTCTGTATGTTAACCTCACTCCCAGCTTGAAAGTAAGCTGGACTCATATTTGTTGCATGGAGAATGTAGATCAGAGTAAGATTTATTTAATTTAATAAAAGCTTAGGTTAGTTTAGTTGGAAGGTAGGAGTTTATTTTGATAAATTTAGGCAAGCTAAAAAATATTGTGGAGGAGCAGGAAAATAGCAAGGAAGATGCTGAAGAATATTTACATTCTTATGACATTTTTATTATTCCTGTGAGGTGTTCTGAATTTGACCAATTAAATAGAGGAAACCTAAATGAGACAGAAGTGTTTTTAGTACTCTCATTTGCCTTGGAAATGGAACTTCTCCTTATGATAATGACAACAGTTAATATGAAATCAAACTATAAAGCCATTAAGATGAAGCAGGAAGGGATCCAGACAGAACTAATTTGGGGGATGTTTAAGGGAAGAATTTGGGAAGAGGTTGTACAGAAAGGAAAAAGTAGATCACTGAGGACATAACTTTGGATTGGTCATAAAAACATTAAAAAAGACATGTATTTGAAATTATTTTTATTTTTTTATTTTTTTATTTTTTTATTTTTTTTTAACGTTTATTTATATTTGAGACAGAGAGAGACAGAGCATGAACGGGGGAGGGTCAGAGAGAGAGGGAGACACAGAATCTGAAACAGGCTCCAGGCTCTGAGCTGTCAGCACAGAGCCCGACGCGGGGCTCGAACTCACAGACCGCGAGATCATGACCTGAGCCGAAGTCGGACGCTCAACCGACTGAGCCACCCAGGCGCCCCTGAAATTATTTTTAAATTATAATCTCAGCCCATTGAATCTCCAGCTGTTTCGTTGAAACTGGTGCAAGTAATAAGATAAATATAAATCTAAGCTTATTCAGTGAAACAGATCCTAGATAGAATAGGTAAGTTAGCAGCATCTCCATATGCTGTTGTCCATATGAAAATGGAATTATTTACTGAAGTTCTGTTATAAATACAAGAGAACCCCAAAAATATTTTTTTAATTTTTCTTGTCCTGTATTAGGTCAATGTCCATTCCTCATTCTATTTCTATAGACATAAAATATGCTGTATTGATAGGCTTAGTTTTTCTAGTATCAAACTCTCTGTGTCATTATGACACAGAAGGTGATTGACTTGAAGAGTTAGCCAGAACTTCTTAGCCCCTAAATCTGGAGTTGTTCCTCCAAGCCTTCGTATAGAATGTATGTGGAAGAGATTATAAAATGCCTATATTTTATAAAGTAATTATTGAGCAGTTATCATATATGTGGCAAGGTAACAGAAATGGTGAAACAATGAACTAGAAAAACTATCAAGTAGGTGACAGGCTAATATGATAAATATAAATATTTAACTCAATTTTATGTAAGAAATAATACTCCACTGAGAGTGGTGTATCAGGCAACATACTGTATACAAGGTGACCTTCATGTCCCTTGAAAATGCATAATGCATAATGAGTCATGAAGAGAATAACAGGAAAGGGGCTGGCATTCTAGGCAAGGAAGAGGAGTATCTGGAAACAAACTAAGATTTACAATTGCTGTGATTGAGTTCTAGGGAAATGAAACTGTGAACAAATCTGTGAACAAATCCAATATGGTTTTGCTGACCAAAATCAGGAATGTAGGGTTTATTGCACAAACTATGGCCAAAATGTTGGTTAATTACATATATTATTTCCTATCCATTCTAATATCTCTGTGAAGAATTATGTATGGGACAAGGAGAAGGGTGGAATAGAAAATAGGAGGCCTATGAGCAGGCCATTTATGTTAAGTTGAAGATAATTCAGGCATCAAGATGGAGAACATGCAATACAAAAGTTTGGAGAAAAGATATGGACCTTTATATATAGAATTAGAATTCAACTGTTGGTTATTAATTATTGGAGCAATTGTTACACAATATAGTTATACTACTTCATATTATATTCAGATGCACATATACTCACAGTCACATGCAGTATTTGGGTTTATAGATGTTCAGCTGGAATCATTTAGATTTTCAGTGTGAAGAGAAGGAATTCAGAGTCAATGTATCTAATGAATACTTAAATATTCATAGAAATTTTCCCACTGGAATATTTTAAACCAAATTGAAGTTTCAATATTATTGAAATTAAAGCATAATACCCAAGAATATAAGCATTTTGTGTTATTTAAAAATATAAAGTGTTCATGCGAGTTTTACATTGGCTCTAGACTTTTGCTATTTGGTTGATAATGGCATTAGGCCCTAGAAGTACTATTTGTGTAGTGTCATCTCATAAAACAATGATTCCTCTGAAAATTCTGGTGAAGACCATCCTATTTTGATCTATATTTTTGTTACCCTTGGGCCTAGAATTTAAATCTGTTGAATTGCAGTTATCCTCTTTCATTGGGAATAGTTAACCATTTTGGCCAGCTTTTATATACTTTTCATGCCTTAATACAGTTAATTTGCATGTCTATTTCATATTCTATATTAACTCTTTTGGATGTGTGGGATTCTTCCAAAGAATTCATTGATGTATAATTCATTAGTATTCATTTGGAAGCTCCTGCTCGTAAGATTCTTGGGAAGAATATTACTAGAATTGAAAGATGGCTTTTGGTATATTTTCTATATTAGGAAATATGCTTTACATTAAAAGCTCATCAAAAATGCATAATACCTTATTAAGACCATTATTATTATTTACTGAATAAATATATGGACTTCACTGCCTTTGAGTAGTACAATATACACATATTAAAGGTATAACGCTTAAGTCCATTGATACCACATTACAGTTAACTGTTTCACTTTATAAAGTGGTTTTGTAAATGATTTTGCTGATTAGGGTTTTAAAGAATATAGGAGGGAATTAGGGGAATAATATAAGAAAAAGAGTAATGGCCTCATTAAAAACTGTTTTGCAGAAACTGCATGCTTAAAATGCACACAGTAGCAACAATTAGTTGAGTGAATGGGCAATGATTCCTGATTCTCTTACCTCACCAGTAAATTCTGTCAGTACATAATTTGTGAGGCATAACATTACCTGCTAATGACTCTATGATATAGTTCAGATAGATTTTTACAACAGAATCAATAACTTCAGAAAGCATTTAGAAGGTTTTACTTAGATTGCTAATATGATTAAGTGAAGGGGAAAAAGACATCTATAATTTTTTTAAACCTTTGTCTTACTGGAACGATGCCTTTTTTAAAAAAATAAATCTTTAGCATTTTCTCCCCTAAAGAGAAGAACAATTTTTTCAATGATTTTTTGTTATGACTGTACATATATTTTTACTTTTTTGTAATAATCATAAATGTATTACTAAGTACATTACCAAAGGAAATATCTACAGTGAGCAAGCCATGAAAGAAATAGCTTCCATTCTGAGTAGGTATACTGTAGTTGTGTAATGCAATTTAAAATAGATATTTCTCCCTGAGTACACAGTGTTGCACATTATGTTACTGTGAAGGATTAGTCCACACTTCTGTCTGTGGTCTTGTGGAATACCCTTTGCCTAAGTGGTGATAGAGAATCTTAGGTTTCCTCAGGCTTACTTGCTTCTAGACATGGACTTAATTAAGATCCTCTGGAGGAATTTCAGATGGAGCCAGAGAAAACTCAGTGATGTGAATTATGTTTTATCTTTGCATTTGAATTTCTTGACTCTTGCTGGTTTGAGTCATAGCTTTAATACCATTTACATGTAGATTTGGAGGCTGTGTGTGTGATCTCTCTCTTGCTTTATATATATGTGTCTTTAAGTACCTTCAATTGCTGATGATCAGAGTCAAAATTTATTGGGTCCTTTTTAAAATACTCATTTGTATTTTTGCTTACACGTGTAGCAGAAAAGTCATTTTGTATAGACTAGCCATTTTTTTAATGTGTTTTTATAGACTTAATTGGCATTCAAAGATACCAGTATAAATACTATCTTACAAAGTCTTTCTCACAACTTTGTGTTTTGAAGTTTCATCCTTAAGTTTGTCTTGTAATGATTGGTGCTTTCTTCATTTAGTTCCCTGGAAATCATTCAGGGAAGCAGATTGCAAACTTCATAATATATTAGTCTTAGTGGGGTACTTTTTAGACATACAGGAGAAAATGACACATTCCCTTGATTTTGTTTATCTAATTTATATGATTTATTTACTCATTTACATCTTTAAAAATCTGACTCAATCTATGCTCACTGGCTTGATGTTCTGGACACCACAGAGAGAGCATGGCATAATCCTCCCACTTTAGCAGCATGGAATTTTTTTGTACTTCCTTAAAAATAAAACTAAAGCATTTATTTATCTTTAACAAAGGCTAAATACTTTCTTTTTCTCAAAAAGTAAATTATTTGATGCTGCTTTACTAAATCTTTAGAAAATATTAATATCAGTCAATTACTCATTTAGCACTTATTTATTGAACACTTATAATCTTCTGGCACTTTTCTAAGATCAGTTACAACAGTGGTAAATATTCCTATGGATGTTTTCTTAGAATCAAACAAGGAAAATAGATACAGCTAAAATATGGTGTAATGGGTGTAAAAGTATCATTGGAAGGCCTTCTAATCTAGGCTAGATTTGGCCTAAACTAGGCCAAGATTTTGGATTCTATCTGAGAATAAGTGATACCTATTTTAGAATAAATGAAACCTAAATGATGTAATAAATGTATTACAAGTACTAGGTCATCAGTGAGTTCAGAGAAAGTGAAGAGGTATTCTAAAGAGAGGAAGCCAGGGTGAAATAGTGGCATGTTTGAATAACTGATAGATGTTAAATATGCAAAAATGGGATGACAACGAGAGATGAGAGTGGAAAGTAAAGAGCAGCCAGATCGTGCCATATGTGGATGTTGTAGATGATGAGTGATGGAGAGCCAGTAAACGTCTTTTGAAATAAAGAATAACCCAATAAATAAATAAGTAGTAATCCAATTGAATGTATGTTTTTTGGAGGCATCACTCTGTACACAGTACAGAATCTGAATTGGAGGGGGGAAGATTGCATTGGAGGGAGACTGCTGAAGTAATCCCAATGAAGGATGACAGTTACCTGAATGGTAGAGTTGTTGAAAACTAGAGAACTATTTAGCAAAAGAAATTCATAGAGCTTGGTTACTAAAGGGATAGAAAGAGAGATGAAAGTCAAAATTGCTGTCAGCACTTTGTTTTCAACTTAAGTGGACAAGATTACCATCAGTCTGCTAAAGAAACACATTGGAGGAGCAGATTTGTTGGAGAAGATAATGAGTTTTCTTTTAAAGTTTAGGGTGGCACTAGGTAGGCATCCACGTGAAGATGTTTAATATATTTAGCTGGAAATGTGTAGTCAAAATGTACTGAAACCATAGGCTTAGGTGAAGTTTGCTGAAGATAGTCTAAATCAAAAGGGAAAACAAAGGGATGAGAGAAAGGGATAGATATCTATCCATGAAGGATAGAAAGAAGGAAAGGCTAAAGAAATGTCAAGTGAAGCAGGAAAACTTAGTTATTATCAAACCTGAGTAAGAGAATATTCCAAAAAGGTGAGTTGTTAATATCACTGAGAAATCAAGACCGATAACAATTCAAATGTGCATTGAACTTAGCAAAAAAAATGTTACCTTGCAAGAACATTTTGGGAGTTGTAGTAGGTATAGTAGCCAAATTCTCAAGGATGGTTCAACGAGTGGGAGGTGAGCAGGTAGAGAAAGCAAATTTAAGTTAACACAAATCTACCCAAAAGTTTGGCTGTTAAGAGAATTCATATTATAAGAGAAAGTATAAGAAGAGAAGAGAAAGTATAAGATAAAGTCACTGGGAGTGAATAGTTTTATGTAAATCCTTTTTCTACTCAGTTTCCTTTTCCCTAGCTGTCTTCTCAGGAGAGATTATTTTTACACATCCTTTTAGTAAGTCATATCAATACTGTAGTAGACCCTCTGCCCCCAGGTAGCCTGAGATACAGTTGCAGTTATATGTGTATTAAATGATAATCAGGTAGGGTTCACCCCAGCAATGTTTAGAACACTACCTCAGCCACTTCACTTGAATGGGAATGACAAAAGATCCAGATAAAATTTAAAGCATTACTTTACTTTAAAAATCGAACAGACTTTTGGTGCCAGAGCTCTGTTCTGCCATGTAAAGGCACTTCCTTAACATCTAGGCCTTTAGGAGTGATGTGAATGTTTTCTAGGCATTTGGAAGCTTGTCCCTTATGGATGCTTCCCCTTACCTCTAGTTTGTCTTCTACTGCACTTGTTAGGTAAATAATACTCCTCCCCTTATTTCTGATGGTCTTGGTCATTCATCCCTCCTAGGAATGCCCTAACTCTCTCAACAAAATAATGAAGTTTACCTTTCTCAGTCCTTTCTTTTCTTTTACAATGCCTTAGCCTTAGGTGCCTGCTAATCCAACCAGAAGCAGTACTTACATAACAAAGAGAATATCTTTCCTTGCAGATACTAAGTCCTGGCTTTTCGGAGGGAGGGAAAAATTTCTGGAGACTTCCATGTCCCAGAGAGAATTTTTTTTTCTCCATTTTATATATAAAATAAGATGTAGGTTAACATCATTATGAAACATAGCTTCTCGTTTATAGGAAAAATATGCTTCAATATCATAATAGGAAAAAAAAAGCATGAGCTAAAAGACTTACACTGTTTCTTATTTATGGTTTCTAATCTAGGTCAGGTTATTTAAACTGTCTGAAAATCAGTTCTCTTGATTAGTAAAATAAGGATAATAATAATGTTTACCCACTAGGATACTGGTAAATGAAGAGAGATAGTTAATGCAAAAAAATTCCCAGAATTTGGTAAATTCTCAATAAATGTTATTTATAATTATTGATGACTTTCATTCTTAGAAAGTAATAATGTTATATTTAATTTTAATCCTAAAGGGACCTTTACCACATTCTCAACTAGAATAGACTGTCAAGTTTCTTGAGTTCAAAAATGGTCAAATATTGATGATTTCATGTTATTCGCCTAATATTAGGGGCCATATGTTTGACCATGAGGTAGAGGTAGGGAGTGTTTTGAAGGGCTGTGTTCCCATTTTCCTACCATACGTAGCAAACAGGAGAACTCCTTCTATTAATAGAGAAAAGAAGAAGATACTTGCTTGTGTGATAAGGGTAGTAGCCAGTTTCTAAAAGGTCATTCAGTGAGTGGTTTAAAATATTGTTCCTTTACAATTTAAATATTGTATCTGTGGTTTTATTTGGGATTGAATTTGTTATAATATTCAGCAATAATAAAATTCTTAGTAAATAGTAAATTTTATTTCTTATGCATATCTTTCATGATTAAAACATCATTATAAGTTAGTGTTAATGAGTTTCCTAAACATCAGTGTAGCTTTTCTTTAGCATGTGGTGATTTTAAAATTTTTTTTTTTTTCAACGTTTATTTATTTTTGGGACAGAGAGAGACAGAGCATGAACGGGGGAGGGGCAGAGAGAGAGGGAGACACAGAATCGGAAACAGGCTCCAGGCTCTGAGCCATCAGCCCAGAGTCTGACGTGGGGCTCGAACTCACGGACCGCGAGATGGTGACCTGGCTGAAGTCGGACGCTTAACTGACTGCGCCACCCAGGCGCCCCAGCATGTGGTGATTTTAAATATCCTAAGCCTCATTTTAATAGTGACCCAGATGAAGCTCCCTTTTTTAAGCATTGGTATGTAATAAATATTAAATTGAGTAATTATAGACACCAATTTCTAATTGCTCTCTCTCTAATTACAGAATAGAATAAGCACTCAACTGGGCATAACACTTAGGTACAATTGAATGGAAAATGTGATTTTCAATACATATTTTTCTATGGTCACAAGGAAGCAAAATGAGGAATAAATGCTCTCTAGTAAATGATTATTTTTTTTTTTTACTGTGATTTCCCATAATTAATGTGAAATCTCCAGCTAATATACCTCAGTTATCAAGTACACTTCTGAAATGGTCTTCTCCTCTAGTCCATGAGTTTCTGTTCAGGGAAACAAACTAATGCTAAAAAAGGCCAAGCAAATTTTCAGCCAGAATTTACCATTCTTGGGGTAGAAGAACACATAAAAGAGGGAGGATCCTAGAATTCAAATAAATTAAAACTCAAGTAGAAATTGGGTGGGATTATCAAACATTATGCAGAACATTCTAGCATTCCTTTGACTAAAACACCATATTAAAAAAAAAAAAAAAAAACAACATACCTACTCTTTCTCTTTTCTTGACCTTTAGCAAGTTAATTCATCTCTTTGTGCCCTAGTTTTCTCAGTTAACTTTTCTTATAAAAGAATTTGTAGCACCCTTCTGAATCGTGGCTCTGTAAAGGAGGGATTCTTACAACGAAAACTTATCCTGCTGTTCAATTTTGAATAATATAATGCACATTTACTGGGTGCCAATTAGGTAAAGGGAAATATTATATAACACAGAGAAGAGTATATGGAAGACTGGTGGTGGAAGAATGAGTATAATATTTTTTCTCAAACCCTAATTCAAAAGTTTGTCATTTAGTTCAAGGACAAGATGACAAGTCCTAGAAGAAATTTGAATCCATTACTTTTATGGAAAAAAAAAATGTATACCTGTCTCTTATTTAGAAACTTAAGTAAAATCAATCAGTCAGTCAATCAATCAGTCAATCACACAGTCTATGAAAGTGTTGCAAAATAATGCCTCATTGAATCAAAATATGGACTAAAAGCTGTAGCATTAATACAGAGCTAGGAGAAACTTCATCCCTGTCTGCTGGATGCAAGGGCAGAAAGGTCTCAGATGTGTCTAACTCTCAGTGGATAAATCAACTCCAATTTTAAAAAGGATTTTTTTAACCTTAAAAGGCCTATTTCTATGCCACAATAAATGGTTTGGGGATTATCTAACACTTTGGATTATCTGCACCATTAGTGAGGATAATAAAGAGCTGACTGCATTTTGCATTGAAATAGCATGGTCTATTACGCTCATGAATAGTCTGAGAATAAAGCATTGGAAAGTCTTGCTGCATTTATGCACACCAGTTTAATTGACTGCAGCGTGGTTGATAGGGTTTTTAGGTTGTTTACAATTGATGGTACATCCATCACTTATTCAATGATTAGTTTCAAAATTATGAAATTAATTATAGTGAATAATTATAAAGATATGTCAAAAACTTTTAATTTCTATTCCTAGAATCTATGTAGTATTTTTTCACAACAGTCTTGTTTTGGGTTTCTGTGTTTCTTTTTTTCAGTGGCATCAAAAGAAATTATCAAAATACTAATAATTTTGGAAAAATGTATTTCAAGTACTGTAAAGGAACCAATCTCGGTTGCCAGAGTTTAAAACTGTGATAGATTGCCAGAAATTCATTTTCCCTAAAAATATTCCAAGCATTTGTGTTTATGGAAATCATAAAGTGTTAAATGAGTTCCCTCATCCCCCCCTAAACATTACCACATGTCTGGGACTTAAATATTCCTATCAAACTTATGATAAAGATAAAATTCCTTTGTGGTCCTCTCCAAAGCTGTTTTTGTTATTTTTCTATGGTCCACCAATCATAGTGATGCTGGAGAAAATGGCATTCTTCAGTCAATCAGGCATGAATTTACAATGGTATTTCATCTAGAATGTCTGGTGTAGATCATATTACTCTTCCTAATTTAAAAAAAATTTAAATAACTATACAGTTTCTTAATTCTTTTAAAGAAAATAACTCAAGTAGAAAATCATGAATGATAATATTAGCTATATTATTTATCTCATAACAATAATATTTAATTAGAAATAACCTTGGGTGTTTTTTTTTTCTGTATTTCTTTAGTTACACAGGAAACAATAAAAACATAATTTTGATACTTATATCACTAAAGAGATTTATATGAATAGCTTTGGGTAAAATTTTCCCATATAACAAAGTTTATTCATTGATTTTCAGGTTTCTTTCTTTCTTTCTTTCTTTCTTTCTTTCTTTCTTTCTTTCAGTTCACCATATGGCAAGCTCTGTTATAATTGGTAGGGGTGTGTTGTAGAGAAAGGAAAAAAAAAACTTTGCTACTCATACAACTTACATTCTAGTGGAGTAGATAAACAATAAACAATTAACTACTTCTGACTTGAGCAATATGGCACAATTTAGAGTAAGGATCTTGATTAGTTAGTAGCTGCCAGATGATACAACCCGGAAGGATGGGAGGAATTAACCCTCAGAAATGAACTTTCTTCGGTGCACAATAGAGATGGTAAAAAGGTAGGCAAAAACTTGCCCTCTCATTTCTCCTTTCATAGTATTGTTACCAAAGAAAGCAAAATTACCTTTAGTTTAAGGATAAAAAAAAACGCAGACAAATAAAAACTGAGCTAATTTACTATTAATAAACTCTGACCAAAGAAATTCCCACTGTATGAACAAACACAAAAATAGTACACATAAGGATTCATCTTTAAATTTTTTTTGATATTTATTTTTGACAGAGAGAGGGAGGAAGAGAGAGAGAGAGAGAGAGAGAGAGAGAGAGAGAGAGAGAGAAAACATCAGTGAATGGAGAGCAGAGAGAGAGGGAGACACGGAATTTGAAGCAGGCTCCAGGCTCTGAGCATTCAGCACAGAGCACAGTGTGGGGCTTGAACCTGTGAAGGGTAAGATGGTGACCTGAGCCAAAGTCGGACATTCAATCAACTGAGCCACCCAGAGACCCCACGATTGAGCTTTAAAAATAAAAGGCTTTTAATATGAACAACCTTGTACATATTCCAAAATGGAAAAATCTTGTAACAACCTCTTATATACATCTATCATTACTTTTAGCTGTTATCAAAGCATGGCTCATCTTGTATGAACTATTATCTCATCCATTAGAAATTCCCTATTAGATTAATTTGAAGTGAATTCTAGGATCTGTGTCATTTTATAAAAAATATTATATAAGAATTCGGTAAAATAAACTATTATAATGCTTAAAATAGATTAATTATCAGTAAATAGTTAATACATGTCCAAGTTTCCCTGATTAAGTCATACTTTTTAACAGTGTATTTGCTTCAAGAATCAGAGAGGGTTTATACATCCAAACATGTTTATATATCTATTACACATTTAAATTGTAAGTTTGAACTGTGGATTCTGTGTGTGTGTGTGTGTGTGTGTGTGTGTGTGTGTGTGTGTGTGTGCATTTGCGTGTAGGTATGCTACAGTTTACTTATTGAATGAATGGGGTCATATGTTTGACAAAATTTTTGAGAATTGGATTTTGCTAATTATATCCCCAAGCTATCATTTAACACATCTAACAGGTTTTTCTGTCATGTGTAATTTCTGTACATTGGTAGAAGGACCTCAAGACTTCAGTAATTTGACTAGATCATTTCAAGGTGCTGTTCTGATTTCAATTCACTGTCTCATTTTTGTGATATTGGCAAACACTTAATATTATTGTTTAGAACCATCCTCTAACTAGGGCCTGCAAAATTATGATATTCTTATTTTAAAATTCCTTTTTACATACAAAATTACTTTATGAAGAGAAATTATCTGGTGTAATCAGCTCTTTGGTTCCTTTAAGGTGCCCTTTTAATAGAAAGGCAAAAAAACTTGAATCAGTTTTCAAAATAGTTAAACATTTAGTACCCTCCTACCATTATTGTTTTCTTTTAGTATCATTATAAACTCAAGCATTAACACACATTTCATGTTTTTAATTTCATTTCAAGTGTAATTCTTGTTGATGATCAAATTGTTTGATCTTTGCTCAAAGGGAAGAATCCCCTCATTTTGTTTCCTTGGTCCTTCTGGTATAATTTAGTACTCTTTAAGTGTTCTCTTTCTTTGTGGTATGACAAGAAATTTCAGGATTATCTTTTACCTTTCTGTACCAAATCTAGAATTGGTCTCTTTTTTTTTCCCCTGTGAATCTCTTGTTCAGAGTAAGTATTGATTTATTTTAGGTTATTAGTATAAACATATATATTAAGTTTTTAAATACTATTAGAAAATAAGTAGAATATATGACTTGCAAATTGGTAGAAGTCTGTGAATTATGAAAATGTGCTCCATCAAATCCTAATATGGTGGAAATAAAAAAAATAAGTGAAATAGAAAATATGAAACAAATGGAGACAAAATAAGTCATAGGCAACAAATTTAAATTTGTGAGTAATGACAAGCACCTTAAAGGAGATAAAATAACTGATAAGTAAACACATATTTTGAGAGTGGATTTTTAAACTTCTACTCTTTTGCTAATTTCTAGAGACTCATCTAAAATCTAGGAACACTGAAACTTTTGTATTAAAGATTTAAAAAAAGAAATAACTGGTTAATACTACCAAATTGAAAGCCTCTCTGTATATATTATTCTATGTGACAAAATAGATACAAGGATTAAAACACCTTATCTAGGTAAATATTGTCGTGATATAAAGGGAAACACTTAAACTTAAGAAGAAAATATAACATCATTAAATTTATATATACCCAAAAGGGTAACCTCAAAATGCAGAAATCTAAAATTAGAGGTTTATGATGAAAATTCAATAAATCATAATTATAATAGGTTTCAGCTTGCCTCTCTCAATAAACAGCACATTAAGAAAAAAAAGTCATTGAAGTGAAAAAAGATGAATAATTAACGTAGAGAACACATGCCCATAATGAAGGAAATAATTTTCAGGTATTATCCCTTTTACATATGTTAAACAAACATATCCCTTTTACACATTTTATACAAAAATACAAAATACTAGTTTCAAATAATTTTATAGACAATATCAACCAGATATTCAACAAAGAGAAAATTATTTTCCACAGAATCTTCCAGAGAATATAGAAGTATTTTTATGAGATTAGAATAGCTGTGAAATCAAATAGAATCCAGTAATTTATAGTATAACAATCTAGAGTGACATATCTAATTGTTAAGTTTCGAGGGAGGCAATGGATATATCAAGCTTTTATCTGTTTCCTCTTCCTCTTTTGAGTAAGTCAGCCAATGGTAGCATACATTCTGTTCTTTATTTCATACTGTTACAAGGGCAGGCTCTATTCCTGAATATTTGGGGAATAATTTAAATCAGAACAGTGTTAGAAAGGATAGCTATTTGGAGGTGCAAAACATAAAGACTCTTTTCGAGTAGAGGGTATATGGCTTTACCCTTTAAACAGTTGGCTTTTGGCAGTATTTTGTAATCATGAGGCTCACTTAAATTGTTGTGCTGTTTGGTTTTGACTGTTAGAATCTGGACATGTGGCATTAGGCATTAAATGCCAAACAAGCAGCATTTTCAAGTTGGCAAATCAGTACATTTTTATGGCATATTTGGCCATAGCCTAATAGCTATTTCAGACAGCTATGTGCATCAGATTTTAATTGCTGAACTTAAAAAAGTTGAAGATCTCATGTAAGTAAAATCTAGCATCTCAGAAAACATAAAGAGGCTTTTCTCAGCAGCTACCTATAGGCCATTGCAGAATAAGCATATATACCAGTCACCTTGACCTCAGAAAATGTGTAGTTAATAGTAGCTATCTTAGCCAAATGAAGGAGGCTTTTCTAGAACATTGATGTGGAACAACACAGGTGCAGCTATGTCTGGATAATAAGCTTGGCAGAGATAGTATCATATCTTTTTATGTTTGTTGAGCAGAAAGGTTGCTTGTGTCACATGTACTGATAACACTAGTGCAGTTTTACCTTAAAATTCTCATTGACTGTGATAGGCAGAGTTCACATCTTACATTTCATTGAGTAGGCTGAATAGGAAACAAAGGCACTTCATATAGGCCCTGACAACCAGGACCACCACCACTCCATTACCAAGCACTGAATCCCTCACATAAAATCTTTATGGGACAACTTCTCTAGAAGCCAAGGATTGATATGTTTTCAGAAATGGCAAATGTAGGACTAATGATCTGATTTCTGATTATCTTGGGTACCTTTTTAACTTTTTCTACTCTATGCAAGCAAAGCAAGGCACAGAGATAGCAAGTTCTAGTTACAGTAAAGTTGCTTAGGAAGAACAGATGAACACAAATGCACAAATGCAAATTGTGTATGTGTGTGTATGTGTGTCTGTGTGTACCTTATCTATATCACAGGTCATATTCACTAGAAATCAGGCTCTGAGACAATTCCTGTGGGAGACTAAAAGAAACATGATTGAACAGAGGAAAAAAGTTGGACTGCTATCAAGTCCCAAATGCCTCAGCCAAAAACCCACAGGGAACTTTGGTGCTGGGATTGCTCTGCAGAGATGTACTGAGTTCTGGCAAGGTTATTTGCCAAGTTTTTGTGTCTTCTGCCTTTACTATGCAACTTTCATTGTAGAATAGGATATTAAAATGATACATATAGTTAATAATGTATTATTCACTTGATCTTAGCCATAAGGCCAAGAAGCAATAATAATGTATTATTCATATATACAAAGTGTGTGTGTGCAACTGTGCATGTGTGTGTGTGTGTTAAAGCATCTAGTACTCTTAAATCAACCAAGAACAAGATAGCAAAAATTCGAGAATTCTAGAAAAAGGAAATACTGCAAAGAACACAGGTAAATAATTTTGTTTCCATTGAAATACTTGCCACTTGTAGTTTAAGAAATCAAGACTAATAGAACATTGGAATATACTCATGCATACATCATGTATATATGGTTGTCCAATTTATGGCAAATATGTCACTTTAATTCAGAAAGGAAGCTGTGATCTCTTCACTAAATGGCACTGAGACAAATGGACATTAATCTGGGCAGAATGAATGAATACGGACTGATCTCACTTTTATTCTGCAAAGAAACTATCAATTTCATATGGATTAAAAATCTAAACAGGAAAGGTAAAAATATAAATATTTTTGAGTAAAATGTTGAAAAATATCTCTGTTTTCATGAACTTTTGGTAGACAAGTATTTCTTAAAAGGATGGAGAATTCTGACCATAAAAAGTTAATTGGACTGTAAGTTGAAGAAAGTCTATATGAAAAAGTAACACATTAACATGCTGAGAAGGCAAATCAAAATTTCAGGGATCATAATGGCAATGTACCAACAGTGGAATTGTGTCAGAATACATTAAGAAAACTTCTACAAAAACAGTGAGGAGGTTCCTCAAAAAATTAAAAATAGATCTACCCTATGACCCAGCAATAGCACTGCTAGGAATTTACCCAAGGGATACAGGAGTACTGATGCATAGGGGCACTTGCACCCCAATGTTTATAGCAGCACTCTCAACAATAGCCAAATTATGGAAAGAGCCTAAATGTCCATCAACTGTGGTTTATATACACAATGGAGTACTACGTGGCAATGAGAAAGAATGAAATATGGCCCTTTGTAGCAACGTGGATGGAACTGGAGAGTGTGATGCTAAGTGAAATAAGTCATACAGAGAAAGACAGATACCATATGTTTTCACTCTTATGTGGATCCTGAGAAACTTAACAGAAACCCATGGGGGAGAGGAAGGAAAAAAAAAGAGGTTAGAGTGGGAAAGACCCAAAGCATAAGAGACTCTTAAAAACTGAGAACAAACTGAGCGTTGATGGGGGGTGGGAGGGAGGGAAGGGTGGGTGATGGGTATTGAGGAGGGCACCTTTTGGGATGAGCACTGGGTGTTGTATGGAAACCAATTTGACAATAAATTTCATATATTGAAAAAAAATAAAACAAAATAAAAAATAATCTGCCAAAAAAAAAATTCTACAAATAAATAAGAAAATGGCTGACAACCCATGGGAAAAGAAGTCTTGAACTTTACACAGGATGGTTTTCAGTGGCCACTTAACATGAGAAAGTACTTTGTTTCAAAGGGCAGATGAAAGGGCATACTTTGAGAATGAAGTCAAACACAAAAGAACATACTCTGTATGGTCCCAGTTACGTGAATTTCAAAATATAGGCAAATCTAAACTATGATGTTAAATATCAATATGGTGTTTCTCTGGTGTTAGAGGGGAAGATATCGTGACCAGGAAAGACATGGTGGGGGTTTATGGTGTGAGTGATGTCTCCTTTTCTTATTCTGGGTGAGTACTGATTATAGAAGATGTTAATGTCATGAAAATTGTGTGTGTGTGTGTGTGTGTGTGTGTGTGTGTGTGTGTGTCTTTTTCTATATTCCTGTTAAACTTGAATAAATTTTTTACTATAAATGTGAGTAAATAAGAGCAATAGGGACAAAATAATTCACATTATAAAGTCTTGAAATATGCTTTATCTCACAGTGATAAGGTTGCAGCTGCAGAAAGATTTCATAGCTTTGGTTAGGACTCAAGCATTTACCTGGCTAAAGAAGAATAATAAGAATTTGAATATAAATTTAATTACTCTTAACCTTTAATTCAAAAGAAGAAGGATTTTTATTTCAGGTTTTAATTTTCTGTTTGTGGTGTGTGTGTGTGTGTGTGTGTGTGTGTGTGTGTGTATTTGGATTGTAACTTGCATCAGAGGGGTTTATATTCTAACTGGAAATATCTGGGTTGAAATTGTATTATGAGAAGATTTATATTATCATATATATAACGTATAGTACACACACACACACACACACACACACACACACACGTAAGTGCAGAACCAGGGCTGTGAGTTATGTGACTGGACACATTTGCAAAGGATCAGAGGGGCTTTGGAATTAATTCAGTTAATGTACCGTTTAGATATATTGTAGGGCTTCTGGAGGCAAATGGGTAATTTTCCACATCACTCCTAAAACTTCCAAAGAAACATTGATTGATAATTGAGGTATGATCTTATGAAGGTGGGAACATATATCATAGGATTGCTGATCTCCTCGCACAAATGGGATGGCTATGGCCCTGTTGACTATATGCTGAATGGATAAGGATGGAGATTTAATAAAATAAAGTTCTAGGACTATTATAGGGGCATACTTCTTTCCAAATCTTTATTTATATTTTTAAACAGAAGGTACTTAACTTTAGTAAAGCTCACAGTCATGCCAAGGGTGAAAGCAATAATTTATTTGGATTTTTTTGTTATTATTAATATGAATGAATTGTTTCTGACCTCAAAATATGCGTAGATTTATGATAACAAAAATAGAAGCCCATACAATAAAAAAATAATTGCTTTATATTAAAATTAAGAGGTTACACCTATAAAATGATCAATGAAAAGTGAAAAGGCATGAAAAATTGAGAAAATGTTTATAATATATGTATATAAGAATTGGTGTCTTGGTTATTCAAAGAGCTCTCAAAATTCTGTAACAAATTAAGCTACATAATAATGCAATGGGCAAAGGTAATTGATAGTCATTGCAAAAAAGAGGAAAGATGAATGGCCAATGAAATATTAAAAGATGTCCAAACATCATTTTAGTAATACAGAACTACAAATTAAAATATAATATAATACCATTTGATTAAAATTTAAAAACTTAAAATTCTAATAACTGTTTTACCCAGTTCCAACAATATGGATTAAAGCAAATTAGTAAATGCTATTATGGTGAGATTATTCAATGATGCAACCATTTGAAAAATCACATGGAATTATGCATTTGAAACGTGCACTCCACAAATCCACCAAATTCACTCCTAGATGTACATTATATACATTCTTCTGTATGTGCAACATAACTAAAAGAGTGTCCATATGAGTATAGTTAGTAGTAACAGCACCCAGGACACAATCCAAATGCCAATCAAGACCGGAATAGATAAATGAAGTATAGCATATCATTTACAAGGACTATTATACTGCAGTAAGAATGCATACACTATTACTTATTGTAAGATTTGAAATAATCTTGTAAATGTAGTTTTGATTTCATCAAAAAAAGAAACAGGCTAGGAGTAAATTTAAAATGTTCAGATGGAGAAAACATTTAAAAAATCTCTTGGTCAAATGTCACCTTCTGTAAATGGAAAGATAAACCATATTTTTGGATAGGTTAACAGCATAATTAAATTGTCGATTTTACTTATATTAATTCATAATTTTACTGTTAACATAATTAATGGCACATAAAATATTTAAATTTATATACTGTCTTAATGTTTTAGGTATACTTCTATGATATTAACATGTATTGATTTGTGTAATCCTCCAAATAATCCCAATATACGATATCACTATTTATAGATATGCAAAGGTATTTAACTCATAATCTGTGCCCTTCACCATAACAATATGCTAAATCTGTGACTAAAAAGAAATAAACATCATGTTCTTTTCCCCTTGAGGTAGATAGTTTCTAATCTATAAACTGTCAAATAAAGAATTAAGAATATTCAGAAAAGTTTTGAAAAGAAGAGTAAAGGGGGTGGAATAGCCTTTCCTAAATATGTTATAATTCTTCAATAATTAAAATTTTAATTTGGTGCATAAACAGGCAAAAAAAATTGAACAGAGTAGAGATTCCAGATATGGACTCAATTGAACATAGTGTTTTACTGTTGAAGTAAAGGTCTGTGTCAAGTCATAGGGTAAAATTAGACTTTCTGAATAAGTGGTGTTTAGGCATGTGGAAAAGATATATCTCATCTCATACTTCACCACATTGTACATCAGAAGAAACTCCAAATTGATCAAAACTTAAAAATATGAAATAATGAAAGTACCAGAAGTAAATATAAGTATACATTTTAGGAAGGAAAAACAAAAAAACCTGGCATAGTGTAAGCATTTCTAAAGTACAACACAAAATCTGGAGGTCATAAATTAATGATTGATAAAGGTTACTACATTAAAAATCTAGAAGACAAACTTCTATAAGCAAATGAGAAGATAAATGCTATATTGGAAAAATATTGGCAGCTTTTCGCAGACGAAAGGACTATACTCAAAATTCAATAGAAAGAAAGGAAAGGACATACATGGACATTAATGGACATTACACAGAAAAATAAAGAGAAATGGTTTAAAACATATAAAATATACTCTCATTTATAATCAGATAATTGCAAATTAAACTACATTGAGATGCAATTTTTTTATCTAAGACATTGAAAGAAATACAAACTGTGACAATATACTTATTGGCAAGATTGTAGGGATAGTCTTTTCACTAATTTTGGGGGTGACTGTAAAAATGCTACATTGTCTGTGCACATATTTTGCAAAAACGTGTCAAATTTAAAAAGGAATTTATTTGCCCACTCACCCCAATAATCTGATTTCTAGGAGTTTATTGTCCATATATATCTGCAAGTTTATAAAGTAACATTCAAGACCATTTGTTGCAGAAATATTTATAATAATAAATAATAAACAGAGTATTGGAAATAGCAGTCCATCATTTTTATCATTTCCATCAATTCTACTAAATGCATGTAATTTCTATAAAATATTTATCTTCTGCAAAATAAAATCACATAAAGCTACCTACATACTGACATGGAAAGAGTCCCAAGGATAACATTGGAGATATAGGCTTGATTATTCCAGAGAGAGAGAGAGGAGTGCAAAGAAGGAGGTGTAAAACATGTATTAAGACAATGGATTAAATATGTCTGTTTAGATAGACCAATAACCAGAGTAACCAGCCTAGGGGAGGGAAGAGATAAGGAGGAGAATTGGGGGGAGGGTGGTGGTGGGGAGAATATATCTATATATCCAGAATTGACCTAGGGTTAATCCAGGCAATGCTGCATTGCTTGTAGGTAGTAGCTGTCCGCAGGGTCTGTGCCATTCAGGTGGATCCACACTTACCCAGTGCAAGGGGGCGTGGTTTGGCTTAATCTGAACCCACCTCTACCATGGGCTCCAGGAGTGATCCCTGAGGCTCCGCCTTGGTGGTGGTGGGGGTGGAGGGTGGGGGAATGGTGATCCCCCAGTCTCTTCTCCATGGAGCCAGACCTGGGGGACTCAGTTTGAGTCGTTCTCACTGTGCCCCGGGCGCAGATGGGGTGGTCCTTCTCTCTCTGCCAACTCCCCTGACCCTGCGCTTGGCTAGGATTCAAGGTCCCACTCTGTGTGCTCTGCCACTGGGAAAGCACCTCTCAGTGCAGGATATGTGGTCCCAGCTGGCTGGCTTTGTCTGTGCCCTGCACTTCAGGGAGGACAGCCTTCTCCTACTTTGGACATAGCTGCTGCCTTGCCGCCACCCTTGCCACTGTGAGCCCCCAGGGTGGCGGACACAAGCAGCCTTTGTCTTTTCCCACAGCACTCCAGGGACACGGTGGCCTTTTTCTCCTGCAGACTGTGCCCTAGGCCCAGCCACTGTGCCCTGGAAGTGGCAGATGCTGGCAGGTTCTGTGCTATCACGCAGCCCTCCAGGGAGGGAACCACTTTCTCCAGCTACAAACTGAAAGTCTGACCTACCACCACACCCAGGGCTGGCTCCCCTCCTCCCCAGGTGTGCAAACGGGGAGCAGGCCCAAGTTTGAAGAAAGCCCCACAGTTAGAGATCTGATCCCTCTCAGTCTCGGTCCGAGGTCTTTCTCCTGTCCAGATAGGGTCCTGCACTTCCCTAGCCACTCTTTCTCTTCCCTTTGTCTCCCCTCCTTGCCCACATGGACTTTTTAAATCTCTCCCAGTTCACAGTTACCCACCTATCTTTTCTCCAGCTTTCCAACTTTCTTCCTGGTAAATTCAGTCTATTTTCCTCCCAGGCTCTGGTGTTCAAAGTCCTTTGGCTTCTACACTTGTTTGTTTGAGAGACATGGGAAGTATGGATTCCCCCTACTTCTCTGCCATGTTGGCCCCCTCAACTCTAGGCATAAAATAATTATAGAAACTCACTATTCCTTTAAATCAATGGCAAGCTATGAATATTTTGCTGCTTTGATTGGCTAAGGTACTTCTATTAAGTTATTTTACTTAAGTCTTGAAGATAAGCTCTAATTTTATTTCAGAATTGAGAGATTTTGTACTCATCACATCACTTATTCTAATGAAATATAGGCATACCAAAGTAAGAAATATTTTCTTGTGTTATTGTTAACATTTGATTATGAATAGATTATTCACATTTCTTACATTACATGTAATACTGGCCTAACTGAAAGCTGGATAATATATATTTTTATGTTCATGTTTTTCATAACATAGTATGTTGTTTTATTGGGGATTTAGTTTGATTGAAAATGATGCCCTAGGGGCGCCTGGGTGGCGCAGTCGGTTAAGCATCCGACTTCAGCCAGGTCACGATCTCGCGGTCTGTGAGTTTGAGCCCCGCGTCAGGCTCTGGGCTGATGGCTCGGAGCCTGGAGCCTGTTTCCGATTCTGTGTCTCCCTCTCTCTCTGCCCCTCCCCTGTTCATGCTCTGTCTCTCTCTGTACCAAAAATAAATAAACGTTGAAAAAAAAAATGTTTTAGAAAATGATGCCCTATAATTTTCCAGGTATTTTTGCCAACATCAGTCAGGTGCATTTACATGAGAACTTAAATTAGCAATGGCTAATGCCCAAGAATATCTGTGTTCCTACCAGGATTTTGAAAAGAAAATTATTATATCCTGCCTAATGTTAAAGAAGTTCAGTGTCATTATTTCAATATTAATGTAACCAGGCACTCCAATCAAGACTTTGGCTTGATAGTCATATTTTATACCTAAACACGAACCTGGTATCTTCTCATTTTGTTGATAAAACATAATGTGAAAGTTTGTTCATTAAGTTATGGCTGTGAAAGGGGATGCATTTAGTCTGTCTTATTCCTGTCACAGTGGCAATGCTGACAGCAGTCAGCACCTGTGTTTTGGTAGTCATATCAGTTCTTTCTTTCTTACTATACAGACCCAAATGGTAATCACTTTGAAATTCTAGAATAAAATGGTGATAGATAGACCTTATCATCACCCTGGAAGATTATCTGCCTCTTAGTATTTGCCACTTAATTAAAATAGCATCTGCAATAATGGAAGGAGGGTGCTGAATATACTCTAGGAAACAAACGCTACAGAGAAGTCTTGGCGCCTGTGGTTAGACGAGCACTATTATTTATTAATTTATGGATTGCAGAACCCATGTATCAGAGTACTTTATGACAATAGAATCAAAAATATAGCCTTGAAAACAAGAAAAATCTGAGAAGGTATGCTCTCCTTAAACAAAGAATAGCAGTAATGCCCTTTTGATTTGATAGAAAACTCTAGAAGCTTTAAGCTTCTTGACAAATACCACATCCAGAATTTTAATTCTCAGGGAAATTAAATTGCCTTAGATGACCTTCGATCAATTTTAAAAGAGGAAAAGTTGTAATGCTTTAAGCCACAGTCCATTTTGGATTAGTACAATTTATTCCAAACCTTAATGTTTTATTTCTTGCATCAGTTTTATAAATATATCTGAAATTTCTATCAGATTTCTGTAAATGTACCCATCATTTTTGTCCACATTAAATATATAAAATTCAATTATTTTTTCAGCTCAGAGTAAATTTTATTATCTTCAAATATGAGGTAAATAGAATCTTTTGGGTTTTCTTTTAAAACATGTTGGGTGTATTCAGAGCCTAGGGAAAATGACACAGGAAAGAAAATTATTATGTTTCAGAAATGTTAATGAAATCACTGAAAAATAAATACATTTAATATGAAGGTTAGTTAACTCTGTATAGTAGCTGTATCTGAAAACATTCTGTTCTTGTGAAATGTTGGGGGTTATCGTGATTGTTGTTTCTCCAAAAGCTATTTATGATATGGTGGTGTATCTTTACTTCTATGGCTTCAAAAACTTCAGTCCAGAAAATATACAACAGATTTGTTGTTTGCCACTGAAAGTAAAGGTACTATTTCACAGAATAAATTAATATGAAATGTTTTTTTCAAATTTTATTTCTATATTTCCTTAGTGAAACTATTAATATTTGGAATGAAAACAACTATACATCAAAAATAGAGAGGATCCAATGTTATGAAGAACGTGGGGATATGGGAAAATTAAAAACAAAGGAAAATTAAAAACAAAAGAAACTAGCATTGGATATATTAAAATACCAATACCTGAGAAAATATTGATGTTAATTAATAAATATTAATTATAATAATAATTAATTAATAAATAGAAAGTTAGTTCAAGGTATTTTTTGAGACATTTTCTTTTCGAAAAATCCTGCATAATGAAAATATGTTATCTTCTTAAACATTAAAGTCAAAGTGTTTCTTCAAATGGATAGACAAACTGTATGCCTATGTGTAGCCTTCTAATTTCTGCACCCTGCAAAATGATATTTTATGAACAAATTGGGCATATAACTTGAAAATTTGTAAACAGAAGTTGTATAAATTGTTTTCATTTTTAATTTCATTGTCAGTTTCTTTGGTCTAATTTTTAAAATGAATTAAAATATAAAAACACTTGATCTTTGTTTTAATTTTACTTCAAATTTGGCAATAAAATAAATTCCTCCTCAAAATTAATATAAATTCATTTAACAAATATTATTGTTTTACTCCAGTGTTTAAGACGTTCTGCTAGAACTGGGGGAAAGGGAAATATCAGTCACATTTGCCACTGACCTTTACCCTGAAGCTCACTAGAAACGTAAAATAACAGCTGTAAAATGATGTAATAATTCAAACTTTAGTTTATCTGCTTACCTTGGCATAATCCATAGTGATAATTGGGCATTCTTTACTTCTGGATAATGATACTTATCTTTAAAGGAGGCAATTCTTGTAGCAAGAAGATAAATCATGTATAACCAAGTCCTCAGAATGGATTGGAAAGCAGACCTCTAAGGCAGGCGCATTTAAAATCGCAAAATATCAATTTTTCATGAGACTGAAGAAGTGAAAAATGTATCTTCTTGAATTAAAAGTTAAACAAATATTTTATCTAAGGTCAAATTTAGAAAAGTAGAAAGGCCATATATTTACTTAAATAACTCTGAAATATTTTGAAGAATGTTGTGCAGGGGCAAGATCAGGGAATGTTCTGGTAGTCAACAGGCCAGACTTTTATATGAATTATGCACTTGGTATCAGCGTAACCCTGAGCAAGCCTCTCAGATGTCTGATGATCGGTTACCTTAACTGTAAAATCATAGTTTTGCAATAAATGACCTCTCAAATTCCATTTTTACTCTGAAAAAAAATCTATTATTATGACTACAATAACCCCCCTCTTCAGAAAAATTAATTTAAAAAAAAAATCCACATATATTCAGGAAAAGAATGTAGGGAATAAATGGCAATTTACAAGTAACTTATATACAAATTATTCCAATGAAGGGTTTCTTGTAATAATTAATAATGGAAATAAAACACAGTCATCATAATAGGACATTGAATTAATAAATTCTGATACATCCACATCATAGGAATAATGTGCAGGTATTTAAATTATAATTTTCAATAATATTTAGGTACAAGGTAAGTTTTTTGATATAATGGTTGATCAAATATATATTTATAATTTTTGTTAATACTCTATGACCTTAATTTAATTAAATGACTATATACACATCTAGTTATAACTGCAGCTGGGTATATGCACACATAGACATGTATTTGTGTCAGTAAAAATATACATGGCTGAACACAAGCATAGCTTCCCTCCAAATAAGCCTAAGATCAAAACATAAAAAGTGTTATGTTTATCACTAAGGAAGTCATAGATACATGTTCTTCATTGCAGCTTTTTGTATTATTCATTTTTCTACAGTTAAGTACATATTTTGAGTATTTTTAGATAAAATTATGATTGTTTAATATTTTTGTCAGTATTTAGTGTTTTGAGCATTCACTTTATGCAAATATTATGTGAGGGATATTATATCACTTTTTCACACCTAAATCTATGATATATAAATTAAAAAAATTTTTTTTAATGTTTATTTAGTTTTGAGACTGAGAGAGACAGAGCATGAACAGGGGTGGGTTAGAGAGAAAGGGAGACACAGATTCCAAAGCAGGCTCCAGGCTCCAGGCTCCGAGCTGTCAGCATAGAGCTGGACGTGAGGCTCGAACTCACGGACCATGAGATCATGACCTGAGCCAGAGTCGGACGCTCAACCGACTGAGCCACCGAGGCGCCCCTATAAATTATCTCTTTATCACATTTTACAACAGAGTGAAGTGAGGCTTAAGGAGATTGTTCAGTTTCACATGGAGTAGTAGTTATCCTTTAAGAATGTTGGGTAAAGTTTCAATGCAAAGTATTTGGTATGTAACAAAAAGTGGAGTAGAATTATATGTAAAATGTTAATCAAGGCTCAAGTTTTTGTTATAATAATAAGCTTTTCATGAATCAACTGCAAACTGGTATAAAATAATTGGTTATAAATATAGGATAGAGAAAATTAGAGTGAAATGATCATTTGTACAAGAAAGAATAGCAATTGAGGTCCAGTTTTTCTGTTACTGTGTATGATGGATTAGTTAATTCCTCAGACTAATGAACCAAGTCTTTCTTTTGGCTAGGACTAATGAACTAGGATGTTTTGCAGACTTAATATTGTAAGGTAACCACTCCTCTGAAATAGACATGGGCCTTGATGACAGCAATCATATGTTAAATAATGATCATGGTGAAAGCTTACCTGAAGTCACTAATTTATTTTTTCCCCTTAAAGGAGTTTGAAAGATCATGCAGGAAGGGGTTAATGGACTAAAGCCAGAAGACAATAGGGAATTACCTAGTTTTGAAAGCAGAGATTTATTTATCATTGAGGAGGATCATAATTATAACCCGGATTGCAGCTCGACAATATTATTTATTAATTTGAATAAACATTCTTCAGCTTTTGCCCATTCTTTACTTATATCATCTCAAATACAAACAATAACCCAATAAGGGTAATATGTGGGGTGCTCTTCTATATAAAGAAGAAAGTAGAATGATGGAGTAATAATGATAAAGAAGTGCCTGACAAATTTGGAAAAGGAAGGGACATCAAGACATCTGATGAATGAGATATTATATCAGTACTTAAAAACGATTCACAAACTTTTCTTAGCACTCTCAGGGGATATTTCAACATCAAAGACACCTGGACTATGGATATTGTTAATATTGTGTTCTATTTTCCATGCATAATCCATCAGCTACAGAACTTACAAAAATGGGAATAACAAAAAGAGGATGAACAATGTGATATGCTATAAAACATTTCTTGACTATTGCTTATTTATACTGTCCAAGATTTCCAGAAAAATGATGCCTACTTTCAATTGTTCCTGAGACTCATGTCAGATTACAAAAGACCAGCCTCCCGTATATATGCATGTGGAACCATATAGTAGGTGGTCAAGAAAGGAAAAAAAAATTCAAATAGAATTTAGTACAATAGAATTTAGTATTTAGATAGTGAATTATATAGAGCAAATATTTTCTGTTTTGCTTTGCAACATATGCAGATATCACTCATGCAGCTAAAAAGATGACAAATTACTTAACAAACATACAGAACTTGCTATACGCCAGGCATTCTTCTTAGTTTTTATAAACGATAACTCAATGTAATCCTCATAAAATTCCCTATGGTATCAGACTCATTATTCCCATTTTACAGATGACAAAATAAGAAACAAACAGCAGTTTGGCAATTTGCCAAGTTATGTAGCTGGAACTGGCTGATATGGGTTGCAACCATGCAGTCCAGCTTCAAAGTCACTGCTTTATCCACAAGGCTTGTCTGTGTCTCCGTGAGTTTAACAACATCTTAGCTGATTGGACTACTAGTAGAACCACCTGGGTTTCAACTACCCATTTACTAGCAAATACTAGCTTAGTCATTTTAGCTCCTATTAGTTCTAGTTTCTGTATGTATGAAATGGAGGTCATAGCATTGGTCTAATTCACTTATCATGGGGGAAAATGGTACAATATAGGAACTATGTTTTCTTTCTCCTCCCTTTTTTTCCAGTGTTGAAAAAAAAACTGGAAGAAAGGAAAATGGAGTTATGTTTCTTGTAAAAATACATCTTGTCATCTAGGCCTTTTCGATTCCATGTCTATACCTGCCACTGTTCTTTTTCATTAAGATTGTCAAATATATTCCTTAAGGGGATAACTCTCCACATGATGGGCTAGTGAATTTTTCAGTTTACAGGAAAGCATTACTGTAGTTACTGTGACATGGAGTCACTGAAATAAATAAGCACCTCTGCAGAAAACCATTACTCTGGAATCATGGCATATGAAGGGTGTGGCCAAATGGGATTTAGGTGACTTTACTTGCATAGACATTCAAGCTCTAGCACCTGACTCCTACCTGCCTGGGACTGATGTTTGAGTTTTTTTGGATGTCCTCCTAGAAAAGCTGAGGAGGTGCAGCCTACAGTTTTTCAATAGACAGTCTCCCCTGCATTATATACAAGAGAATTATTAAGGTAATCAAGTCACTGATTTCTCACCCCTCCCAGATCTGTCAGGAAGCCTTCCACTGAGCCATTCTTGGACAAATAAGGGGAGAGAAGCTTTGACTTTCTACATCTTTGGCAATTGTCTTTCACTTTTTAGTTTCATCTCAAGATTTCCCTATTTTGTTAATGCTCAGTGAATTCTCTCTCATTACTGAAGCAAGGCCAGGGATTGCTGTCTTAGTTTCATCTTTTATCTATCTTATATTGGCTTTCTGAACCAATTTTCACTTAATTGATTATACATTCTCTACTGTTGATTTAACATTGTGGCTTTTCTTTTAATAAACTAGTTCCTTCAAAATGTTTTTTTTAATAAAAATATGTTGCACTAACTTATCTCAATTGTAACCTGGAATTTTAATAATTTATCTCTTGCTTACATGAAAGATAGTCTTCTTTATGTGTTCTCCCTCCAACTTGTTATGTTTCCTATCACTATTCATCTATTTTATTGATGCATTTTCTTCATTATTTCTTAAAAGGAATGTATTCTTGGTCTGTAACTGATGACATATTTAGGAAATTTATGCTATTGTTTGCTTTATTGACTTCTGTATTTCTTCTTTCATGCTAAATTGGGTAGTTTTAAAAAATTATATTCTTACATTTTCCAGTTCTAGGGTGTAATACCATGTTTCAAGAAGCACTAACTCAGCTGATTGATGTATTTCATAAGTTCTGTCCTTTTCCTGATTATTCTCTACTTTCCGGGTAAATAAACCACATTAATATACTGTTCAAACAGTCTGTATTCTTGCATTTCCTCTCTTTGTCACTCTCACTTATAACACTATCACATATGTATCTTTTTTCAGTATATGTACATATTTCAAATATGTATTAACTGCTTTTAATTTCATAATTTACATTTGATTGCCACTGTGATTCTTAAAATGAATAGCTTGAAGTGATTAAATCCTCCCTAATTTTTTTGGGAATGCCTCATTTGCATGTTTTCTGGCATTTTTTTACTACCTTCCATGTGAAATATTCACATATACAATTTCGTAAAGTAAGATTCAAAAACAGCATGACAGAATATAATGCATTTGGCAATTGGCATCTGACATCTGACTCCAGCTGGCTAGATGTGTGCACTTATTCTGGTCCCTCATTACTTACAGACTTTATAGTTTTTGAGTTTCTACTTAAAGTTATTGAATAGACAAAGTTGCTTCAAACCTCAGAACTATTTGCAGAATCTGACCTATGATCCATCTACATAGTCATTGTTTTCTACTCAAGTATGAAGAAAAAAAATCTTTGTAATCACTAGAGGACGTTTTATTCATTATGCACCTTCTTGATGCACATATGAAGTGTCTCTGAGGAGGACAAATATATGTGGTTTTCCGTATCAGTTATTTAACCACAGTTCTGTAATTAGTAATGTTTCGCATTGGTGTTAATATACGAATGCCCTGTCTTTGAAAAAAATGTAGCACTGGGAACAATAATGGTTCAAAATTTACATATTTTGTTTTACTCTTACATTGTATGACATTCTTTGGAGACTTCATAATTTATTCACTAAAGGAGGTAGCACAGCTATAAAAATAGTCCCCCTGGGAGCACTGTGAAGTTTCTGTTGAGATGGAGGAAATAAGTGGGTTTAATTGATCAGTGAATTTATGACTATTCATTTTTGTGTAAAAAAAATGTCTCTGGAAAGGACAAACACAAAAGACAACAACCAGCACAAAAACCATTTGTGGAGATTTTGACTCTGTTTACCTCGCTGTAATGTAGATTTTTTTTTTTTTTAGACACTAAGATTGCATTAGTTACTATAGCATCTTAGATATGCTTTGTTCTTTTGATGAGTATTTGTGTTGTATGAAATCCTTATTTTATTCTAGACCAAACAAAACTTAAACTAGAGAAACACAGTCATACCTTTGATTTTCTGAAAAATGTATACTTTCCATTAAAAGAACTTAATCTTCTTTGCACCAGAGTCTTTAAGAGACAGCTAGGTACTTTTCAGGTAGTTTTTCCTTTCCAGCCTTAAGAGGCATTGCCTCCTTGAGAAGTCTATAGTAAAGTTCTTTCTTAACATGTCTCTTCTCACCTATTCTGGAATTTGGGAGATGTAATAAAAAAAAACATCAAAGTGACCATTACAGTAAACATTTTGATCATTTGCTTTATGTCAAGTCTCTTAGGTGCAGATCATACATGTGTGATTAGAAAAAAGGGTATCTGTTCTTCCAGAATGGATGTTTTTGAATATGAACTTTTGCAGTTGTATCAATCCTAAATGATTTTCTCTTTTCCTTAGTGATTGGAATCAAAAAGAATCAACTTATAATGCTACTTTTTTTAAGTTGTTTATGGAAAGAAAATCTGAATTATTTTTTATAATTCCTACTTTTCTAGTGTCCGTACATTGTTGTAAGAATGGTACAGGAAATTCTGGAATAAGAAATTCTCTGAAAACATTAAACAGATTAGAGGAAAGTAAAACCAATAGGATTATAACTTGGAATATAAAGCGAGAGAGAATGTGAAATAATAGAGTGGTAAACAAACTACAAAGAAAGAAATAAAATTGGAATTAATAATTTATAGGAAGAGTAGTAATTTATATTTCTGGATATAGCATTTCATCATAATTAAGATGAATCAACTATTTAAAATACATAAAAACATCTGAATGGTTTTTTGAAGCTCATCAAATTAGAGACTCGTCAAACTGTAGCCCATCATATATGGTGGTATAGCCTGTAATTTAGAATGATGTTTGCATTATAAATAGTTTAAAAGAACTAGAATATTTTGTCACATGTGAAAATTATATGAAATTTAAATCAATTGACCATATATGTTTGGGTTTATTTCTGTATTCTCAGTTGTTTTCAATTGGTCTCTGTGTATGTTTACACTCCGACCACCTGTTTTGAGTAGTACAGCTTAATAATTGAGCATTTGAGTACTCCAACATGTTGTTGTTGTTGTTGTTGTTGTTGTTGTTGAATGTGTTTTTCTTGGCTCTCTGGGGCCCCTTGCAGTTCTATACGTATGTAGGGATTAACTTTTTCATTTTTGGTACAGTTTGCTGGTGCGTGAGTGGAGAATAGGGACCCAGTAGGTACAAAATTGTGTTTTGATTTAAGTATTCTATTACTTAACCTAACCACCTAGGTGTAAATAGGAGCATTCATAAATTGCTTCTCTTAACCTAATTTTGTACCTGTAGTTGTTAAACATGCAATATCCAACAATTTTATTGACCCTGTCTCCCAAAAGTATATATTCCCCGTCTGCAAATACTTACCTAGAGACTCCAATGGAGTTTCAAGTTGTTTTCTGAACACAGTGTTCAAAAGATTATCCCTCTCCCCTGTATGTCACTATAAAAGAACTTCAGAGTATCTGTCTCTCTCCGCTCACTGTCACATATGGTACTTAGTATTATACCTCTGAATGTTTGGAATGAGACTGGAGCTGATCATGTGCATGGGAGAAGAATAGGAATGGTTTTTCTCCCTTAAACAGTAATTTCCATAGCTGAGAGATTGTCTTTAAAATAGTATATTTTGTGTTTAAATACTGACAGTGAATATGACATAAATTGTTCCTTCCTTTGAGGTAGTTTGCTCAATTTTGTTTCAGATAGAGAATGTGGTAGACTGCTTAAGAAAAGACGTCTGCCTTGATAATGCATTGATGAAGATCCTCCACACGTTGCCTGTGGTTTCCACTTGCTTTTCCTTTGCAAATATAGGTGACAGTATTTTCTTTTTATAAATAGTTTAAGATTATTTCATGGGAAAGTTGAGGATGATATACCTTGCAAGCTTTGATTGGTTGCATACTCAATAAAAAGTACATAAATACTTTGTTATTTTTTTTCTCAAGGACAGAACTGTCTTTTTTTCACATGAGACACAACTATTCCTATTTACATAGTTATTACATATATAAAACATGGATTAATGTAATTAATTTGGACTATATATATGTACGGAAATTTCCGAGTATTATGATGATATAATCAATTTGCTAGCAATATTTTTATGTTGAATTACAACATTTTAGTCTGCTAAAAATTAAACTTAAAACTTTTTAAAAAGGACATCAGTGGGCTTTAGAAATCTTTTTGTGCTTGAGACAATTATGAAGAAATGGGAAGATTACTTCTTTTATTTCATTCCAAGTAATTAGCACTTTAAGAAGCTGAAATGAGGATAGGTAAGAAGAAAGACAGAGGTTGGCTTACATATTACTGAGAAAAATATCTGATTTAAAAATAGAAGTCAGAGAAGTCACAAACTGGTGGTTTAGAGGATTATTCTTGTTTTTCTTATTGACAAAGAGAAGAAGTATAATCAAAGATAAAGTCATCATATTCAAAGAATTAGATAAGATTATTCCATCACTCAAAATACCTATTTCTATCTATAGTTTGAATTATAAGTAATTTTCTTCTTAAATTATATTGAAGAAAAGATTTTATTCAGATATTACAAATTTGCCTTATTCCATTATAATTTTAAATATTTCAATTCATCCTTGTAGTGATTGCTTATAATTGAAATGTACAGTACTAGCTTTTGATCTGAAAATGGTGTCAAGCATTATGTTCTCCTTTTCCCTGAGTGAACAGAATTGAACAATAGAAAAAATGTAGGTATGAAATTCTTATCCCTTTAAAGCACCCCCACGCATACACACAGACGCGTTGTCTCTTGTATGCGTTCATCTTTTTTTAAAGAATTTTTTTTAATGTTTATTTATTTTTGAGAGAGAGAGCATGAGCAGGACAGGGGCAGAGAGAGAGAGGGAGACAAAGAATCTGAAGCAGCCTCCAGGCTCTGAGCGCTCAGCACAGATGCCTGATGCGGGGCTCGAACTCACCAACCGCGAGATCATGACCTGAGCCAAAGTCCGACGCTTAACCAACTGAGCCATGCAGGCGCCCCTGCATGCGTTCATTTTAATCGGACAATTTAATATATTTTGCAACCAAAGGAAGAGTTGGCAAACAGATAATGGCTAAAGATAAATCCTAAATTTTAATCCATCTATTTGATTAAAATACAATTGTTTGGAGAATATACAACATTTTTGTTACACACACACACACACACACACACACACACACACATCCTGAGTGAAAAAGGTGAGAAGCACTTGGAAAAGAAGCATAAATATAGAATTATAAGTGACTGCTGCTTACAAGGGAGTTAGTAAATCCACAGACAAAATAACTAATATTCCCTATAACTAACAGCCAGATGTACATGTCTCCATTTGTATTTGTAACACTCTCCATCTGTTAATTCCAAGAATTTATTTAGTTAATTTTGATTAACTCTATAATTGTAGATATAGTGACAACTACAGGTAAAAAAAAAGGAAGGGAATGGAAAAAGACCAATTAAGATTGGTCCTAATCTAAATAGTGACAGACTTGCTTGTCATTAGACATGTGGAGATAAAAAATTAGGAGATGAAATCATACCCAATAACCATATATATATATGTAAGCCTGCAAATTTTACTAGCAAAAAGTCTTACCAAGATTAGTCTTCACCTGTTCTACTGTTTAGCTCTTTAAAAACTGAAGTAGTACAACAAGTAAATTAGGATTTATAATTTTCTAGGAGTCTGAAATGCAGTTTACCAAGTAGTTAGGCATTAGTCTATAAAGAGCCTGTCATTTTTTGGCAGTGTAAGAGGTATTTTCAAGGTATTCTTAGAATAATTGAGCAATCATGTCTTATACTCATCCTTAGAATTTCCTAGAACACACATCGTTCCAGTCATACTACTTTTTCTCTGATCTGAACACTTCTACTACAGATGTATCAGAGGTGCACTTTAACAAACATTTTATCACCTCGAAAAAATCTCTTATATAAGAGAAATTTAGGTTGTCTTAGAAAATTGTGCTTTATCATTTTTTCATTGGCCAAAGGGAGTCTTCCTCTGTGGCATTTAAATGGCTTCTGTCTCATTTCTGCATGCTTGTCCTTTCCCTAGGGTACATCTATCTCTTGTGGTCATTCTATAACTTTAGGTTAGTCTACCAAATCAGGTTTCATGAAAGCACATGATTTTTGATAGGACTTGCATATAATCTATAGACTAATATAGGATTAAATTATATTTTCCTATTATTTATAATTCTGTATCCTTGAATATAGTATATATTTCTATTTTCAATGTTTTCTTTACATCTTTGGTGAAGTTTTATAATTTTCTCAATAAATATTATATATATATATACATATATCCCCTAGGTACCTTTAATTTCTATTTCTATTTTTTTTTTAATTTTTTTTTCAACGTTTTATTTTATTTTTTTTGGGACAGAGAGAGACAGAGCATGAACGGGGGAGGGGCAGAGAGAGAGGGAGACACAGAATCAGAAACAGGCTCCAGGCTCTGAGCCATCAGCCCAGAGCCCGACGCGGGGCTCGAACTCACGGACCGCGAGATCGTGACCTGGCTGAAGTCGGACGCTTAACCTACTGCGCCACCCAGGTGCCCCTCTATTTCTATTTTAATTGTAATTTTAAAAAAACCTTGGCTACGTTATGTTTCTAACATCTGTAATGCTATTGAATTGTCTAGAAATCATATTCTTCAATTGCTTGACATTTTTTTTTTTTTGGATATTTGGTTATTTAGGTATTGGATCCCTGAATATTGAAAATCAGTTTTCTTTTAAACTTCAATGTTTTTAATGTTTATTCACTTTTGATAGAAAGATGGACTGTGAGTGAAAGAGGGGTAAACAGAGAGGGAAACACAGAATCTAAAGCAGGTTCCAGGCTCTGAGCTGTGAGCACAGAACCTGATGTGGGTCTCGAACTCATGGCCTGTGAGACCATGACCAGAGCTGAAGTCAGATGCTTAACCGACTGAGCCACTCAGGTGACCCTTTTCTTTCAACCTTTAAATACCTCTTTTGTGTATCCTATATTATTTTACTCCCCATTATTCTTATGAATACTGAATAGAAATATTGGTAAATGTGAATTTCTATCTTGTTAATTTCTTTAAAGGAACTCTGTCTCACTATTAAACATGAAGCTTGGATAGATTTTTAGAAAGCCACCATTATCTTTTTAAGGAAGTTCCCTTGTAGTTTTAGTGTATTAATTCATATTGTCCTACCATAATATTTGGATTAACAAATTTTTACGTCTTTCAAAAGTTTATTACTACTTTAATTGGGTAACATAATTACTTAAAATCAGATATTTCATTTAAAAAAATTTTTTTTTCAACGTTTATTTATTTTTGGGACAGAGAGAGACAGAGCATGAACGGGGGAGGGGCAGAGAGAGAGGGAGACACAGAATCAGAAACAGGCTCCAGGCTCTGAGCCATCAGCCCAGAGCCCGACGCGGGGCTCGAACTCACGGACCGCGAGATGGTGACCTGGCTGAAGTCGGACGCTTAACCGACTGCGCCACCCAGGCGCCCCAGATATTTCATTTTAAATATTTATGCAATTACAGGATCATTTCCCACCTCCCTTTTTTTCCCACCAACTTGCTCTCATTGATAACATGACCAGGTAACATTGCTATATTTTTTACTTGAAATTATCTCCCATACACCCAAGAGTATGTCCTTATATTAAATATTTGGACTTTTTCCTGTTCAACTCCAATATATAAGTCAAAAGAAACAACTGAGTGAAAATGTCTATGTTAATTCTTGTCTTTGTGGGAGTTCTGCCATTCTTTTATAGTAAACATGTTCAGTAAAGTCCCAGATAGTAAATAATTTAAACTTGGAGGGTCATACGATCCCTGTCTCAAGTATTCAAGTGGATTGTTATAGTACAGAAGCAGTATATTATATTAAATGAGTATGGCTGTTCCAATAACACCTTATTAGGGACACTGAAACAACCACTGACAGAATTGAAGGGAGAAATAGATCGTTCTACAATAATAGTTGTCGATTTCATTACTGCACTTTCAATAATGGATCGAACATTTTGACACAAGTTCAAAAGGAAATATGAGATTTGATCAACAGTATAAACGAACTATATCTAACAGACATTCTGAACATTCCACACAGCAACAGAAATTATGCATTCGTCTCAAACGCACATACAATCTTTTCCAGGATAGACCATATGTTAGCCCATAAAACACTTCTCAATGCCTTTTAAAGGATTGAAATAATACAAAGGATGTTTTATGACTACAATAGAATAAAAGTAGAAGTCAACAGCAGAGGGAAACTGGAAAATATGTGGAAATTAAAAAGACTCTTAACATAGCCTTAAAAACAAAAAGTCAAGGGAAAAATCACTAGAGAAATTATAAAATACTTTGAGATGAGTGAAAATAAAATCGAAACATACCAAAACGTATAGGATAAAACAAAATCAGTGCTCAGAGAGAAATGTATAGCCACAAATGCCTACATTTAAAAAAAAAAGAAATATCTCAAATAAATAATCTTATATACTTTAAGTAACTAGAAAAAGAATAGCAAACTAAACCCAAGCAGAAGAAAGGTGATAATAAAGATTAGTATAGAGATAAAATAGAGACTAGAAAAGCAATAGAAAGAATAAAATCAAATGTTGGTTTTTTGAAAAGATAAAAAAAAAATGATAAGTCCTTAGTGAGACTGTAGAAAAAATAAAAAAGAATACACAATAACTAAACTCGAAAAAATTAATGCAGGGGCATTACTGCGGGCTTTATAAAAACAAAAGGATCATAAGATAATGCTATGGCAAGTTGTATGTCAAAAAATTAGATATCTAGATAAAATAGAAAAAAACTCCTAGAAACACACAAATTACCAAATCTGATTCGAATAGTAAATCTAAACATGTCTATAACAATTAAAGAGATTAAGTAATTAAAATTCTTCCAACAAAGAAAAGTCCAGGACCAAATGGCTTCACTGAGCCATGTATTCTACCAAACTATAAAGAATTAAGGCCAGTCCTACTTCAGCTCTTCCAAAAAAGTAAAAGGAGGGGAACACTTCTGACACATTCTCTCAAGCCAGTATTACTCTGATATACAATATGCCAGGAAAAAAGTAAACAACAGTCAATATTCGTGATTAATATAGATACAACAGTCCTCAACAAAATAACAGCAAATCAAATTCAATAGTACATTGAAAGAATGATTCATCCTGAAGAAGTATGATTTATCCCACAAACACAAAGGTGATTCAACACAAGAAACCCAATTAATGTAACACATCACATTAATAGAACAAAGGGAAAAAGTATCACGTGATCGTCTCAACAGATGGAAAAAAATGATTTGATAAAATCCAACTCTCCTTCATTATAAAAACTTTTCACCAAACTAGGAGTAGAGGGAGCTTCCTTAAAATGATGCAGTGCATTATCAAAAACTCACAGCTAACATCACAATCATTTTTTATAGTTTTTATTATATGTTAATATTTTATTGTATTTTAATTTTTTACTAAAATCCAGGTAGTTACCATTGTAATATTAGTGTCAGGTGTAAGATATAGTGATTCAACCCTTCCATATAACACTTGGTGCTCTTCACAAGTGCATGCCTTAATCCCCATCACTTAGTTAACCCATCCCCCATCCACCTCTTCTCTGATAACCACCAGCTAAAGAGCAAAGGGATAAAAAGAGAGAGAGGCAAACCAGGAAACAGCACCACCCTCAATTGTGAAAGACTGAGAACCTTTCTCCGAAGATCAGGAACAAGAAAAGGGTGACTGCTATTCCGTATTATACTAGAAGTCCTAGCAACAGCAAATAGTCAAGTGAAAGAAATAAAGGGGATGCACACTGAAAAGAGAGAAGTAAAGCTATTTTTGTTCTCAGATGACATGATGGTATGTCAGAAAATCATATTGAACTTCCCATTTCCCCTGCAGTACACACCCAAATAACACACAAACTACTTGAGCTAATGATTATATTAAGCACAGTTGCATGGCTAGTTGTTTTTCTATACACTATCAATGAAAAAATGAAAAGGAAATAAAAATTAAAAATTCTATTTATAATGGCGTTTGAAGGATATAACACTTAGGAATAAATTTAACCAAGGAGGTAAAATGTATGTTTGTTGAAAGCTACAAATCATTGCTATAAGCAGTTAACAACCTAAATAAATGAAGAGCTATCCTATGTTTATTGAATATAAGTCAGTATTATTAAGATGGAAATATACCCCAAACTGTTTACAAAGTCAGTGCAATCTCTATCAAAATTCTAGTGGTGTATTTTACAGAAATGAGAAAGCTGATCCTTATATTTCTATGAAACTGTTAGGGGCCTTGGGTAACCAAAATAATACTGACATGAAAAACAGATAACTCATGCTTCCTGATTTCAAGGCTTACTGCAAAACTAGTATTATCAAAGTGGTGCGGTATTGGTATGAGCATACATTAAGACTAGTAGAATAAAATTGGCAGTCCAGAAATTAATTTCAGTGTTTACAGTCAATCGATTTGATAAGAGAGCCAAGACCATTTATTGGATAAGGAATTGTCTCTTAACAAAATTGTTTTGATGGTTTCGGAACAACTGAATCATCACATGCAAAAAAAAAAAAAAAAAAAAAAAAAAAAATGGAGCTCTCTCTCATTCCTTTAAAAAAATGAATCAATAGCATAATATAAGAACTAAAATTATAAAACTATTTGAAGAAAGCATAGGGATAAGTCTTTATGAGCTAGGATTTGGAAATGGATTTTTAAATATGACACCAAAACTACAAGGAACCAAAGAAAAAAAAAAGATAAATTGGACTTGATAAAAACTAATATTTTTAGTGGCATCTGGGGGTTCAGTGGATTAAGTGTCCAACTTCAGCTCAGGTCATGATCTCACAGTTGGTGAGTTTGAGCCCACACTGGGCTGTGTGCTGTCTGCACAGAGCCCACTTTAGATCCTGTCTCCTTCTCTGTCTGCTCCTCCCTGCTTATATGGATAAAGAAGATGTGTATATATATATTATATATATAGTGTAATATATAATATATATAATATACATTATGGAATATTATATTATCGTGTGGAATATATTATTCCATAATATATTATGGAATATTACTCCACCATCAAAAAGAATGAAATCTTGCCATTTGCAACAGTGTGTTTGGAGCTAAAGGGTATTATGCTAAGCAAAATAAGTCAGTCTGAGAAACACAAATACCATATGATTTAACTCGTGGAATTTAAGAAACAAAACACATGACCATAGGGCAAGGATGGGGGGAAGAGAGAAAAAGAAGCAAATCATAAGAGACTCTTAACTATTGAGAGCAAACTAAGGGTTGATGGAGGGGGATGGGTGGTGGGCCTTAAGGAAGGCATTTGTGATGAGCACTGGGTGTTGTATGTAAATGGTGGATAAATGAATTCTACACCTGAAACCAATTTTACTATATATGTTAACTAACTAGAATTTAAATAAAAACTTGATATTAAATCAAATGACATTACAAAGAAAGTTAAAAGATAACTGACAGAATGGGAGAAACTATTTTCTGACAGAATAGGAAAAACTATTTTCAAATTGAATATCTGGTAAAAGTTTAATATCCAGAATATGTAAAGAACTCCAACAACTTGTCAGCAAAATAACAACCTATTAAAAAAATGTACAATGGGCTTGGACAGATATTTCTCCAAATAAGACATACAAATGGCCAATAAGCACATGAAAAATGTGTAAGATCATTGGTTTATGGAATTGAAAATCAAAACTATAATGAGGTAATTACTTTACACCCTTTGGAATGACTTTAATCAAAAAGCATAAAATAATAAGCATTGGCAAAAATGTGGTTAAATACAGTCCCAGTACACTGCTGGTAAGAATGAAAAATGGAACATCCACTGTGGAAAACATTTTGGTGGTTTCTCAAAAAGTTAAACATAGAAATAACATATGACACAGCAATTCCATTCCTAGATTTATACCCAAAAGAAATGAAAACATATGTTCATGCTCTTGAAACTTGTACAGAAAGATTTATAGCACCATTGTTCACAGTAGTCAAAATTGAAAACAATGTTCACCAATTGATGACTGGATAAACAAATTGTGTTATACATTTATGATATTCAGACAATGGAATATTAAACCGGCATAACAGGGAACAAAGTATTGATACATGCTACCACAAGAATGAAACATGAAAACATTTTGTTAACTAAAAGAATGCAGACACAAAGGGTCATAGATTTTATTATCTTTTATGTGCTATATCTGGAATAGGCAAATCCATAAAGACTGAGAACAGTTTTGAGATTACCAAGGGTTGGATGGAAGGGGAAAAGACTGATTACATAATGGGTTCAGGATGTTTTTTCTGAGATGATGAAGTTTTGAACCTTGAAAGAGATGGAGGCTGCACAACACTGTGAATATACTAAATAGCACTCATTTATCGTTTGCTTTGTGAATTTCATTTCAATAAAATTACTAATAAAAACAAAAATAAGTAATGAAAATAAAGAGATTAAAACAATATTAGAACAAACCATAAATAAAAAGTACTATTATTTCATGTAAAATCAAATGGAAAGTAAGTAGTATTGGTAAGATTAAAATTTGGGGAAAAGAATAATTAAAATGACTAAGAAAGATTCAATAGTCATCATAGTTTTAAACTTATTGTATCTCAAATGATATATTACCAGAATAAATCACCAGTTTTAAAGAGAACAATAAGTGTACATGTCAATGCAAGAATTATAAGAATATTATATTCCTATAATATAACAGATAATATAAAAATTGTGTTGTCTGTCTTTAAAATGTAAATGAAAAAATAGGGGTGCCTGGGTGGCTCAGTTGGTTAAGCATCTGACTTCAACTCAGGTCATGATCTCATTGGTGAGTTCGAGCCCTGCATCAGGCTCTGTGCTGACAGCTCAGAGCCTGGAGCCCTTTTCAGATTCTGTGTCTCCCTCTCTCTCAGCCCCTCCCCTACTCATGCTCTATCTCTATCTCAAAAATAAATAAAATCATTAAAAAAATTTTAAATGTAAATGAAAAAATATTCTGATGTGTTGATAGCTAGTTATTTAAGGAAAAAAATAATGAAAAATTATCTCACAGAACTTCTAGACACATATAAATTAGCCAATTATTTTAACACTAACTGACATTTTATTTTTATGTTACTTAAAATTATATATAATTAGGTATAGTTTTTATTTTTTGAGGAACATTTAATACTAATACTAAAACCGTACAGATTCTTAACACATAAATCTATAAGCAAATCTTACCAATAGATGCAAAAAAATTTATTTCAAAAGTGTATTATAACATCCCATAATTTATATAGGGGTTATCATATTTATGCAAGAAATAGTATTAATTCATAAATGAAACTAATTAAATTTGTAATTAAAGTACAGCAAACATATATATTATGCTATACACACCATAGGACATTTTCATTCATTTCTTTCAAATTTGTGTCTTCAATGTGAGCTGTTACTTTCGGATAGTTTACAAAAAATTAAGTATAATTTACAGACTGATAACTAGCAAAGACATTGAGTCAGTAATCAAAAAAATTCCCAATGAACAAAAGTGCAGGACCAGATTGTTTCACAGGTGAATTCTGCCAAACATTTGAGAAAAGTTAATACCTATTCTTCTCAAACTATTCCAAAAAATAGAAAAAGAAGGAAAGCTCCCAAATTTATTCCATGAGGCCACCCTTATCCTGATACCAAAACCAGATAAAGACACCACTGAAAAAAGAGAACTACGGTCCAATTTCCCTGATGAACATAGTTGCAAAAATTCTCAATACCATACTAGCAAACTGAATTCAACAATACATTAAAAAATAAAAAACATTAACCATGATAAATAGGATTTATTCCTGGGTTGCAAGGGTGGTTCAGTACTCACAAATCAATCAATGTGATACATCACATCAAAAAGAGAAAGGATATGAATCATGTGATCATTCAATAGATGTAGAAAAAGCATTTGACAAAGTGCAACATCCATTCATGATAAAGACCCTCAACAAGAGGGAACATACTTTAACATAATAAAGGCAATCTATGAAAAACTCAGATATACCATCATTCTATTAGGGAAAAACTGAGAGCTTCTCCCCTAAGGTCAGGAACAAGACAAGGATGTCCACTCTCACCACTTTTGTTCAACATCATACTGGAAGTTCCATCCTCAGCAATCAGCATAAATAAATAAAAACATCCAAATTTGTAAGGAAGAAGTAAAACTTGCACTATTTACATATGATGTAATACTATATATAGAAAACCCTAAAGACCCCACATAATCATACACACGTGTACACACACACACACACACACACACACACACACACATACAAATACTGCTAGAACAGATACACAAATTCAGTAAAGTCACAGGATACAAAATCACTGTACATAAATCTATTACATTTCTATATACTAATAATGAAGCAGCAGCATAAGAAATTAAGGAATCAATCCCATTTAAAATCACATACAAAATACTAAGATACCTAGGAATAAACCTAACCAAAGAGGTGAAAGACCTGTACTCTGAAAACTATAGAACACTGATTAAAGACATTGAAGATGACACAAAGAAATGGAAAGATACACTATGATCATGGATTGGAAGGACAAATATTATTAAAATTTCTACACTACACAAAAAAAATACACATTCAATGTAATCCCTATCAAAACACCAACAGCATTTTTTACAGAACTAGAACAAACAATGCTCAACTTGTATGGAAGTACAAAACACCCTGTTGAATATCCAAAACAATCTTAAAAAAAGATGACCAAAGATAGGGGCATCACAATTCTGGACTTCAAGTTATACTACAAGGCTATAGTAATGAAAGCAATATGGTACTGGCACAAAAATAAACACATAGTTCAATAGAACAGAATAGAAAATCCAGAAATTAACCCACAGTTATAAGGTCAATTAATCTTCAGCAAGACAAGAAATAATAATATCCATTGGAAAAAAAGAATGTCTCTTCAACAAATTGTGTTGGGAAAACTGGACAGGAATATGCAAAAGAATGAAACTGGACTACTTTATTACACATACACAAAAATAAATTCAAAATGTATAAAAGACCCTAAACGTGATACAGAAAGTCATCAAAGTTCTGGAAAAGAACACAGGTAGTAATCTCTTTGATACTGGCCATAGCAACATTTTTCTAGATAGGTCTCCTGAGGAAAGGGAAGTAAAAGCAAAAATAAACTATTTATTATCAAAATAAAAGACTTCTGCATGGCAAAGGAAACAATCAACAAAATTAAAAGACAATCTACAGAATGGGAGAAGATAGTTGCAAATGACAAATCCAATAAGGGGATAAATAACTGATTATATGTGTGTGTGTGTGTATATATATATATATATATATATATATATATATATATATATATATTTATATATATATATCCAAAATATATAAAGAACTGATACAATTCAACACCCCCAAAATAAATAATCCAATTGAAAATGGGCAGAAGAATGAACAGACATTTCTCTAAAGAAGACAGGTGGCAGACACATGAAAAGATGCTCATCATCACTGATCATTAGAGAAATGCAAATCAAAACTGCAATGAGATATCACTTCACACCTGTCAGAATGGCTAAAATGAACAACATAAGAAACAACAGGTGTTGGCAAGAATGTGAAGAAAAGGGGAATCCTCTTGCACTATTGGTGAGGATGTAAATTGGTATAACCACTATGGAAAACAGTATGGAGTTTCCTCAAGAAGTTAAAAATAGAACCACCCTATGATCCAGCAATCACACTACTGGGTATTTAGCCCTAAAATACAAAAACACTAATTCAAAAAATACATGCACCCCATGGGGTGCCTGGGTGGCTCAGTCAGTTGAGCTGTCCAACTTTTGGTTCAGCTCAGGTCATGATCTGGCAGTCTTGTGGGTTTGAGCCAGGCATCAGGCTCTGCACTGACAGTGTGGAGCTTGCTTATGATTCACTCTCTCTCCCTCTCCCCCCACCCCCCATTCACACTGTCTCTGTCTCTCTCAGAACAAATAAACTTGAAAAAATACATGCACCCATGTTTATAGCAGTATTATTTATAATAGATATGGAAGTAGCTCAAATATACATTGATTGATAAATGGATACAGAAGATTCGGGATAATATATGTAAATTTTATTGGGATTTAAAAACTAATGAAATAAAAACTAATGAAATCTTGCCATTTGCAAGGATTGGGATGGAGCTAGAGAGCATAATGCTAAGCAAAATAAGTAAGTCAAAGCAAGACAAATACCATATAATTTCACTCAGATATGAAATTTAACAAATAAGCCAAGGGGAAGAGAGAGAGAGAGAGAGAGAGAATCTTAATTATAGAAAACAAACTGATGGGAGGGGAGTAGAGGATGTGTTAAATAGGTGATGAGAATTAAGGTGTGCCCCTGTCTTTTTTTTTTTAGCATTTATTCATTTTTTGAAAGGCAGAGAGAGAGCACAAATGGGGGAGGGGCAGAGAGAGAGAGGGAGACACTCAATCTGAAGCAGGCTCCAGGCTCCAGACTGTCAGCACAGAGCCCAACGCGTGGCTCAAACTCACGGACCATGGGATCATGACCTGAGCTGAACTCGGCTGCTTAACCGACTGAGCCACCCAGGTGCCCCAAGGTGTGCCCCTGTCTTGATGAGCACAGGGTGATGTATGGAAATGTTGAATCACTATATTGTACACCTGAAACTAATATTAAACTGTCTGTTAACTGACTGGAATTAAAAAAAAAACTTAGAAGAAAAAAACACTGAAAACTTTGAGTGTAATTTTATGATTATTTTCACATAGCTCATCTACATTCGTTACTAATAGTATTCCATAAAACAGTATTGATTTTATTTTCATTGTTTTATTTATTATTGGTTGAATATTAATACTATTAACTTTGAATATTTGGTGTGTCTGGTCCATTTGCTGAACATTAAATTCATCCTATGTTCTTTGTAATTTAATAATTTCTTTATTATTATTATTATTTAATTGTATCACCAACGTAGAATATATCTGCCTCCTTATAATGATTGAATGCTAGAATTCTATTTCCTTATTACCAAATTGTCTTTAATTTCAGAATAATGTCATGTAATATTGGGGTAATATAAATTACAATGCTTGGTGATTATGTGAATGCCTCTAATGTCTCACTATTTAGTTGTAATTTATGATGGACATTCTTCTTTTCTTAGTTTATCAGTGCTCTGTGCAGGAGTTTATTCAATAACTTTTGAGAATGTTCTAAATTAATTCTGTGCTTTATTGAACTTTATGGAAATTGCAGTGGTGTAAGTATGTATGTGATTTTTTTTTTTAATATGCTAGCTGGTGCATGAAACAAAGCTCAGCATTTCAGTTGATTTATGCAATAGAGGCTTTTGTTTTACTCTTGCAGTAATCCAATATGGCTTTCTTAGCAAACAATTTTTCTCCACATGTGAATCAGGGATCCACTATCCTTCTACCATATGCTTTTACCATTCATTAGGACCTCCTTTAACTGGAAGAATGTTGTATTGCTACAGTTCACTTCAACTCACGTTCTTTTCAAGAGAACTATTGCATAGTCCTGCCTATATTCAAAGAGGTTGGGAATGAGGTACAAATGGAAAATGCAGTCCCTGGATGGTCAGTATTTTTTCAGCAGCAACTCTTTATAGAGAAGTTGGAACATAAATAATTAAGAGTTTACTGGTACAAGAGTAACTACCTATAATTGCTGAAACTACTTAGTTAAGCATCAGACTCATTCCTACCTTAATCATTTTTTTAATGTTTATTTTTGAGAGAGAAAGAGACAGAGCATGAGCAGGGGAGGGGCAGAGAGAGAGATGGAGACAGAAATCGAAGGAGGCTCCAGGCTCTGACCTGTCAGCACAGAGCCCTGTGTGGGGCTCAAACTCATGGATCATGAGATCATGATCTGAGCCAAAGTCGGATGCTTAACTGACTGAGCCACCCAAGTGCCCCCTTAATCCTTTTTTCAAACAGAACATAATACAGTGGTCCTCAAATACAATATTTATAACCACAATTTGTCTGCTTCTTTTGTATTGATAATATTTTGGAGGCTTTTATTGCCAGAGCAAGGACAAACTGTTAAAAATACAATATTTTTACCTAATATGAAATGAAGTTGATCTTGATAAAATATAGCATACTTGGTTAGTGACTAACATAATGCACTTATTTATTTTATATAAACTATTAGTTCACCATCTCTTTATAATCTTCATGAGATTCAAATTCAAAATGTATTAATTTTTATATAAAAATCAATACCTATTTCTTATAAAACAAAGTTTTCAATGAGTGAAATCACTTTGTTTCATTTTAGTGGCTTTCTCTGTTGTAATAGACTAGGAAGATAACCCATGTTTTTTTGCATATAGATGAACTAAATAATTTCAGACACCTCTGTTGAGTCGTTTGGGAATACAGAAATAAAAGTGATCTGGTTAGACTGGCAGAGGATTTAAGACCTTTGGGGATTTAAGGTTTAAGGATTTAAGACCCACCATAATGATACTTAAACAAAATAAAGGTCTTCAAACTTGTGACACAATCACTGGACAGGGCTGTCAACAACAGGTAATCTGAAAAATATAAACCTAATTGAGATTTATAAATATAAAATGTCCTTTTTTTTTTTAAATATCCCAAAGGAGAGATTTGCCTTGGGTATTATATGTCTTCATTGGTGACCAGTGTAAGATCTGGGTCTTAGATTACTGCTTGTACCTGGTTGTAAGAGCAAATTACTTACATAAAAGGGAGCATGAGGACTGAAGAAAACATAGTATGACAGTTTTGTTAATGCTTGTGGTTGGTACCAAGCCCTATGATAGTCGATTATTAATATTTAAACCATTGAATGTAATAGGGACCTAGATTATTTGCTTCTCAGGAGAGAAGAAGGAAAATGAAATAGCTATTTAATTAAATATTTAAGTGACCACTCTGCATTAGAGAAAACTGAAACAAATATGTACTCCAATCTCTTACTTGGCTGAAAGTAATTGGAGAGGCTTTAGGAATTTTATAGAGTCTAATATCAATATTGAAAGATAGCAAGAAGATAGAGAAATGAACAAAGGCTGTAGTAATCAATGAAGGCATCATAAAGAAGGATAGAATAGAAAAGTGGGTAAAATTTTTAAAGAAATGGGGAATTCTATGGATTTCACTTCTCCAAAGACCTAGATGAAAGAATAATCATGACATGTTGCCAGATTACTTTCAGTCTGTATTACTGCTGTTAGGAAAGAAGTCTGGAGGGAATGGAAGATAAATTTAGATTTGTAGAGGACTGTCAGATTTTAGAAAGTCCTTTTTCTTTTTGGATGACTTTTTATTGTGAAAATAACATATTTTAATTGCATATTTTTAAAATGTAAGTAATACAAGTAGTGATAAAATCCTCTATAATCACATCAGAAATAACCAGTGTTCACATTAGTAAATATCATTTTCGGGGCACCTGGGTGGCTCAGTCGGTTGAGCGTCTGACTTCGGCTCAGGTCATGATCTCGCGGTCCGGGAGTTCGAGCCCTGCGTCCGGCTCTGTGCTGTCAGTTCGGAGCCTGGAGCCTGCTTCGGATTCTGTGTCTCCCTCTCTCTGACCCTCCCCCGTTCATGCTGTGTCTCTCCCTATCTCAAAAATAAAAAAAGTTAAGAAATGCATTTAAAAAAAATATCATTTCCTAATAGCACTTTATTCTTGCCTATTTACAAAATTGGAATCACATTGTTCATATATGTGTGTGCATGTGAATTATATAGTAACACTTTTTTTGAAAGAACTGATCAATTGACTGATAGCATCATACCTTACAATACATACGTTAAACCAACATTGGTCAAGTTATCCAGAATTAAAAATTTAATAAATCATATTTTTTTAACTTCTCTTCATTTCCCTTTTCCTCTGCCTCAGTCCTTCTTTCTCTCCTTCCTTCAGTTTTTCCTCTCTCCCTCCCTCCCTCCCTCTTTTCCTTTTTTTTTAAATATACAAATTAGTTGTTTATTTGGCTTTTTATTATGACCAGTCCAAAATTTAATTTGAAGATAAGCTTAGAAACTTGAGTGACATAAAAGGAAAATCACCCACCGGTGCCCTCCATCCCAGCCCGCTTTCCTTCCTTTCCTTCTTTCACATGCTCCCTCTTCCCTCCCTCCATCCCTCTCTCACCTTCTTTCTTCCTTCTCTCCTTTCATTTCCTCCCTCCTTTCCTTCCTCCTTCCTCCCTTGCTTCTTTCCTCCCTTTGTTCCTTCCAGCTATTAGATATAATGTTAAAAGGATTATTCTCCAGTTTATTTATTTTTCATTTATTTGAATAGTCTGTGGAAAATAATTATGCAAAAGAGCTTTCACTACAGAGGAGCTTAAGAAACAGTAGAATAACCAAGGCATATGGGATGAATTGAAGGAAGCAAGGGTTCACAGTTAGGGACATAAATTGAGGTCTGAGTGAGCCACAACTAGCGGTAAATTTTGTCCTTGTTCTCCTTCCTCTTTTCCCTACCTAAATTTTCTCTCCCATTTTTCTCTCCTCCTTTGATTTTTTCTTTTAGTGTTTTTTTGAGGATAAGCAGATTTATTGAGAGAAAAAGATCCACTTAAAAAATGATAAATGGCTTTTAGTATTTTTAAGATGAATGTAGGTACGTCTACATAAAGAAAAGTAATATGACAAACTGCAAAAAAAAAAAGGACTGGAGTTCTAAATGTGCTAGGGCAATTTGGGGGATCATAGTATTCTTTATATCCTTATATGTGGTCAAAATATAGAACTGTATCAACTTCTATTATTGCTTGCTTTTTGAAACTTAGGTCACTTCTTAGAACACTTAAATTGAATCATAAAGTTCTCCAAGAGAAAATGAATGTGAAAAAATATCTTAAAAATTATAATTGTACTTTCACAAATGTAAGAATAAAACATCGATTACCTAGACTATGTCTCTAATTAGCTTTATGCTAGTAACTCCATTGAACCCTCTTTTAAGAGTAGAATACAAAATAATATTTTTGAAAGTGTTTTTTCTGATGCCCAGACTCCTGTGATTTTTATCAACTTAACAAGCATCATAGGCTTGAAGGAATCTGTATGTAGAAATTCCACACTTTAGATATATTGTATTTGTTGGATCATTTATCCGCATCACTTTCATGCTGTACCATTAATTAATTTTAAAATTTGAGTAATTTTATATAATTCTTTTAACCAAGATTATTATAGGAAGATGTTTTATACAGCCATTCTCAATTCTTTGTCTAGCCTAACTTAATTTCCTGTTTCTTTAGTTTCTATATCAGAGTATCATTCCAGGGAACCAAAATGGATATTCCATTTTGATCAAAAGACTTATGGATAGACAGGAGACTAGACAAATTGTTAGTGTCCCTTTCTTTCTAGGGAACTGACATTTGGAAATATGAATAAGTAATCCTTCTCTTAGTTTCCATATTGGATAGTGATTGTATAGTATCATTTTCCTGAGGCCTTGACACATTTATTTGCATTTGTAAGTCTTGCTTTCACACCCTTTCATTGTTCACCTTTTTCCTCCTATGTATTACAGGTAATACTAAGCTGTCTGGACACAAAAGACACTTTCTTCTTAGAACTTACTCTTTCATCACTCCAGTGTTTGATTCTTACACAATTTGCATTTATTTGAAAGTCTGTAATGTATAAAAACTTTAATATCTGAAAGCAGTTTTGTTACCTTATGACAAGTCTTCAAATCCAAGCTCATCATTTATCCATTTATTTATTTATTTTTTAGTAGGGTGAAGTCAGCTTAGTACTTGGGGCAAGTACATTTAAAATGTTCAAGTACAGGGGCACCTGGGTGACTCAGTCAGTTAAACATCCTATTCTTGGTTTTGGCTCAGGTCATGATCTCATGGTTTGTTGGTTCCAGTCCCACATTGGGCTCTGCGCTGACAGTGTGGAGCCTGTTTGAGATATTCTCATTCTCTCTCTCTCTCTCTCTCTCTCTCTTCTCTCTCTTCTCTCTCTCTCTCTCTCTCTCTCTCTCTCTCTCTCTCTCTCTCCCCCTTCTCTCTCTCTGCCCCTTCTCCACTCGCTCTCTCTCAAAAATAAATAAACATTAATTAAAAAAAAAATAAAATAAATAAAATGATCAAGTACATGGGTGTCTGGGTGGCTCAGTCAGTTAAGCATCTGACATCAGCTCAAGTCATGATCTTGTGGTTTGTGAGTTCTAGCCCCACACCGGGCTCTGTGCTGATAGCTCAGAGCCTGGAGCCTGCTTCAGATTCTTTGTCTCCCTCTGTCTCTGCTCCTTCTTCCTCTCACTTTGTGTGTGTGTGTGTGTGTGTGTGTGTGTCTCAAAAATAGATAAACATTAAATTTTTTAAACAAATTTAAAAATAAAGTGTTGAAGTACAGTGAATTAATTTTTCACTTAGAAGGGCTCTTGTTTTTTTCTTTATAAATAAAATTGTGTATATATACATAAGGTATACAACCTATTGATTTAAGATATATTATGTAGTGAAATGATTACCATGGTCAAAATAATTAACATTTCATCTCTTTCTAGTCACCAGTTTTTTGTGTGGTGAGTGCACCTGAAATCTCCCCTCTGAAAATATTTCCAGTTTTCAATACAATATTATTAAGTATAGTCATCAAACCTGTACATTAGATCTCTAGACTTAATTATCCCCATAACTGCCAATTTGCACATTTTGACCAACATACCCCTATTACTTCTACACTCCCAGCTCCTAGTACCTCTCCCTTTCTATGAATTTGACTTTTCTTTTTTTTATTTTTTATTTTATATTCCACAGATTGTTGAGCTGATATAGAATTTGTTTTTCTCCATCTGACTTTTTTTGTTTATTTCACAGCATAATATCCTAGATGCTTGTTACAAATGTCAGGGTTCTCTTCTTTCTCATGGCTAAACAATATTCCATTGATAGATACATATCTTTAGGCAAGAAAATAAATAAAGGCATACAAATAAAAAAGGAAGAAGTAAAATTGCCTCTGCTTAAGGAGCCATAATACATATAGAAATCCCTAAGAATTGCCATCAAAAAACTATTGGAACTAATAAATGCAGTAAATTTGTAGTATACAATATCAACTTACAAAAATCAGTTATATATCTATACACTAATAGCAAAATCTAAAAAAAAATCCATTTACAGTAGCCTTAAAAAATAAATAAAATACTTAGAAATACATGTCACTAAGGGTGTAAAATAATCTGTACTTTTGAAAACTATAAAACATTGATGAAAGAAATTGAAGATGCCAATATGAATGGAAAGATATCTCATGTTCATGGATTGGAAGAATTAATATTTGTTAAAATGTCCATACTATCCAAAGAAACCTACAGATTCTGTGTAATCCTAACCAAAATTCCAATGGCATTTTTCACAGAAATAGGAAAAGAAATCCTAAAATGCATATGGAACTACAAAAGACCTCAAAGAACAAGGCAACAGTGAGAAATAACACAGTGGGAGACATCAAATCACCTGATTTCAAAATATACTACAAAGCTATTCTAATCAAAACAGGTAGCATAAAAACAGACATATAGACCAATGTAACAGAATAGAGTCCAGAAATAAATTTATTCATTTATGGCCAATTGATCTTCAACAAAGACATCAAAAGCACACAATGGAGAAAGGACAGTCTCCTCAAATGATATTGAGTAATGCTGCTTTTTTTTTTCATTATATTTGTTTAATGTTGAATGTAAATCTTCTAAGGATATGCTATTTTAGCTGATTCTTCCTTACAATCCAGTTTGTTTCACTAAATACTAAGAAGTATGATTCAGATATTTAGAGTAGCAAATCAGAGTTCACATTCCTGGTTTCCACTAATAAATGTGACTTGGAAAAAAAAAACAACTCACTTCATGTTATATCAATATTTCCTATTATAAATTTTGAGAATAAAAAACTTTTTAATGGGATCATAACAATTATTATATTTCAGATTCTGGTGGGAAAGTACCACCTCCAAGTAATCATGTAGCCACTGTTTGACCATGAATGATGCTTAAAAGTTGAACTTGCTTTTTTTCTGACATTTAGAGTCCCACTTTATTTCTTCAATTTGTAATATTTTCAACTAAACAAAACTATTTAAACCTACTTTCTCAGTGCTTCCTGTTTAGATAGTATCTCATCTTGTTTCTTTACCAATCTAATTAAGCAAAAAGTATTGTGTTTGTAATTTGTACAATGCATGTTGGTTGTTTGGGATGCAAACATGAATAAGGAGGTGAAAAAGAAAATAATAAGAAACAAAATTCAGCCATAAACTCTCACATTTCTACAGTTCCTTTCCCTATCTCTTAATTTTACTATGCACCCTTCCCTCTAAAATTATAATAATAATTAACTCTGCAGACCAATCCTTCACTGGTTCACATTACTTTCAGTATAAATTTCAAGTTTCTAGGTATAACTATGTAGGGCTCTAGAGGAGCACAGCCCCTGTTTCTGTGTACATCTTCATCTCATAGTTGACACTTCACAATTTCCATGCAAAAATCACAAAGGCTTATAATTTTCCTTTCAGTCTGTTCTGTTTATGCCTCTTTGTTCATGTTCTCTCTTCCCAAGATACTCACTTCCCACCTCTTCTAGTATTATTATTTTCCTGTTAGGTCAGTAGACTTGTCCCAGGAATCCTTTGTTAAATCCCAGAATGAGATAGTACTTTTTGCCTGTTCTCTTATAGCATTCATGCATATACATCCATCTTAGCATTAGTCACTGTATAGCAATTGTTTGCTGGTGTTTCTGCCTACCACTCTATACTTAAGCTCCTTGAGGAGTGGAATCATTCCTTCTCCATATTTTTTCTTCTCACTCCTGTCCTGTGGCCCAATGGTTGGCAAACTGTTTCTAAAGGAACAGACAAGGGCACCTGGGTGGCTCAGTCAGTTAAGGGTCCCACTTCGGCTCAGGTCATGATCTCATGTTTTGTGAATTCAACACCCCCTGCCCCCCCACCCGCATTGGGCTCTGTGCTGACAGCTCAGAGCCTGGAGCCTGCTTCGGAATCTGTGTCTCCCTCCCTCTCTCTGCCCCTCCCCCGCTCATGCTCTATCTTCTCTCTATCTGTCTCAAAAATAAATAAACACTAGAATTAAAAAAAAAAAAAAACATAAAAGGAACAGACACTTTGCAGTATTTTAGGCCTTGTGGGCCACAAGATCTCTATTACAACTACTCAGACCTGCTGTTGTAGATTCAAAACAGCCATAAGCAATAAGTTAAGAAATGAACATGGTTATATTCCAATAAAACTTTACTTACTGAAACAGGTTTCATGGCCTTGGGTTGCTGACCCTTGCTGTAGCATGGTGCTAATAATACAATGCCAAATAAATGTTGAGTGATTTATGTTCCCAGATTTATCCCTGTGCTTAAGTTCTCAATAGATGAAAGGCTTGGTTTTCTGTTCCCCTGGAAGTGCTCTGTTCTGTAATATTCTGTTGCACTAGTAACTGGTGTCTTGTTTGGAGTCCCAGAGAAGTATTTGGTGCCCTTTCACTTGTTAATAGGTTTTCCTAATGTGTGCTCCCTGACTGACAGTTTTCTCCTGTGGTTACTCTGGGGTTTTGTTGTTGTTTATCATCTGTCCATATGCTATGAAATCCCATTGCCTCTCTGTGACCAACATCCTCATTGCCCATCATTTAGCAATGCTTGCATACTTCTCTCTGCCCAGGACTGTGAAACAGAGATGAATCAGACATGGGCTTTCTCTCACCCAAAGCCATGTGCATCAGGGAGAATTACAATCTGGTGTAGGGATGGAAAATGTATTCTGTTGACTTAAACAATCAAGGAATTTTTCTCTCTCAAACATCAGTAATGTCACAGTCTAGGGTTTGTGGCAACATAATGATGCTTTTAAAGACTAAAATAGTTCCTGTATTCTGTTGTATTCTCTTTAGCTAAGGTTTTTGTCCTCAGTTCAGAAGATAGCTGCTGAATATGTAGGCATCACACCCACTTCTCAGATAGGAGGGAGGAGACTAGAACATCAGCTTATTTCCACCTATGTCATGAACGATAGCATGATCATCCCTAACTGAAATGTTGATTGGGAAATGCTGGTAGTACTGCTCCAACTTCTAGGGTAGAAACCGTCAGGACATAGGGTTAAATGGATATTGAGTGACATTTCCTGAAGTAGGTAGCACATCATGGGAATGATAGAAAATCACCACCCCCCACCAGCTTCGACCAAACCATTTTCAGAATTTTCTTAAGCATCGTGAAATTTAATGTAAATGTAATATTGAACTAGGCTATTGTGTCATCATGTAATTTTAATATTTAGTTAGGATTATTTTGTGTGCAGGTTATCATTTGGTTTATCTACTTCCCTCCTTTAGCATCTTCACTATAAGATCTCTTAATATTGAAACAATTTCTCTTATTATATCTAAATATTGGTATATTTTTGTTATAAAATTATACATGGAGAAAAGTATAATAAGCTGTTTATATTTTCAAGGTATTTTTAAATCACCTAGCCATTAATTTTATTTGAGTTTTATATTGACCCACTTTTTCTTTCATTATGAATAAAAGGCATTTAGTTTAGAACTGTAGTAATTGAATGTTATAGTTATGGGGATGAAATATTTCACATTCTTTTTTCCATAGTGAAATCTCTGTGCCTTCATATCTAAAAATGCATACCTGAAGAAAATAATTTGGTTGTAATTCCACACTCCATAGACATATTGCATTAGAATCATCACTAAAGAATTGTCTGCTTTGTGGTAATAATTATTATTAATTACCAATATTTCAAAATAATGGGAATACAGTAATGAAATATATGTCATCACATAACTCTTTATTGAAAAATAACATGGTAGGGAGAAAATAGAAGAAGCTAAAGAACAAAGTGAAATTTGTTTCTCTTTTGGAACTAGAACGCCATATTTTCTGTGACTATAGATATCTTAAGATTTCTGTCTTAGTGTTTTTACTTTTTACTCTTTAGGGATGTATATATAAATAATTTAATTTTAGTCATTTAATGTTTAGAAAGGATTTATATTAAGAATGATCTGTAAATGCTAAGTAATATTACTTTATTTTCAAGAAAGTTATCAAAGATACTTGAGATTTGCTATAACAGTCTCAGTCACAACTTATAATACATTCACTTAACTAGTAAAAATAAAATTATATATTCAGGAGAGATATTTCAGATTGTTTTCAGATTGTTTCTGAAAGCAACAAAGATAACATTATTATATTCTACTTAAGCTCTTAACCCTACAAATAATATATGTTTATATGCACCTTTTTCAGTGTTCCCTTGTTTGAGGTGGTAAGACATTAAAAAAAAAAAAAAAAGATCCCTCTCTTTTTTGAATTTCTAATCTTTTATTCTTCCCAGTTTACCTTTCACTATGGAGTTAACCTGTAACATCCCAAAATTGAACTCTTGCCTAAATGAAAATTAATCACTGCAAATGAGGTCTCAGATTATTCTTTTAGGTTATTACAGCCAACTTTGATAGTGATAAGAGAATAAATATTGAAGTTAAACTTACTGGGCTTGAAATCAGCCTCCACTATTTTGATCTCCTTTCTTATCTTTATCTCTTTTCTTAATATAATTTTATACTTATAGAAAATTGCACAAATAGCACAGAGTATTCCCATATTCACTTCACCAGATTTCCCTTATGTTAGCATGGAGGAAAACCATGGTACAATTATTCAAACTAAGAAGTTAATATTCAGATAATTCTATTATCTAATTAAGGATGTAATTAGGATTTCTCCAGATGTATCATTGCTGTCCTTTGTTTTTGTTCCAGGAATCATTCCATGAACCTGCATTACACTTAATTGCTGTCCTTAGTCTCCTCTATAGTTTTGCGGTCTTTCCTTCTCTTGAATAGCCTTGACACTTGTGATAAGTATTGGTCAATTCTTTTTTAGAATATCCTTTAATTTTGATTTGTCTAATATTTTTTCTTTTTATTGAGATATAACTGGCATATAATATTGTATACATTTAAAGTGTACCACTTGTTGATTTGATACAGATATATTGCAATATGATTACCACCATAGAATTAGCTAACAGCTCTATCACGTCACATCATTTATAACTGATCTTTTTTTTACTTTTAAAGTTTATTTATTTTTTATAGAGAGAGTGCACATGTAAGCAAGGGAGGGGCAGAGAGAGAGGGAGAGAGAGAAAACCCCAAGCAGGGTCCATGCTCAGCACATAGACTAATGGAGGGGCTCAATCTCACAACTGTGAGATTATGTCCTGAGCCAAAATCCAGAGTCAGATGCTTAACTGACTGAGCCATCCAGGCACCCCTCTAATTTCTCTTTGGTAATGAGAACACTTAATATCTAGTCTCTTAGCAACTTTGGGGTATATAATACAGTATTGTTGACTATAATCAAAATTCTATGCATTAGAACTTCAGAACTTAATCATCTTTTAATAGAAAAAGACAAATACTGCAAGATAATTACTTATATGTAGAACCCAAAAGAGGTGAATTTGTGAAAACAGAGAATAGAATGGTGGTTATGAGGGGCTGGTAATGGGGAAAGTGGAGTTGTCTAATTTTTTCTTATGATTAGAATAAGATTATGCATTATTGGACACAACTGCCACAGAAGCGATGTGCCTTTCTCATTGCATCATTTCTGGGGATACGTGATGTTAATGTATCTTATTACTGGTAATATTAACCTTCCTCACTTGATTAAGGGGGTATCTGTTAGAAACTCCATTGTAAAATTAGTATTTTTCCTTTTTGTCATTAGTAAATGTATTGGGAAAGATACTTTGAGACTATGCAAATATCCTATTTTATCCAGTAACTTGAGTATCCATCACTGGGACTTGCCTGCAATAATTATTATCAAAGAAGAACTGTATTTCTTCTCTCCATTTCTTTATTCAGTCAGTAATTAATTTACATGAGTATGAACTCACAGATTTATATGTTTTCCTATGGGTATTCCTATATGTTGTTATTTTGTTGGTTATAGTTTTCCAACTTTGGCTATTATTTATAGGCCCTATAAGCAACAGGGCTTAAAATATATGTATGTATACTAACTCTTGTATACATGCATATCTATTTCTGAATCTAACGATATATATTTTAAAACCATAAGTTCACATTGATACCTCCATTAAATGCAACATTATTGCATTCATTCTAGCCTTCTTCCTTTCCTGGTCTCTTCTTTCTCTAAGAAACCAGACTCTCACAATCTAAGATGTACTTATTTGTTCAACTGTAGTATATACTTAACAGTTTCACAATTTAATTCTTACTCCAATAAGAACATTTTATCACGTAAGTGCAGTTAATTTACTTTTTGTATTATGACTTCAAAACAATCAGAAAGCTCTCATTCAATGTGTGGGAAAATAAGTGGTTTTTTTTCTGTTGTTTGTTTTGCTGTTTTCAAATAATGCACTCTATTTTTAGGGCTGCAGTTTCACATAAAGCTAATTGTATTCTTATGTGTTACATATCTTGATATAAGTACAATCCCTCCCCTATAGATTTTCCAGTACAGAGAGGAAAATGGATCTCAAGTATCTCTTTGTATGACTCCTCTGCACATGCTGAATTAGCTACCAAGCTAGAGCAGATATGCCCCTGAAGAATTTAAGTGAACTGCCATGCTCATTCCATGGAAAATTCTGGACAAATGAACATACCTCTAGACTCTCAAGGACAATGGAGAATAGATGTAAAAATTACTGCCATTATTATAATTGCAGTACTAAGCCATACTGAATGACTGCAGTGAATTAGCATTACATTATAAAGGCTATCTTAGAAAGTGTGTGAATCATCTATTACATTTTTTACAGAGTAAATGAAAATGGAAGGAATGGACAATATTAAATTTCAAATGCAGTAGATGCATATATTTAAGTATTATATACTAATATCCAGATAGATGCTGACATGTTTTATTGATTTTTGGCTCATTTTGTTATGAAAGGTCAATTTTATATCAGCTCCTAAAAAAAGAATAGTCGTTGGGACTTTTCTAGGCAAGACAAAGATTAGTGAAAATTCCCCACATGGACAGTGCCTTAATAGCACATTTATTTTACTTGCTGATAAGACACTAGCTTGAAAACCTAGTTTTCAGTCATATTTGTATTTGGTTGAAATTGTAGTTTTCTCACAAAGAAGGGTATATAAGAAGAAAATGAATATATTGGAGGAAAGGCATAGATTCTCAAATATGTAAGATGAGATGGCAGGAATTAGTGTCCGCTGTAAGAATAACGATTTGCTGTTTTGTCTGATAATTTTTTCCTCCATTATTTTTGTACTCAAATATGGGTTTGTTTGTTTTTGTTTGTTTGGTTTTGGTTGTTGTTTTTTTGAGAGGGAGAGCGAGAGTGAGGGAGAGGGAAGAAGAGAGAAGAATCTCAAGCAGGCTCCATGCTCAGTGCGGAGCCATCACAGGGCTCAATCCCATGACCCTGGAATCATGACCCGACCTGAAATAGAGTGAGGTGCTCAACCCACTGAACCACCCAGACACCTCTCTACTCTGTTTTAAGCACCATTGCCAATTCTCTTAAAACCAGTAAAAATAACAGAGGGAGGCACCTGGGTGGCTCAGTCGGTTTAGCATCTGACTTGGGCTCAGGCCATGATCTCACGGTTTGTGGGTTCGAGCCCCGCATCGGGTTCTGTGCTGACAGCTTGGAGCCTAGAACCTGCTTCGGATTCTGTGTCTCCCTCTCACTCTGCCCCTCCCCTACTCATGCTCTCTCTCTCTCTCTCTCTCTCTCTCTCTCTCAAAAATTAATAAACATAAAAAAAATTTAAAAATAACAGAGGATACTTCACTGATTATTCAACTCAGACACAAAAATAGTTCCTGAGAGTATCAAAAACAGGAAAGAAAATGTTATAAAATTCGCCCCGCATCGGGTTCTGTGCTGACAGCTTGGAGCCTAGAACCTGCTTCGGATTCTGTGTCTCCCTCTCACTCTGCCCCTCCCCTACTCATGCTCTGTCTCTCTCTCTCTCTCTCTCTCTCTCTCTCTCTCAAAAATTAATAAACATAAAAAAAATTTGAAAATAACAGAGGATACTTCACTGATTATTCAACTCAGACACAAAAATAGTTCCTGAGAGTATCAAAAACAGGAAAGAAAATGTTATAAAATTCAGTTTATGAATTTAGTTTCAGTCACGTGTAGAGAAACACAAAAATCAGAAAAATGATAATATAAGTTGTAATATTAACCTAGTGTATTTGGTTATTAAAATCCTTGGAAAATTATTTAGAAAGCCAATTTTCCAATATTAAAACATATTTTTTAAAAAAATTATTTTTGTATTATTTTGAATTAAAATTCTACTATAATAGTCTTATCTAAATATTTAGGATTCAAAGATAGGCTATAAAACATTATCTCCATATCATCCCTCCTAATTTTTTAAAAAGTGTATATTAAGTACCTACTCTGTGGCAAGTACTGTGTTTGGTAGGGTTGGAGATAAACTAGGGAGCTTTCCTAGAACAAAATGTGAAATCCAGACACATGCGTCTAAAGTGACTTTAAGCAACACCAGTCTATCAAGAAGCTTGCACAGCCAGAGGGAATGCCTTTGCTGGCTGCATTGAGGCAGATAGTAAATGCTTGAGTTTAGCAAAGGCTATCACATGTGAGGCTACCAGCTTAAGCAGACAATGCCAAATGGGGTAATGGACAAAAACTAGAAGACCCCACTCATGCCATGATGTACACTGAAGCCCTTTGGAGGTAAAGGTTTTGTGACAGAAGGAAGGTAAGCTCAGAAATGGCCAAAACCAAGAGGAGGATTACAGGCAGGTTTAGGGAAGGCTCAAGAGGGAAAAGCAGTACATATGAGAATGAAGACAAACACAGGAGATTTGCTTGTGTCTCAGAATCTGAGGAAAGAAAAATTCTTCAAGCAGACAATACCTAGTTTATAGAGTTTCTATTTGAGTTATTGTTATTTCATTAAAAATAATTGCTAATACTTATATAGTGCATATTCTGTACCAACACTATTCTGAGACAGCTGCAACTCAACACTCACAGCAATTATATACAAAATTAATAATATTATTCCTATTTTGTGGTTGGGGAGATACATAAAGGATTGAGTAACTTGCAAAATTCACATGATTAGCAAGTGTTTGAACTGGGATTCAAACCCACCCAGTCTGGTTCTAGTCTTTTCTGTTTCCCACTGTGATATAATACTTCTCAAATAAATGTTTAATAAATAAATGTTTAAATAAAATACTTCTTAATAAAATGTTGCCCTTTTCCTCTTAAGGAAAGATTGCCTAAACTTAATGATGTTCCTTCTATCAAAAGTGCTAAAATAGTTAAAGGTTAGCTATGCTGATTATGAAGGATTTGTTCAATATGTACAATCTTTGTTAGGAAAAATTTCCCAAAAAACTATTTTCGTGAGACAAATATAGATGTGTATTATGATATTGTCTCTCTTTTTTCCATTCTTTTTCCTTCCTTCCTTTTTCTTTCTTCTTCAAATAAGCTTTGCTTTTAGTTTTAACTATCCTTGTGATATTCTGCAAATAATATTAATATAGGAAAGATAAAAATGAGTCAGTGATAGAATCTCTTTTTTTAATGTGTATTAATTTTTGAGAGAGAGCGTGAACAGGGGAGTAGCAGACAGATAAGGAGACAGAATCCGAAGCAGGCTCCAGGCTCTGAGCTGTCAGCACAGAGCCCAACGTGGGGCTCGAATCAACAAGTTGCGAGATCATGACCTGAGCTGAAGTCGGACGCCCAACCAACTGAGCCATGCAGGCGCCCCTAGAATCTTTTATTCTTTACTACTGGAGGCCTCCAAAAAATGTTGTTATGTGTGTGACAGGTTCATAATTCTGAATGGTTTACCAATGAACTCTCAATGCCAGAGAAGCAGAGATCTGAAACTACTTCAGTTTGCTTGAAAAATGACCTTTAGATTATTCAGTTCTGGGTCGAGCCCTATTGATGATCCTTTTCACAGTATTTGCCATAATTCCTAATTTTGTTCTGATCTGTTTAAAGATCAGTCTAAATTTGTTTCTCTTTTGAGTTATCCTCATCTTGCTGTTCTTATTGTGTGTATGTGTGTGTCTGTGTTTGCATATAAAATTGATGGATTAAATCTCATCTAAAGATTAGTGTATAAAATGTGATTATCCAAATACTAAGTCAATTTGGAATTTATGATGTTTGATTCATTGAATTCCTGGTTTTCAATTGAGACCAAGTCTTCTCAGTTCATTCATTTTTATTTGCAGCCAAACTCATGCCTAAGTCTTTGTCAATATCATTTACTAATGATCTATGCAATTCAAGTAAAAAGAATTAAAATACAATTGTATGTAAGAATTCATTCTTAAAATGAAATCTCTTCTCTCTGCTTGGTGCAGACTAAATATTACCAAAATCCTTCCTACCAGATTGATTCTTCCCTGCCTAGGTGCCACAAAGGCATGGGGGGAAAGACTTTCTAACAGGGCTGAGACTTTTTGATCCACTTCAGCTGTGCTCGCCTCACCTCATGGTTTCAAAAATCAATGACATATCAGCTTAGTAGTCACTGATCCATGAGGTAATTGCACCTTCTAATATCTTCAGCATAAAGCTTCTGAAATGGGCAGAGCCAATGACCAGAGAGGATAAAACACATTGTGTTTTGTTTTTTTTTCAGGTTTGTGATCAAACTGAGAAATAATCATCTCAGCCTGTATTTCTGAAAGAAAAATAATATCGCCCCAGAGGTGTAAAGCTACTGTTAAACACATTTTTATCATATTAAGATTATTATTCTTCTAAACAGCTGACTGTACTGTGCCACAGATTGTATTTACCTGTAAAATTTGTGTGTAGGCTTCCAACCTAATTTATTAAAAAAGCACTACGGATTTCAGGATGGAGTAGTAGGCACTTCATTTTGTGGTTAAATATGATGGGAAATTATCCCTATTGCTTTGGTCTACTGCTTAGAGACATCTTAACTAACTAGATAAGAATTCTTTAGGAAAGAGATATGGGCTTAAGTAAATACTAAACAAATTGAGTATTAGCACGCAGGGAGAAAGTAAGATTGATGATCTGACAAAACATTAATTAAAAGAAGGAGCATTGCCAAGATTTTCTTGTATAATTCAATTCCACATAATTCAAAGACAAAATTAATTTACTGTTTCTTATTTGACAACAAAGAAAGAGTTTTATATTGATTATTTTTTTAATGTATGTACACATGACATGAGAAAGCTCTGTAATCAGAAACATAGTTTTTTAACCTCAGAGGTTTGCATTTAAATTCCAGAAATCTACGGACACAATAAAACATTTCATTGAAATGAAATGAGTTCTCACTGATTTCTGCAGGTTTGTAGGCATACATAAACATCAAATACCAATATCGGTATTAATTGAAGGAAATAACCTAAAACATTTGGCAGTTTTTACTTTGAGCAGTTGCCAGTTTGCACAGTCCAACATATGCTGAATATTTTATATACAAGTGATTTATTACAGAATTTACCAATGATGACTAACACTATTTTTTATATATTAAATATAATTTATTGTCAAATTGTTTTCCATACAACACCCAGTGCTCATCCCAACAGGTGCCCTCCTCAATGCCCATCACCCACTTTCCCCTCTCCCCTACCCCCCATCAACCCTCAGTTTGTTCTCAGTATTTAAGAGTCTCTTATGGTTTGCCTCCTTCCCTCTCTGTAATTTTTCCCCCCTTCCCCTCCCCCCATGGTCTTCTGTTAAGTTTCTCAGGATCCACATAAGAGTGAAAACATGTGGTATCTGTCTTTCTCTGCCTGACTTATTTCACTTAGCATAATAACCTCCACGTGGCTACAAAAGGCCAGATTTCATTCTTTCTCATTGCCAAGTAGTATTCCATTGTATATATAAACCACATCTTCTTTATCAATTTGTCAGTTAATGGACATTTAGGCTCTTTCCATAATTTGACTGTTGTTGAAGGGCTGCTATAAACATTGGGGTACAAGTGCCCCTAGGCATCAGCACTCCTGTATCCCTTGGGTAAATTCCTAGCAGTGCTATTGCTGGGTCTTAGGGTAGATCTATTTTTAATTTTTTGAGGAACCTCCACACTGTTTTCCAGAGTGGCTGCACCAGTTTGCATTCCTACCAACAGTGCAAGAGGGTTCCCGTTTCTCCACATCCTCACCAGCATCTATAATCTCCTGATTTGTTCATTTTAGCCACACTGACTGGCATGAGCTGGTATCTCAGTGTGGTTTTGATTTGTATTTCCCTGATGAGGAGTGACGTTGAGCATCTTTTCATGTGTCTGTTGGCCATATGGATGTCTTCTTTAGAAAAGTAACACTACTTTTTAAAGTTTACTTGCCCAAGTATCAGCAGTTTTAAAGATTAAATATCGTTATGTATTGCAGTGCTGAATGCACTAATTTAATCCTGAGAAGCTTCTTTAAACTTATTTCATGTCCCTGTTATTTCAAAGATATGATTTCCAAATAATTTTCATTTCTGTTGAAGACTTCATGCAATTATTGTGTTGAAAATATTTAAGTCATCTGTTTAGTGAGGTAGAGGGATGATTTTTTTGCTCCAAATGTATAATAAAATGTCTAGCATTACAATGATACCAAAGTGAATACTCCTCAAATTCTAAATATATAGAAACAGAGATCTGTTTGCAATTGAAATCATAATTTTCAGCAGTAATTGCTTCTAAGATGCTGGTTCTATTAGTGATATAGTGTTGATGTTGCTTAGATGTAACATCAAGGCAAGCCTTGGAACTTTAAATTTTCTACCCTGGGAATACTGTTCCTAGAAAGACAATGTTTGAACAGAAAAAGGACTTTGAGAACCTAATTTATTTGGCTCCACCGGAAATCAGAACTGAAGCATAAACTTAGGTGCTATTATTTTATTAGGAAGTATAATACCAGGAAGTCAGAAATAAGAAAGAGTGAATGAAGGGGAGAGTCAATAAGAGGGTGTGGTACTAAGTTACTACCACTGGAAACCAAGTGCAAATGATTGTGTGTTCTCAGGAGACTTTTCTGAAAGGCTACAGAATTCTTGGTCCCAAAGTGTCCATGGTAAGTCAGAGGAGGATGGAAGAGAAAGCGTTCATCCACCAACCATCCTGATCTAAACAGGAGAATGTTCGCCCCCACAGGGTGTTAACTCCATAGGACTTACATTTTTAATTCTTTTTTTTTTTTTTTTCTCCACAAGCACAGACTCTAACCAGGTCCTGAGAAGTCAGGACCTTCTGGGACAGAAGAAAGCTTTGGGACAAGACTCAGTGGAAGAGCAACATCCTGGCACCCAGAGAAGAAGAGGCTCTGTTGTGCCTGCCTCAAGTTAGGAGAAGCCCATGCATAGTTGGTCCTTACAGTGGTCACTAATGCAGAAACAGTGGCCCAAATTGGAGACAGGTGAGGCCAAGAGAAACCGAAGTGCCATGTCAAAAGTGTTTGAAACAAAAGCAGACTTCCTTATTCACACTTGAATTTAAATTTGCAATATAGGGTTGGTTCATTAATCTGTACTGTACATCTGTACAAAAGTGTAGTGCTAGCCAGATGTGTAACAATTTCTGAGTGAACCTTAAAGTCAAGTATGTACATTTTTCTTTATTTTTTATGGTGCTAATGTTTATTTAACTATCAAAGATAATGGTCTACCTTGAAGAATAGTTGTATACTTGACCAATAAGATACTTCTGAGCTATTTGACATTTTAAGATTAAAGGAACATTTAATTTCATAATAGATTTCATAATACGCCTAATGTTATAGACCATTTGAAATTAAAAATTTTGAATTTTTTTTTCTGTAGTAGAAAAATTAATTTACTTCTAGTCATGCCAACTAATCATTCATATACATTTCAGAAATGGCAAAGCCATATCATTGACTTTATGATAATTAATATTTCTATTTTATTTTGACTTCTTCCAGAACTTTTTTTTTAATTTCTCCATAATGATTATATATAGCTTCATTCATTTTTGTATGCATATATTTCATATACTTATTATTTGTATTTTATATAATATTTATATTTAAGTTTGGGATCCTAACTCAGCTTCCTTCCTCTTCTTCACAGAATTTGGAACTTAAAATATATAGAGGGCAAATGAAACACAAGTAAAGAATTGTATGAGAATTGCATGATAGTCTTCTAGTATTTTAAATCAAATTTTTCGGCTGGAGTCACTTTTTCTAAGATCTTAGTGAGGACAAATTTTTTTTTCTCTTAAAAAGAATATCTCTAGCCATGAGGACTTCTGCTAAATAATTTCAAAGCTCAAGAGGTCAAGACAAAACACACTATTAAAGCAAAACACTATTTGTTAAACTACTTTTAATGCAAAGAAATTGTAAAAATTCAAAATGGAACTTAAACTTGCTAAATATCATATTAGTAAATAATTCAGATTATTTAAAAGTCTTCAAATTGATTGGGGAAAAAAAGGATGACAAATGTGGGTCAAATCTCTATAAGACAGAACAAATAAATGGCTTTCTGGATGTTAACTGAAATTACTAGTTCATTTATATATTTGGAGAATCTTCAAGTTAAACCATGACTGCCTGTACATGTATTTGAATAACCTACTTATGTAAGAAAACTACAAAAATAAGCTGATTTAACTCTAAAAAATACTAAATCTAATAATTTGTCTACATCAAATTTCAAATACTATTTTAGATTATTGTATTTTTTTAATGTTTATGAGAGAGAGGAAGTGTGCAAGCAGGGGTGGGCCAGAGAGAGAGGGGGAGAGAGAATCCCAAGCAGGCTTCATGCTGTCAGCACAGAGCATGATTTGGGGCTTGACCTCACCAACAATGAGATAATGACCTGTTAAAATCAAGAGCTGGACACTTTACCACCTGAGCCACCCACGTGCCCCAATTTTAGATTATTTTAGGTTACTTCAACCCAAGATGTCAACACTTTATGTAAGAATTTTTCAAGCCTCACGTCATTTGATAACCTTAAAAATATTCAATATCAATAAAATGTAATAATTCTTAAAAACTGATAAAATTGTCAGGAAGCCTGGGTGGCTCATTCGATTAAGTTGTTAAGCATCTGACTCTTATTTCCACTAAGGTCATGAGCTCACACTTTGTGAGTTTGAGACCTATGTCAGGCTGTGCACTGCTCTGCTTAGGATTCTGTCTCCCTCTCTCTCTCTCTGCCCCCCCACCCCTGCCCCACCACTCTCATGTACATGGGCGTGAGGGTGTGTGCTCTTTCTTGCTCTCAAAACTAAATAAATAGACATCTTTAAAAACCTGATAAAATTGTATTTATTGTTGCTTTTGATTTTATACAATTTCCCCTCACTTGAGATGTTTTAATGCACTTTCCAAACATTTCTTGAAGTATCTTGTTGACTAAATGTTATATGAAATAGACTGATGCTGTATGAAGATACTTAGAACAAAATGGCAATCTGTACATTTTATAGAGTAAAAGACTCCAAAGTAAACTCTTCAATGAAAACAGTGATTAAAGAAAATGATATTATTTATTTGATCCTAACTCTCCAATTTGGTTAAAGTTTTATTTAAAAAATTTTTAATGTTTATTTCTGAAAGAGAGAGAGAAAGAGAGAGAGAAGGAGAGAGAACAAGCAGGAGAGGGGCAGAGAGAGAGGGAGACCCAGAATCCAAAGAAAACTCCAGAATCTGAGCAGTCAGCATTAAAGCCCAACGCAGGGTCCAAACCCATGCACTGTGAGATCATGACCTGAGCCAAGGTCTGATGCTTTATGCAGCTGAGCTACCCACGTGCCCCTAAAGTTTTATTTTAAACTGAAGATTTCAAATTGTCTTTGTTGAAAAATGAAAACAAATCCAAGCAGATGTATGCTGCTGTATTAGCAAGTTGACTAATGCTTAAGTTTCAGCTTGCTAAAGGAATACAAAATAATCATTGATATAACCCAAATGAATCACACTATTGGCTTAATCGGGCAGTATGGCTATTTAGAACTGGGGTGAAGTAGATACTTTAGATTGAGTATTATCTGATATTTTAGAAAACCATCTTTTCTAAACACAACCCTATTGTACTGACAGTAATAATACAAATTCTGATGACAAATTATCTAAATTTGAGAATGCTATTTAAAGGCTACAGGCTTATTTGTTTTCATAAAACAAATATAAACAAATGAAATGTCTTTCTGGATCTGTTGAAAGTCAAATTGAAAGCATTCAAAATATGTTAAGCAATCTGAATTATAACTCATTTTATAAAGCTTATAGTGCTTAGGGGAAAAAATGTACCTGAATTCACAGCTAACATGAGATTTGCAATACAAAATAAGTTAACAAGGAAGCCAATGACATAAGCCCTAGGGTAATGGTACTTGCTGGAACAAAAGAATACTATATAATAATTCCAGAGAAGGACTCTGCAACTACTCAGAAATTATATTTCTTTGAAAATGATAACTTACAGTAATCCTGTCATTTCCCACAAATATTTTTCATCAGATTTGGCACATTTCACCTGTCGTGACATATATGAAAAACAAAGATGTTCATCGTTTCAATAATTTACTGCTCTTCAGTTTGAATAAAAAGAGCTTGAGAATTTTCTACTAGGTCTGTGATTTCTCACACCTAAAATATAACCGTTGGGCATTTATTTTTAATTATCATCTCTTCCACAATTACATTTTTCATTAGTGAGAAATTAATCCTATCAAATCAGTATTAGAATAATGATATTTAATACTTTTCTAGAAATCAGGATTTTTGAATTTGTTTTCAAAATATGATGCCCTCCTTAAATATGTGTTTAAGTTTATATTTGCATGAGTATTATGATAAACCATTTTGCACTGGGTATATTGCTAAGAAGTATGTTTGATTAAAGATTTTATTGAGTACTCAAAGGTACAGGTATAGACTACTAAATGATGCATACAAATATAAAACTGTGTAATCACCCTATAGCATAACCTTACCACTTCCTCAACAACAGATGAAAACATTAATAATTATTTCATCCTTTTTTCTCACTAATTGCTCAGTGACCTTACTTAGCAGTTTTAAGAGTAATACATTAATATATTTTTTAATTCCTCTGAAAATGTTTATTTATTTATTTCTGAGAGACAGAGAGCATGTGCACGAGCAGGGGAGTTTCAGAAAGAGAGGGAGACAGCGAATCCAAAGCGGGCTCCATGCTGATAGCGTGTATCGTTGGAGCCCAATGATACTCGTGAACTGTGAGTTCTGACCAAGCCACCCAGGTGCCTCAATATATTAGCTTTTCTAAATTTACTTATCTTATTGCTGGAGTTTGTACCTCTTAATTCATTGCACCTATTTCACCCATCCCCACAGCCAATATATTATCAATCTTAATATTTATTTGTATCTTAGAATATATTTTGGTTGTAAACACCATTTTTATTTGTGCCTATGACCAAATTCATTCTTTCATCAACATCCTGCATAACAGTGGTAAAATATGATATAATAAATATATAACATTTATTAGCTCATTTAAGTAAAACATTTAATAATTTTGTGTGGCATTTATTCTGCTTAAGAATTTATATTAAAGTTCTGATTTCATGTAAACTTAAATTAAGCATTGTTAAGCTGTATTATCAAGAGGTTTGTTACCAATACTTTGATAAAAATATTTGTAAGCATAACTGTTTAGTTGCCTGTTATGCAGTGGTCAATAGCACAATGAGCCCAACTGAAAGTGACAATTAAGACTTTAATCCTTGGGGTGCTAGGGTGGCTCAGGAAGTTAAGTGTAAGACTCTTGATTTCAGCTCACGTTATGATCTCAAGGTTTGTGGGTTCAAACCCTGGATGGGGTTCTCCACTGACAGTGGAGAGCCTATTTGGGATTCTCTCTCTCCCTCTCTCTCTGCCCCTCTCTGAACTGTGTGTGCACATGCAATCTTTCTCTCCCTCTGTCTCTCTTTCAAAATAAATCAACTTATAAAAAAGACTTAATTTACAGTGACACAAGCAAGAGTCAAACGAAAAAAACTGCCAGTTTCCCAGTGATCAGGTAACATGCAGTTCAGTTGGGGGAAAAATGTCTCAGTAAAGGCCCCCCCAAGAAGAGGTCCCTGCAAAGACTCAGCCAGTTATGCCTAAAGAGAGTGATGGGATGGAAATTCAAGTAAGTCGGGCTAGCCTAGGCTTACTAAGTCTTTGGCTGCAGTTCCATCCGGAAAATCACATACACTGACTGTACACCAAGGCCAGTGAGGTAATGGCCACTTCCCTTCATGAGGCCTGCGTTGTATTGCTGGTAGCTCAGCCTGAAAGGTTGCATATAAGATTTTGGAATAGAAATGGGCTTATTTAATGGCTTTAAATGACAAACCATGATCCAGTTTACCCATAACATGGACAATTAAAAGCTAAAGTAACAAAGTTTTATGCTAATATTAAGCTGTATTCTTTGATGGCAATTTATAATCTATCTAAAATTTCTGGATTAGAAGGAACATTATTTATTATTGTTATTATTATTACCATTTCTATGGTTTAGAAAAATCTTGCCTTATAAGTAGCAAATTCATGAGGAAAAAACAGAAACTCACTTCCCTGCTTTTTTTTGCAGTTATCATGTAAGCAAATGACTGATACTCTTCCAGTTTCGATTCATATTTTACTGAAAGGAAAAAGAAAACGCCACTTTTGTCTTCTGTCATTATGGACAGTTACATACATGAGAAAATTATCCTTATAAAAGTAAATAAATTGTTGGATAAAAAATAATAAAAACATAAATCTAAAACAAATTAACTGGACAAGAAAATAAGAAAACCTCAAAAGTCAAAAGTCAATTAATAGTTGAAAATTTAAGAGGTAGGTTGGTATTGAGATGCCTGGATGGCTCAGTTGGTTAAGCGTGCAATTCTTGATTTTGACTCAGGTCATGATCTCAGGACTGGTGAGATCTCTCAGTGCGGAATCTGCTTGGGATTCTGGGTCTCCCACTCTCTCTGCCCCTCCCCCCCCCCGGTGCTTGCTCTCTCTCTCTCTCTCTCTCTTTCAAAATAAATGAACATTAAAAAATGAAAAGAAATAGGCCTCTATTACTATATACTTCTCCTGTAGGACCTTTTTTGCTGCATCCTGAAGGTTCTGGACTGTTGTGTTTTCGTTTTCATTTGTTTCCATGTATTTTTATATCTTCTTTGATTTTCTGGTTGGCCCATTCATTGTTTAGTAATATTTTGGATTTTGTTTTGTTTTTTAAATGTACTTATTTATTTTGAGAGAGAGAGCAAGAAAGAGTAGAGGAGCAGCAGAGAGAGGAAGAGACAGAATCCCAATCAGGCTCCACACTGTCAGCAAGGAGTCTGACATAGGGCTTGAACTCCTGAACCATGAGACCATGACCTGAGCCAAGATCAAGAGTCAGATGCTTCAATGACTAAACACCCCAGGAGCCCCATGTTGCATGTTGTTTAACCTCCATGTATTTTTTTTTTTTTTTGGTCTTCCCACATATTTTGTTGTTGGTTTCTAACTTCATAGCATTGTGATGAGAAAAGTTGCATGGTATGATTTCAGTCTTTCTGCATTTGTTGAAGCTTGTTTTGTGACCTTATATATGATCTGTTCTGGAGAATGTTCCATGTACACTTGAAAAGAATGTATTCTGCTGTTTTAGGATGGAATGTTCTGAATATATCTGTTAAGTCCATCTGGTCCAGTATGTCACTCAAAGCCATTGTTTCCTTATTGATTTTCAGTTTAGATGACCTGTCCATTGATGTAAGTGGGGTGTTAAATCCCCCTACTATTATTGTACTATTATCAATTAGTTCCTTTATATTTGTTATTAATTGTTTTATATATTTGAGTGCTTTCATGTTGGGTGTATAAATATTTACAATTGTTATATCTTCTTATTGGATTATCCCCTTTATGATTATATAATGCCCTCTTTGCCCCTTTTTACAGTCTTTATTTTAAAGTCTAGTTTGTCCAATATAAGTATTGCTATTCTGGCTTTCTTTGGCATTAATTTGTGTGATAAATGTTTCTCCACCCCTCACTTTCAATCTGCAGGTGTCTTTCAGTCTGAAATGGCTTTCTTGTAGGTAGCATATAGATGAGTCTTTTTTTTTTATACATTCTTATATCCTACCCTATGTCTTTTGATTGGAGTGTTTAGTCCATTTAATTTCAAAGAAACCCTCTTTTTGCTTTTTTTTGTTTCAATTTTTTTTTAGTTAATATATGAGGGTCAAAGGAACCCTCTTTACTATTGGTAGGAGTGCAAACTGGTGCAAACATTCAGGAAAACATTATGAACTTTCCTCAGAACGTTAAAAATAGAATTACCATGCAATCCAGCAATGGCACTACTATGTATTTACCCCAAGAATACAAAATACTAATTCAAAGATGTATGTATATATCGATGTTTATAGCAGCATTATTTACAATAGCCAAATTATGGAAAAAGCCCAAGTGTCCATCGACTAATGAATGGATATAGAAGTGTTTTGTGTATATGTGGGTGTGTATATGTACGTATATATATATATATATATATATATACGTACATATACATATATGTATGTGTGTACATATATGTATATATGTACATGTATGTATATGTGTACATATATGTATATGTATATATATATATAATGGAATATTAACTGAGCAATCAAAAAGAATGAAATCTTGCCATTTGCAACAATGTGGATTGAGTTAGAGAGTATTGTGCTAAGTGAAATAAGTCAAAGAAAGACAAATACCAAATGATTTCATTCATATGTGGAATTTAAGAAACAAACCAATGAGCAAAGAGTAAGAAAACCAAAAGAGGTAAACCAAGAAACAGACTCTTAACTATAGAGAACAAACTGATGGTTATCAGAGGGGAGGGGGATGAGGGGATGGGTGAAATAGGTGATGGGGACTAAGGAGTGCACTTGTGATGAGCACTAGGTGTTGTATGAAAATGTTGCATCACTGTATTAGACCCCTAAAACTAACATTACGCTGTATATTAATTATTAATTTAAATAAAAAGTTTTACAAAAGACAAAGAAAAGTTAAGATAGAAAAAGAGAGAGTGAGAAGAAGGAATGAGGGAGGAAGGGAGAAAGAAAGGAAAGAACAAAGAAAGAAAGAAAAGAAAGATTCATACCAGTTTTAGCTCTTTGGATAACCACCGAAGTCAAATAAACACTAGTTTCTCTCTCTCTGCCTCTCTCTCTGTCTCTCTGTCTCTCTCTTTTCCTCTCTTTTGTTCATTTTATTAATTACTTAGGCATATGTTAAGTGTTCACAACTTAATGATTTGTATAGGGTGCTCTGATTTTCCACTGTATCATTATCAAATGTCTTTCATTTTAATAATTCTTCTAGACTTAAAGTCTACTCTGTGTGATATTAATATATCTACACTAACTCTTCTTTGTTTGGTGGTAGCCTAATGGACAATATCATTTAAAATTGTATTGGCAAATATCAAATAGCTTGGAATAAATCTATCATAAAAATAAGACCTCCGCATGAAAACTAAAAAAAAAAAAGCATCGTACAGGGAAATTAAAAAAAAAAAAACACAACTTAATAAATGGATGAGTCTATCATGTTCATGAATTATCAGACTCCATATTATAAAGATGACAATTCTCTTCACTTTAATATGTTACATATACTATATAATTTCAACATAACCTTTCTTTTTATTTTGCAGTAATTGTTTATCAGATCATAAACCACATAGCCATGAAAAGACTCCAGAAGAGTCAAGAGAATCTTTAAGAAGAAAGCTGGAGGACTTACACCATCATACAGTAAGACATATTATAAAAATACAGTAAATTCTAATGTGGCATTTACTTTATTTATTCATAAGAAACTATATTAATATTCCATAAGTAAGAACACGTAAATTAGATTGGCACAAAACAGTAAAGAAATTCAATGACTTACTCTTTTACAAAAAAGTTTGTGCATAATATTCTTAGCAATTGAGAAAATATTTAGTTTGATGGTATGCTTTAACTATTTTAAATATTGGTCTCGGGACAGTTGCATAAAACTACATGTATTTTGTTTCATCAGATATTCTCCTTAGAAAATAAAATAATCATTAATCAAATACTGTAAAATAAATTAGTAACATAATAAATATATATAGTGAACAAATAATATACTGTAAACAAGGAATATGCATCAGGGAGTATAATGATTCCTCAGTTTAGAAACTTAATATAGTTCATCAGTTAAGGTGATTAACAGAAAATAGCATGAAGCATCAGTATATGTTCTAGAAAGCATTGTTAAAATTCCATAGCCAATTATGTTAGAAAAAAGAACTTCAACAATATTAAAATATAAATATAGTTTCTCAACCTCGTAAATAAGTACATCTTAGAAGCCTAGAGTTCAAAAGGACCCATGGAATTAGGTGTACATAATCTGTGTTTCACAGTCTTAATTGTGTATTCCTTTCTCAAAAGAGGGTGTTCTACATGTGCTGGACTAGAAGAATCAGTAAGAGATATGAGTTTAGCACATCACATTCTCTGCCAACATTATCCTTTTTTTTTTTTTTAAATTTTTTTTTTCAACGTTTATTTATTTTTGGGACAGAGAGAGAGACAGAGCATGAACGGGGGAGGGGCAGAGAGAGAGGGAGACACAGAATCGGAAACAGGCTCCAGGCTCTGAGCCATCAGCCCAGAGCCTGATGCGGGGCTCGAACTCACAGACTGTGAGATCGTGACCTGGCTAAAGTCGGACGCTTAACCGACTGCACCACCCAGGCGCCCCCTCTGCCAACATTATCCTTATAATTGCCCAGTTATTTTATTTATTCTTTTACTAATTTATTCTCATTAGTTCAATGAATACTTATTGAGAACCTACTTTTTGCAATATATTGCATTAAGTATGGGTGCAGATAAAAGACAAATAAGATATAGAACTTGCTTTCTAATATCTTTTAAATTATATTACCTATATATTTGTGTTTCATAAGTACATATTTATATGTGTTATACCTATTTATATGCATTTTCATCAGTATTATCCAATAATTTTGATACTTGTACATATGTGTTTATTGGTAGATAGGGGGCAATGGAAATAATTTAACTGAATTGACATACAAAACTAAAATAAGTTAAAATGTCCCATCCAAAGTCATAAAGGTAAAAGTTTATCTTTAAAAAGTTTACTGAATAATTATCCTCATATGTTTGTAACTAATGAAATTTATTAAGTGGATATATGAAAACATGTTGTAAAACACACTGTGTCAACTTGTTTTGATAATTTTTATTTGAAGCAAACACTTGTCATCTAAAGTTAACTAAAATAATTCAATGTTTTCTCATTAAGACAATAAAGATAATATATATGTTAAATTTAATGGTACTTTTAGAATGTACAAAGTACAAAATTTCCTGGGATGTATGGTTATAATTATTATTTTATCAATCCGTCCCTTTGGGTGAATATTTTAAGTTAATTTTGACCAAATTAAATGCCAGAAACAATATATTATATTTCATATGTTACTACCTACTAAAATCATAATGCTGATTTATTGCTGTGATCTTCTATTTAAAGCATGAACAAGAACTATTAAACTCTCATTCCAGAAGGGAAATTTTTATTATTAACAGATGCATTCTAACTGGGGAGTCTCATGCAGCTATGAAATATGAGTCTTACTTCAAGATGCATTTATTCATTACATGTGTATAGGGACCAAGAGGTAGTTCAGCTCTGGGCCCAGGCTGTATCTTGGCTCCTGTTGTCATCAGCTCCCTAAGTGATTCTGCTCCCCTTGTCCCCAGAGACCTGCCCATTGTTATATTTCTTCCTGTGTAAACAGTATTTTGCCAGTACAGATGAGTACTCTCTCCTCCTTCCTACTTTGCTCTAATAAAATACCCATTTTTCACAAGCAGGAGGACATTCATTTTTCCCACATCATTTTTCAAGTACCAAATCATGGCATTTCAAATTTTAAGTAAACAAAAAGTCCAATTTTTCATAGTGACAGCAACTGCATTGATGTATGAACCTGAAACACCAAATGACTTATTCCTGATGATATTTGAAGAAGCCCCTTGTATTTCTAAAACATGTCAAAATGATTTGTTTTGGCATCACAGTACAGCCCTTGTTTATGTAAGCTCTTAATAGCCTATGTTTGATTATCCAGGGTATAGGTCCTTGTTATAAATTAGATTCCATCTGCTAAACTACCCTCATTATAGGTTCGAAGGACAGATAATGCCACATACTCCTTACTTAAATAAATCTCAGAAGCTTGCAGTCTGCCTAATTGACTTACTAAAATCTTGGAAGCAGTAGAAACAATGATAAACATGAAGCTTTTCTTTTTTTTTTTTCACCTTTGGAGTGAGCTGCAGTACAAGTGTCTAGGCAATCTCCAAAATGGACAGAACCTGTTTTCTTGTCTGGATATCTCAAGAGAGAAAAATAAATGTCACAGCAATTGCCTTTTTGTTTTGTTCTAGTCACAGAACCATAGGGATGTGTTTTAAGAAGAAAGTACTTGTAGCTGTCAACATAATGCTATGCCCATCCCTGCACTGCCCTGTGTGAGTGGACAGTGATAAATGAAAAGGGCTGTAAAAAAGCAAGTGTTCACTTCAGATCTGAGGTTTCTACCTTTCAGGAGTGATTTGCTTGGCCCCCATGGCTTAAAGGGTGCCAAAAAGTACTCATTATTGTTTTTTTCTCATGACTCTGGTGGAGTATAATGATATAGTTCAGTGATTAGAAGGCAAAGATCTAGAATAAGAATGCAAAATTGTGAAATTCTCATTCAGGTTTTGTTTTTTTTTATACTTGTGAGACTTGGGGGAGGGGCAGCTGAGGCCCTAATTTAATGTGTGTGTTGATATAATTGACATACAATAACTGCACATATTTAAAGCATACAATTTCTCATGCTTTGACATATTTAGATACCAGGGAATCTATCACAAGCAATATAATAAACATATTCATTACCCCTAAAGGTTTCCTGATGCTGCTTTGTAATTCTTCCACCCGCCCCTCTCTGCTACTCTCCTGTTCTCATAAGCAACTACTGATCTGCTTTCTGTTAGTACAGATTAGTTTTTATGTTCTGAAATTTTGTATAAATGGAGTTATGCAAAAAGCAAAAGATATACAAAAGAGACAAATGCATATATTTGGGGGGGCTCTAATTTTACTAAACATAATTATTTCAAGAATTATTCATGCTGTTTTATTTATTCTTTGTTCCTTACATTGCTGAATAGGATTCCATTCTGTGATTATGCCAAGTTTTGTTTCTGTGTTCCCCTGTTGATAAACATTTGGGTTGTTTCAAGTTTTTAGCTATACTACTAATAAAGCTAGTATGAACATTCCTATACAAACCTTTCTAACAACAAACTTTTCCGTTGTTGTCAATATTAGTTAAATATCTAGGATTAGAGTGGCTAGGTTATATGGTAGGTGTCGGCTTAACTTTTTTAGAAGCTGCTAAATTGTTTTCCAAAGTAATTATAATGTTTTACATACCCATTAGGAAAGTCTGAGAGTTCCAGTTTCTCCACACCCTTGCCAACACTATTATTGTGAGCTATTTAATTGTAATCACACTAACGTGTAATGGAATTCCCAAGGAAATCTGCATTTCCTTAGGATTTTGGTGAAGTGTCTGTTCTAAATTTTGCCCTTAACATTGTGTTTCAAAGAATTTTAATATTTTTATATATTGCAACTTATCATGTTTTATGGATCCAAGTTTTAGAGTCATATCTAAGAGTGTCTTGCAAAGAGAATTTTAAAATTTTTGAAAAATGTTTCACTGGAGGCAAAAGAAACGATAACAAACATGAATTATTGGAACTTACGATAAAAAAAGCTTCTGCACAGTGAAGGAGATAATCAACAAAACTAAAAGACAGTCTATGGAATAGGGGAAGATATTTGTAAAAGACTTAACAGATAAAGGGTTAGTATCCAAAGTGTATAAAGAGCTTATCAAACTCAACACCCAAAAAACAAATAACCCAGTGAAGAAATGGGCAGAAGACATGAATAGACAATTTTCCAAAGTAGACATCTAGATGGCTAACAGACATGTGAAAAGATGCTCACCATCACTCATCATCAGGGAAATATTTAAGTTAAAACCATGATGAGATACCACCTCACACCTGTCAGAATGGCTAAAATTAACAACACAAGAAACAACAGGTGTTGGAGAGGATGCGGAAAAAGGGGAAACCTCTTGCACTATTGGTGGGAATGCACACTGGTGAAGCCCTCTGGAGAACAATATAAATGTTCCTCAAGAAACTAAAAATAGAACTACTCTACAACCCAGCAATTACAATATTAGGTATGTATTTACCCAAAGGATATAAAAATACAGAATCCAAGAGATACATGCACCCTGATGTTTATAGTTGAGTTATTAACAATAACCAAACTATGGAAAGAACCCAAGTATCCATCAATTGATGAGTGGATGAAGAAGATATAGTATGTATATACAATAGAATATTACTCAGCCATCAAAAAGAATGAAATCTTGTCATTTTCAACATCGTGCGTGGAGCAAGAACACATTATGGTAAGCAAAATAAGTCAATCAGAGAAAGACAAATACCATATGATTTATCTTATATGTAGAATTTAAGAAACAAAACAGATGAACATATGGGAAGGGAGGAAAAAAGAAAGATGGAAACAAACTACAATTCATTTTTTGATGGATCCTGGTTTTATAATCATATGTAAGAAGGATTTGCCTAACCTGAACTTCTAGAATAATACACATATACGTTTACATTTATGTCTTTATTTTAAGAAAAGTTATCTGTCATCAGCATTGATTTAGTTAATTATTTGCATATGGATATTCAATTATTTCAGTATAGTTTGTTGAAAGATTATGCATCCTGCACTGAATTATGTTAGCAACTTGGTTGAAAATCATATTCCAACCACTGTCAGTATGTGTCCTATGTGTGTGGGTTTTTTTGGGGAAGTTTACATCCAGAGACACTAATCTAATTTGACTCTTTTTATGAAATATAATACTTACAATAAAATGTATAGAAGTAAAGCTTATATTGTAGCTTCATACTAAGTTTTAAAGTTAGTTAATATTTGCCCTCCCCATTTGTTCTTATTTTTTAAAGTTGTTTTGACTTTTCTAGGTCTTTTGCATTTCTATGTGAATTTCTTTTTTTTTTTTTTTTTTTTAATTTTTTTTTTTCACCGTTTATTTATTTTTGGGACAGAGAGAGACAGAGCATGAACGGGGGAGGGGCAGAGAGAGGGAGACACAGAATCGGAAACAGGCTCCAGGCTCTGAGCCATCAGCCCAGAGCCCAACGCGGGGCTCGAACTCCCGGACCGCGAGATCGTGACCTGGCTGAAGTCGGACGCTTAACCGACTGCGCCACCCAGGCGCCCCATCTATGTGAATTTCTATGTGAAATGCTGGAAGTATGATTGAGATTATATAGAATCTATGAATCAATTTTGGGAGAATTAATATCTTAACGATTTGATCTTCAGACTCATAAACTGAATATATCTTTCCATTTATTTAGGTCTCTGATTCCTCAGCAATGATTTATAGTTTTCTATGAATGGGTTTTATTTATCCTTTGTCAGATGGATCCCTAAGTATTTTGACTTTTGTTGCTATTAAAAATAATATTGATTGGGGCGCCAGGATGGCGCAGTCGGTTAAGCGTCCGACTTCAGCCAGGTCACGATCTCGCAGTCCGTGAGTTCGAGCCCCGCGTCAGGCTCTGGGCTGATGGCTCAGAGCCTGGAGCCTGTTTCCGATTCTGTGTCTCCCTCTCTCTCTGCCCCTCCCCCGTTCATGCTCTGTCTCTGTCTGTCCCATAAATAAATAAAAACGTTGAAAAAAATTTTTTTTAAAAATAAATAAATAAATAAAAATAATATTGATTTAAATATATATATATATACATATATATATCTGATTTTTCTTGCTAGTATATAGAAATAAAATTTTGTATTCAGAAATCTTGCTAAACTCACGTATTGGTTCTGTTAGCTTCTTGTGGAGACTCTATCAGTTTTCTACATAAATGATCATATCATCTGTGTATAATTTCACTTTTTCCTTTCCAATACACATGGCTTTCATTTATTTATTTTTTTACTTAAAAAATAATTTGTGCTGTCTTTAATTCCTAGAACAGTGTTAAATAGAAGTGGTGAGAGTGGACACTCATTCCATATTCCTGATTCTAGAGAGAAAGTATTAAGTTTTCTACAATTAAGGACAATATTAGTTGTAGTTTCTTTTTAGGTATCTTTATCAGATTAACAAAATTCCCTTCTATTCCTAGTTTGCTGAGAATTTTGAAATGATTTTTGTAGGTATTTTAAGATGGTCTTGTTTTTATATTTTAGTCTGTTAATATGGTGAATTTATTGTTCTAATGTTAAACTAACTTTAAAATTCTGGGATAAATTGCATTAGGTCATGATACTTCACCCTTGTTATATATTCTTGGATATAAGATACTAATGTTTATTTAGGATATTTGCATCTAAGTTAATAAAGGATATTGGTTTGTACTATTTTTTCTTCTGCAGTGTGTATGCCTGATTTTAATATCAGGATAATGTTGGCTGATAAAATTCTTTAATTTTCTCAAAGGGCTAGGGCAGAAATAGTATTTTTTTTCTTAAATATTTGTTACCAGTTACCAGTGAATCTGTTGGAACCTCGGATTCCTTTAGTAGGATGGTTTCTAACTACACATTTAATTACTTTAAATTAAATAATGTTATTCAGGTTATCTATGTATTATTGAGTGAATTTTGGTAATTTATAGGTTATTTATGAAATGGCATTTGACCATTTCATCTAAGTTGTCCAATTTACTAGCATCAAGTTGCTTATAATATTCTCTTATTATTCTTTTAATATTCATATTGGTATAGAGATTTCAACACTCCATTCCTGGTTTTGTCAATATTTGTTTTCTCACTTTTTCCTGATGAGTCTGATTAGAGTAAGGATTGGCAAATGTTTTTCTATATAAAATCAGATAGTAAATATATTAGGCTGAGGCCCACATCAAATCTGTTATATTTCTCTTTTTTTCTTTTTCTTTCTTCTTTTTTTCTTTTTTTTTTTTTTCTCATGGTAAAAAGTGCCTAACAAAAAATCTGCCCTTTTAGGGGCTTCTGGGTGGCTCATTAGGTTGAGCCTGCAATTTCAGCTCAGGTTGTGATCTCATGGCTCGTGAGTTAAAGCCCTACATCAGGCTGTCTGCTGTCAGGGTGGAGCCCTCTTCAGATCCTCTATCCCCCTCTCCCTCTGCACCTTCCCCATTCATGCTCACTCTCTCTCAAAAACAAATAATTTTTTTTTAAAAGTCCTCCTTTTAGGGGCACCTGGGTGGCTCAGTCAGTTAAATGTCAGACTTTGGCTCAGGTCATGGTCTCACAGTTAGTGAGTTCGAGCCCCACGTCAGGCTGTGCTGTTGGTTCAGAGCCTGGAGCCTGTTTCAGATTCTGTGTCTCCTTCTCTCTCCACCCCTCCCCTGCTTATGTTCTGTCCCTCAAAAAATGAATAAATGTTAAAATATTTTTTTAATAATAAAATAAAAAAAATTAAAAATAAATAAAAAAGAAGTCTCCCTTTTAAATACCTTTTAAGTATATAATACAGTATTATTAATATGTGCACATTTTTATGCAGCAGATATCTAGTACTTTTTTCATCTTTCATGACTAAAACTCTAGTCGATTGAATGGAAGCTGTCTCTTTCCCCTCCTGTAGCCCCTGGAAACCACCATTTTATTTTCTGCTTCTATAAGTTTGACTAAGTTAGCTATTTCATATATGTGGAATCATGCAGTGTTAGTCTTTCTGTGATGGTTTATTTCACTTAGCATAATGTTCTCATGACTCATCCATGTTGTAGTTCATAGCAGGAACTGATTAACAAAGAAAACAAAAACTCAGCTAAAATCGGGCACAGGACTTGAGTAGAGATTTCAGCAAAGAAGACATACAAATGCCGAACAAGTGTAAGAAGAGAAGCTTAACATCACTAATTATCAGAGAAATGCAAATCAAAATCACGATACCACTTTACTCCTGTTAAGATGGCCATTATCAGAAAAATAGAAAATAACAGATGCTGTCCAGGGTATGGAGAAATTGAAACACTTATGCACTATTGGTAGGAATATGAAATGTGTAGCCATTAATGGAAAACAGAATGGAGCTTCTTTGGGAAATTAAAAATTAAATTACCATGTGATCTAGCAATCCCTCATCTGAGTATCATTCAAAAGAATTAAAAACAAGATCTTGAAGAGATTCGAGCAGTCCCATGTTCATTGTAGTATTGTCCACAATAGCCAAGAGGTGGACACAACCTAAATGTCCATCAATGGATAAATGGATAAATTTTGGTACATACATACAAAGCAATATTATTCAACCTTAAAAAGAAATAATCCTTGTTTTTGTTTTCTAACAACCATAATTTTTTTTTTTTCATAGTACACATTTCATTCAAAAATGGGCTGAGGGCAAAATTTGGCCGCTAGCCAATATTTGTCAATTTGTGGACTAAAGTTTTATTAATTTGTTGATTAATTTGTTGATTTCTCCTTATTTTTCTCTCTTTTATAGTCCATTGATTATTGATTCTGTTCTTTCATGTTTTCCTTTTTCAGTTATTTTCAATTTAATTTTTGTTACTTTTCTAGTTTCTTATTGTAGCAGCTGAATTTATTTTTAATAAAAATATTATTGGTATAATATTCTTCCTAAGCACTACTCTAGTGGCACTCCAAGTATTTGATATACTGTGAAATACGATCTACCTTTGTAAGTGTTCCATGCACACTTGAAAGAATAATTTATTCTGCTGTTTTGTGCAGTGTTTTAAAATGTGTATTAGATTAAGTGTTGCTCAAATTTTCTATATCCTTACTGACTTTCTGGCTACTTGTTCTATCAGTTGATGAGATAAGGTTTTGCATTGTTTAGGTACAATTACAGATTTCTCTATTCTTGCAATTCTATCAGTTTTTGTTTCATGTATTTTGAAACCCTGTTATTATGTGCATAATTATTTAAAATTGTGCATTCTATTGATGAGTTGATCCCTTTGTCATTATGACATGACCTTCTTTATTCCTTATAATGTCCATTACTCTAAAATGTACTCTGTATAGTATTTATTTTGTATTTATGTTTATGTATTAATATAACCTTCCAAGCTTTCCTTTGTCTCGTGTTGTTTATCATTTCCATCCTTTTCCTTAAAATTGTGTATTTTCATTTTAAAATAGATTTCTTAAAAGTAGCATATAGCTGAGTCTTGCTTTTTTATCTAATCTGACACACCTTGACTTTTTATTGGACTGTTTTGACCATTTAATTTTATTTTGTAATTAATCTAGGCGGTCTTAAATCTACCATCTAGTTATTGGTTTTTTATTTATCCCCTCTGTATTGTTTTGTTCCCCTCTTTTCCTACCTTCTTGTATATTGAGCATGGTTTTCTTCTTTTTATGCCATACTAACTATATAACTTTTTTTTTAATTTTAGTGGTTACTTTAGGGCTTATATTATATTTTCTAAACATCACTGTTTAACTTTCAAGTGATGTATACCACTTCATATAAAGTGTATAAATCTTAAAATAAACTCTAATTTCTCCACTAGCTGTCTTTCAAGTATTACTCTTATATATTTTACTTACATGTTGTAAACACTTACGATACAATGTTATTTTTATTTAAATAGTTGTATGTTTAAAAGATTTATGTGATTTAAAAATTTTTTTTTAATTTATTTTCAAGACAGAGAGAGACAGAGCGTGAGCAGGGAAGGAGCAGAGAGAGAGGGAGACACAGCCGAAGCAGGCTCCAGGCTCTGAGCTGTCAGCACAGAGCCTGATGCAGGGCTCATACCCACAAACCGTGAGATTATGACCTGAGCTGAAGTCAGACACTCAACCGACTGAGCCACCCAGGCACCCCTGATGTGATTTTTTTAAAAGTCACATATTTACAATATGTTTTTTTTTTTATTCTGGTATTCTTCATCACTCTGTGTATACTCAAATTTCCATCTTGTATTATTTTCCTTCTACCTAAGGGGCTCCCTTTAAATTTTCTTATAGGGAAGATCTACTTAAAATGAGTACTTTCAGGCAGGTCTAGTACTCCCAAGGTCATTTTCTTTGAGGAAATTTTAGATGGTATTGTGTTTTAAACTAAAGTATCCATATGATTCTCATTAGTATGCATTAATACAATTTATTTTCTATGAAGCTCTTATATCCTGTGACCTTGCTTAGCTCACATATTAATTATTGGAATATATAAATATAAATATAAATACATAAATAAATTCTGGGGATTTTCTATATACACAATTGCAAATTATGTCATCTTTATTTCCCTGCCTGAATGCCTTTTATTTCTTCTTCTTGCCTTATTGTTCAGGTTAGAAATTCCAATAGACTTGTTGAAAAGAGTGGTAAGAAAGAATATCTTTGCCTTGTTTCCAACCTTAAGAGAAAACATTAGACTTTCACCATTAAATATGATATTAACTGTAGAGTTTTTTTGGAGATATTCTTTATTAGATTAAAGAGGTTCTCTATTCCTACTGTGCTGAGATTTTTTTTTCATAAATGGTTATTGGATTTTGTAAAATGATTTTTATGTGTTAATTTATCATACTATTATGTCAATTGATCAGTTTCTTTTTAACCTCTTGCTATTGTGGATTATACTGATATTTTAGATTGCTGAATGCTGAACCAGTCTTTCATACATTGAGTAAATTCTACTTTTCCTTGTTGTAAAATTAATTATTTTTATATATTCTTGGATTTGACTTGTTAAATTTCTGTTGAGGATTTTTGTATATGCATTCATAATAGAATATGCCTGGAGGGTTTTTTGTCTTCTTTTTTTTCCCCCTTCTGTCGTTGTCTGACTTTCTTCTTTTCTTTGAGAAATATTTAATATTGGTTTAGAATTCTGTGTTCATAGTTTTTGTTTTATTTTGTTGTTGTTTGTCTGTTTTCAGTAGTTTGAACATGTTGCTCAACAATCTTTTTGTTTGCATTATTTCTAATGAAAAATGTGCTGTCATCATTTTGTTTGTTACTGTGTATGCAACTTTTCCCTCCCTTTGGATACTTCTAACGTTATGTCCTTATTTCTGATTGTGAGCAATTTGAATGTGGTATGCTTTGGTTTAGTGTTTTTGTGCTTCTTTGGTTGGGTTCATTGACCTTTTAAAATCTGAGGCTTATTTTTGTCAGCAAATTTGGGAAATTTCAACTGTTATTCTTCCAGTATTTTTCTTTCTCACCTCTTTGTATTCTCCTTTGGGAACTCCAATTACAAGCCTATTATACTGTTCACTGATGCTCTGTTCATTCTTTAAAAATTCTTTTTTTCCCTCTTTGTTCCATATATGATAATTTACTATATTTCAAGTTTCTTTTTTCTGACATAATCTTCTATTAGTTATATTCAGTGTATCCTTCATCTCAGACATTGTATTTTTCATTTCTTGTTTTGTAAGTTTATTTATTTTGAGAGAGAGAGAGAGAGAGAGAGAGAGCAAGCACACATGTATGCACACAAGTCAGGGACAGAGGGAAAGAAAGAATCCAAGCAGGCTCTGTGCTGTGCCCATTGTGGGTCTCAATCTCACTAACCATGAGACCATGACCTGAGCTGCAGTCAAAAGTCAGATTCTAAACCGACTGAGCCACCCAGGCTCCCCTGTACTTTTTATTTCTGAATGTTCAGTTTAGATCTTTTTATATCTTGCTTATCTCTACTTACCTGTGTAAACATGTTTAATACAGTTACGGTAGATTTTTACGTCTATATTTCCTAATTGTTATATTTGTGCTAGTTCTGAATCCACTACAATTGATTGATTTTCCTCCTCATCATGGGTCATTCTTTTTTTCTGCTTTTTCACATGCCCCGTAATATTTTATGGACTGTGAGGCATTATGAATTTTACCTCTCTGGGCCCTGGATATCTTTGTATTCCTGTAAAAAGCCTTGAGATTTCTTAAGGGACACAGTTAAATTATTAGAAACAGTGATACTCTTGGATGTGGATGTTAAGATTTGGTTAGTGGAGTCAAAGCAGCAATTATTCTCTCTACTTATGCAAAATGCTTCTGAGTAATATTCTTTGAATTATGAGTATTCTGTTCTGACTGGAAAACATCAGGTATAATTCCCTCTAATCCATCTGATGGTCTTTCCCCAGCCTTAGTTTCTTCATACATAAGCACTGATCAGTGCTTTTTGGACACCTTTTACAGATCTTTAATGTTAGTTATCTCTATGTGCAGCTGTATTCTTTCTGGTTCTGTCCTTCATACTAGTTGTCTCAGTCTCCCTGGACTCAGCTTTTTCTCGGTCTTTCTCTTTCTGGAATTCTGTGCTCTGCCTGGCCTCCCCTCCCTGCATTGCATTTGGTGTAGTCAATCAAAGCCAGAATCTGGTGCAGTTTTAGTGGCCACACCCTTTGCTTTCCATCTTTCAGAGATCACAATCTTTTCCTGAAGCCCAGTGTCCTGAAAACCATCACTTCATATATTTTGTCTGTTTTCTGGTTGTTGCAGAGAGAAGACCAATCCAGTCCTTGTTCCATTTATTGTAGCAGAAGTACTTCTTCACTTCTTTAATACCTGTGTGACTTTGTGCAAGTCATATTCCCTCTCTCAGTATAATAATAGTTTCTGCTTCACCACTATTAATGCAATAGTGCAAGCAAGAATATTATATATTAAATCTGTATTACAGAGGGCATAGAATAAGATATAGGCTCCATACTTGATTTAACATTTAATTGTATCAGGAATTTATAAAAAGTGTTATTGTTTCCTTGTACATAATACTAATAGAGCAAAAGTCAGAATTAAGAACTTCTTAATTAATTAATTTATTTTTGAGAGAGAGCGAGAACATGCAAGCAGTGGGGAGGACAGAGAGAAAGGGAGAGAGAGAATCCCAAGCAGGCTCTGCGCTATCAGCGCAGAGCCTGACACAGGGCTTGAACTCATGAATTGTGAGATCGTGATGTGAGCTGAAATCAAGAGTCAGACCCTTAACCAACTGACTCACCCAGGTGCTCCCAGGATTAAGAATTTTTGTGAATAATGATAATAATTTAAACATCTGATGTTCTCAAAAAAGTGCATATTTTTTAAAAACTAGGCTAGTAGGCTAGTTAATTTAATAAAACAACTGGAGGGCAATAAATATATAAGCTTAAAATTAAGTTCATAATTATTGGACAATAACGTGTTAATTTCAGGATACTTCTCCAAAGAAGTAATTAGAAATGAATAAAGAGGGGCGCCTGGGTGGCGCAGTCGGTTAAGTGTCCGACTTCAGCCAGGTCACGATCTCGCGGTCCGTGAGTTCGAGCCCCGCGTCAGGCTCTGGGCTGATGGCTCGGAGCTTGGAGCCTGTTTCCGATGCTGTATCTCCCTCACTCTCTGCCCCTCCCCCGTTCATGCTCTGTTTCTCTCTGTCCCAAAAATAAAATAAAAAACGTTGAAAAAAAAATTAAAAAAAAAAAAAAAAAGAAATGAATAAAGATATACCTGGGTAAAAGGTATCAGGTGTTTTTATGTGTAATATAGTGCTTCTACATGTAACTAAGTGCCTAATGTAAGAGTCTATGTATATAAATTATGATTTAAACACTTTAGCTATTAAAAATAGTATTCTTGGGGCGCCTGGGTGGCGCAGTCGGTTAAGCGTCCGACTTCAGCCAGGTCACGATCTCGCGGTCCGCGAGTTTGAGCCCCGCGTCGGGCTCTGGGCTGATGGCTCAGAGCCTGGAGCCTGTTTCCGATTCTGTGTCTCCCTCTCTCTCTGCCCCTCCCCCGTTCATGCTCTGTCTCTCTCTGTCCCAAAAATAAATAAACGTTGAAAAAAAAAATTTTAAAAATAAATAAATAAATAAAAATAAAAATAGTATTCTGGGCACCTGGGTGGCTCAGTTACTTGAGCAGCTGACTTTAACTCAGGTCATGATCTTGCAGTTCATGAGTTCGAGCCCCACATCTGCTCTCTGCTGTCAACACACAGCCTGCTTCAGATCCTCTGTCTGCCTCTCTCTCTGCTCCTCCCCTGCTCATTCACTCTCTCCCTCTCTCACTTACAAATAAATAAACATTAAAAAAATTTAAAATTTATATTCAGTGACATGGAATTTCTGCTTATGCAGAAAGTGAAAAACAAGTTACAGGTTTTAAATACAGTACAATTTGTCATCATGTGCCTTGAATTTTTTGGAAGTTATATTCAAAACTATTGTATGATTATATCTGAATGGTCAAATTATGGTTAGTTTATTTTTCCTTCATTATATTCTCTATGTTGCAATATTTCACTAATTCATATGTATTTTCTTTCTGTAATGAGGAACTGGAAGTTAAATTTTATGCCAATGTTTTTATTAAAAAATAGAAGAGCATCAGTGTTCTTAGGGAAAGTATTCTGACATCATATTTGATTTGATAATAAATCTCTACCCAGGGATATATTTGCTTAAAATTATTTTACTCTGTTAAATTTATGTTTTATCAATATAAAAACTTGCCCTAAGGGTTCCCGGGTGACTCAGTCATTTAAGCATCTGACCTCGGCTCAGGTCATAATCTCAAAGTTCATGAGTTTGAGGCCCGCATCTGGTGAGCTCTAGTCCTACTTCGGGATTCTGTCTCTCCCTGTCTCTCTGCCCATTGTGGGATTCTTTCTGTCTCTCCTGTTCTCTCTGTTCCTCACCCACTCATTCACTCTCTCTCAGAAAGAAAGAAAGAAAGAAAGAAAGAAAGAAAGAAAGAGGAAGAGAAAGAAAGGAAAGAAAGAAAGAAAGAAAGAAAGAAAGAAAGAAAGAAAGAAATAGTTGCCCTAAAAGGAGGAAACTCGTTAAAGTATCCAGGCAGCTAGTTTTGCACTCTTCGCTTAAAAGTGCTTCGTGGGGTCTCTGTCTAGTTTTGGAATCAAGGAAATGCTGTCTTCATAGAAAGAGTTTGGAAGTTTTCCTTTCGTTTCTATTTTTTGGAACACCTTCAGGAGAATAGGTGTTAGCTCTTCCTTAAATGTTTGGTAGAATTCCCCTGGAAAGCCATCTGGCCCTGGACTCTTGTTTTTTGGCAGATTTTTGATTACTAATTCAATTTCCTTACTAGTTATGGGTCATTTTAAATTTTCTGTTTCTTCCTGTTTCAGTTATGGTAGTGTATATGTTTCTATGAATTTGTCCATTTCTTCCAGATTGCTCATTTTATTGGCATATAATTGCTCATAATATTCTCTTATTATTGTTTTTATTTTTGTTGTGTTGGTTGTGACCTCTCCTCTTTCATTCTTGATTTTATTTATTTGGGTCCTTTCCTTTTTCTTTTTGATCAAAGTGGCCAGTGATTTATCAATTTTGTTAATTCTTTCAAAGAACCAGCTTCTGGTTTCTTTGATCTGTTCTACTGTCTTTTTGGTTTTGATAGCATTAATTTCTGCTCTGATCTTTATTATTTCCTGTTTTCTGCTGGTTTTGGGTTTTATTTGCTGTTCTTTTTCCAGCTCCTTAAGGTGTAAGGTTAGGTTGTGTATCTGAGATCTTTCTTCCTTCTTTAGGAAGGCCTGGATTGCTATATAGTTTCCTCTTATGACTGCCTTTGCTGCATCCCAGAGGTTTTGGGTTGTGGTGTTATCATTTTCATTGACTTCCATATACTTTTTAATTTCCACTTTAACTGCTTGGTTAGCCCATTCATTCTTTAGAAGGATGTTCTTCAGTCTCCAAGTATTTCATAACTTTCAAAATTTTTTCCTTGTGATTGATTTCAAGTTTCATAGTGTTGTGATCTGAAAATATGCACAGTATGATCTCCATCTTTTTGACTTACTTAGGGCTGATTTGTTTCCCAGTATATGGTCTACTCTGGAGAACGTTCCATGTGCACTGTAGAAGAATGTATATTCTGCTGCTTTAGGATGAAATGTTCTGACTATATCTGTTAAGTCCATCTGGTCCAGTGTGTCATTCAAAGCCATTATTTCCTTGTTGATTTTTTGATTAGATGATCTGCCCATTGCTGTGAGTGGGGTGTTGAAGTCTCCTACTCTTATGGTATACTATCGATGAGTTTCTTTATATTTGTGATTAATTGATTTATATATTTGGGTTTCCCACATTTGGCACATAAATGTTTACAATTGTTAGGTCTTCTTGGTGGACAGATCCCTTGATTATGATATAATGTCCTTCTGCATCTCTTGATACAATCTTTATTTTAAAGTCTAGATTGTCTGATAGAAGTATGGCAACTCCAGCTTTCTTTTGTTGACCATAAGCATGATAGATGGTTCTCCATCCCCTTATTTTTATTCTGAAGGTGTATTTAGATCTAAAGTGGGTCTCTTATAAACAGCATATAGATGGATCTTGTTTTCTTATCCATTCTGTTATCCTATGTCTTTTGATTGGAGCATTGAGTCCATTGACGTTTAGAGTGAGTACTGAAAGATATGAATTTATCAGTTGCATTCCTATACACCAAAAATGAAGCAACAGAAAGAGAAATCAAGGAGTCAATCCCATTTACAGTTGCACAAAAACCATAAAATACCTAGGAATAAACATAGCCAAGGAGGTGAAAAATCTATATGCTGAAAACTATAGAAAGCTTATGAAAGAAATAAAGAAGACACAAAAAAATGGAAAAAGATTCCATGCTCCTGGATAGAAAGAACAAATAATGTTAAAATATCAATACTACACAAAGTAATCTACATATTCAGTTCAATACTTATGAAATCAACATCAGAATTCTTCACAGAACTAGAACAAACAATCCTAAAATTTGTATGGAACAAGAAAATACCCTGAATAGCCAAAGCAATGTTGAAAAAGAAAACCGAAGCAGGAGGCATCACAATCCCAGACTTCAAGCTATACTACAAAGCTGTAATCATCAAGACAGTATGGGACTGGCACAAGAATCACTCAGATGAATGGAACAGAATACAGAACCCAGAAATGGACCCACAAATGTATGGCCAACTAGTCTTTGACAAAGCAGGAAAGAATATCCAGTGGAATAAAGACAGTCTTTTCAGCAAGTGGTGCTGGGAAAAGTGGACAGCGACATGCAGAACAATGAACCTGGACCACTTTCTTACACCATACACAAAAGTAAACTCAAATGGATGAAAGACCTCAATGTAAGACAGGAAGCCATCAAAATCCTTGAGGAGAAAGCAGGCAAAAACCTCTTTGATCTTGCTTGCAGCAACTTCTTACTCAGGACATCTCTTGAGGCAAACAAAACAAAAGCAAAAATGAACACTGGGACCTCATCAAAATAAAAAAGCTTCTGCACAGCAAAGGAAACAATCAGCAAAACTAAAAGGCAACTGACAGAATGGGAGAAGATATTTGCAAATGATGTAGCAGATAAAGGGTTAGCATCTAAAATCTATAAAGAACATATCAAACTCAACACCCAAAAAAACAAATAATCCAGTGAATAAATGGGCAAAAGACATGAGTAGACACTTCTCCAAGGAAGACATCCAGATGGCCAACTGAGACATGAAAAAATGTTCAACATCACTCATCATCAGGGAAGTACAAATCAAAACCACAATGAGATTCCAAATTATACCTATCAGAATGGCTAACATTAACAAGTCAGGCAACAACAGGTGTTGATGGGGTTGCGGAGAAAGAGGATCTCTTTTGCATCGTTGGTGGGAATGCAAGCTGGTTCAGCCACTCTGGAAAACAGTATGGAAGTTCGTCAAAAATCTAAAAATAGAACTACCCTACGACCCAGCAATTGCACTACTAGGCATTTATCCACGGGATACAGGTGTGCTGTTTCTAAGGGACACATGCACCCCCATGTTTATAGCAGCACTATCAACAATAGCCAAAGTATGGAAAGAGCCCAAATGTCCATTGATGGAGGAATGAATAAAGATGATGTGGTATATATATACAATGGAGTATTACTCAGCAATCAAAAATAATGAAATCTTGCCATTTGCAACTATGTGAGTGGAACTGGAGGGTATTACGCTAAGTGAAATTAGTCAGTCAGAAAAAGACATGAGGACTTTAAAAGACAAAACAGATGAACACAAGGGAAGGGAAATAAAAATAATTTAAAAACAGGGAGGGGGACAAATAGAGGAGACTCATAAATAGGGAGAACAAACTGAGGGTTACTGGAGGGGTTGTGGGAGGGGGGATGGGATAAATGGGTTAGAGGCACTAAGGAATCTACTCCTGAAATCACTGTTGCACTATATACTAACTAATTTGGATGTAAATTTTAAAAAATAATAAAATTAAAGAAAAAGAAATTTTAAAAAGCCAAAAAATAAAATGCTTCATAATTTCAGTTACCAAGAACTGAGCAAATTCTTCATATGTGAAACAAATAATCTATTCATGTTTAAGGAGAAATACTAAGGCTACTTGTTACATGACTGAGTGACGGCAACGTGCTGTGGATTTGAAAGGCAGGACATCAAGTCGCAGCCCTGGCCCTCATGTCCTAGGTGACCACAGCAAGTTGCTTAGCTTTATTCAACCACTGCTTTCTCATTTGTACATTGAGTCAACATGTCTTCATTCTAGTTCTGGTGTGGACTAAAGTCACATAACAAACATATAATTCAGAGAATAATCTCAATACATAGTAGATGTTATTATTAAAGGGTCAAATTGTCTCTGTCATTTACTTAAATCAATATTTTTTAGACCATTGTATCAGACTTTTCAGAGAAAAACAACAAATTGTGTGTTTATATGTGAATATATATATGTATATATGTGAATATATATTTATATACCCATTCTATCTATACATTGGTTGTTACAGAGAGAGAGAGAAAGAGACCAAGAATGAGAGAGACAGAGGAGACTAATGGTAAAGAATTGTTCACTTGATTTTGAGGACTAGCCAGTAAAATCTGAAAATCGTATGGCAGGCTGGAAGGATGGAAATTCAGGCAGTATTTTTGGTAGTCTTGAGACAGAATTTCTTCCTTTCCAGGAAACCTCAGTTTTTACCCTTAAGACTAAACTAATTGGATTCATCTGATTATCCCAGACATTAGAAAAGCCAATCTCTTGTACTTAGACAACTGAATGTGATTGTTAACAACATCTATAAAATACCTTCACAGAACACTTAGGTTCTTATTTGATTAAATAACTATGTGCTATGGTCAAGCCGAACTGACAAAGAAGAACCATCCCACCATTCCTTATGAAGCCATAGTTAGTTCTGGAGGCTCTTTAGGAAAGGGAGAGGTCCAGAAGGGCAGTTACTGCACCGTCTCTTTAACAAATGAGCCTTGACTATAAGTTCGATCTTATTTTTAAATTTTCTCTTTAAAAAAGTTTTAAGATTTGAGAAGTAGTTAGAAATATAGACAGTGCATTTTTTAAAATAACTTGGTTAAATACAGCAATAAATTTAAGTTAGAAAGTATTTCAAGAGAAAAAGACAGAGCTTAGAGTCCAGGAAGACTAATACAACTGGTGATTGAAAGAAAAAGAACCAAAAACAGAGCTGCACGTAGAAAAACATTCAAAGTACAATAAGTTACTTTTAGTAATGATAATAGTAGCTGACTTCTTGAATTCATGGTGGACTATATGATAGTATTTATAGAACTAAGATTTTGGGGCGCCTGGGTGGCGCAGTCGGTTAAGCGTCCGACTTCAGCCAGGTCACGATCTCGCGGTCCGTGAGTTCGAGCCCCGCGTCAGGCTCTGGGCTGATGCTCAGAGCCTGGAGCCTGTTTCCGATTCTGTGTCTTCCTCTCTCTCTGCCCCTCCCCCGTTCATGCTCTGTCTCTCTCTGTCCCAAAAATAAATAAACTTTGAAAAAAAAAATATAGAACTAAGATTTAGAAAGCTTATGTAACTTGTGTAAAAATAATGCAGCTTTTGTGATGTTTCTACGTTTCATCCATGCTTATCCCACTATAGTAGATTGTATTTTCCAAAAATGGCCATAATAATAGCTCTAGTCCCACATGTTTTTCATTCGTATTGCCACTTTCCCATAAAGAGACAGATTTTGTTTCCTCTCCCTTTGAATCCAGATGGGCCTGTGATCTGCTTATAACTAACAGAATTCTGCTGAAATGAGGCTTCATGACTTCATAGGCAGAGTCATAAAAGGCAATGGAGCATCTTTTACCTCACTCACTGGAATATTCATTCTTATGTCTTCAGCTGCCATATAAGCAATCTCACTGCCCTGATGCTGTTATGCTGTGGACAAGCCCAAAGTATCAGTTGTGAGATGCAAATAGAGAAACCTTAGCATAGTATGAAGATAGAGTAAGATCTCCACCAGCACCCCTAAGTTTTAAGTCACTATGTGACTGCAAATAGCTGAGGTGTCTTGAGCCAGAACCACTCAAATGAGTCCTATCAAGGGCTATGAAGAGTCTGAGATTTTATACAAGCTAACAGGTTAGTCTCAACTACAATTTCATAGATGCTGGAAGAAAACATTTCTAAGAAAGAGACCAAGGACTTTATTATCCATGGCACAGTAAGCAGTTAGAAGCATGAACTTCATGGTGGCATCAGTTCATCTTATTACCAAAAATGTAAATGAATGATACAGAGTGGTCTAGACAGACATTGCGCACACAGTAGTTTTGCATCACAGGTGAGTAATCCAAATTTAGGAACACTCCCCACCTCCCTAGTCTTATGAGGGCACTGCTAACAGACCTGTCTAATCTGCCCAGACATTATCTTTATTGCCCTAATCAGGAAACACAGGTGCCCTCTGTCTCAAAGGGGTCACTGTATCTATCATCCAAGGCTCACTGCTATACAAACATCCTTGAAAAAAATCATTGAAACAAAGATGTCAGTGCTTCTTGTTCAGAAGATGGACAGAAGACAGAAATGCAAGAGACATGGAGAACTATCTCCCAAGAAACTTCCAAATTTCAGACCCGCAGAAATGGTGAGAGGTAAAATGAAATAAAATGTTTTTTTGAACCCATAAGTTTTGGAGGCATTTTAGGGTATAGTAATATAAGAAAGGAAATGCTGTGGTCACATGCAGAGAACTTAGGAACTATAATTAATATGGATAGCTTTATCAAAATATTAGCTCTCAACTAAAACCAGGACCTGAATAAATATAGCATAAGAAGACTTCATTTTTTATTTTTTTTTAATTTTTACTTATTTTTGAGAGAGAGACAGAGACAGAGTGCAAGTGGGGGAGGGGCAGAGAAAGAGGGAGACACAGAATCTGAAACAGGCTCCAGGCTCTGAGCTGTCAGCACAGAACCCAATGTGGGACTCGAACTCGGAAACAGTGAGATCATGACCTGAGCCAAGTCAGACGCTTAAACAACTGAGCCACCCAAGCGCCACAGAAGACTATTTTTGAGGGAAGGATGGAACTAAAGAGATTTAAAAATTATTCAGAACAACCAAAGCATATCCAAGGTAGAATGGTACATTAATATATCAGAAGTACTTACCAAATGTAATGGAAATGGGAGGAAGAGAAATCAAGGCAAATCTGATGCGGAAGGAAATCCAAAGCAAATCAATCAAATTTCACTCAACTATGGCTGCTCTTGCAAATTATCATAGATTTGATGGGTTACCAAAACACTAATTTATTCTATTATAGTTCTGGAGGCCAGCAGTCTAAAATCAGTATCACGAGGCTGAAATCAGGGTTTAGCAGGACCAGGCTGCCTCCAGAGGGACTAGGGGAGAATCTGTTTCTTGATTCTTCCAGCATCTGGTGACTGCTAACATTCCTTGGCTTGTGGTCTTCTCATTAAAATCTCTGCCTCCCCATCAAATAACTTTATTTTTTTCTTTTGTATAGAATCTTCCTCTGGCCCTCTCTCATAAGCACACATGTGATGGCATTTATACCTACCTTGGGTATGTATAATAATCTCAAGATTTTTGAGATTTATAAAAATCTCAAGTTGTTTAACTTAATTCTAACCACCTAGACCCTTTTTCAATATAAAGTAACATTTACAGATTCCGGGATTAAGAGCTGATATCTTGGGGAGTCATTAATCTCACCACATACAGTTACAATCATCAATTACAATGAAAATGCTACAAAACAAACAGAACCAAACTCAGCTACTGTATTTCCATCTCCATTCAACTGGAGTACCAGGCCACTGGATTTATTGCCTTCAGGTATGCTTCCTTTGTCTGCATAACCAATGGTGAGAATCTAGGCCAACTCTTTTCCCACACAGTCACAAAACACAACTGCTTGTTTTCATACCCAGGAAAGATACTTTTCTAGAAAAAACTGAACTGTGCTATAGAAAAGACATACAGAACTAGCATTTTGGTGTCTCCAGTTAAAAACCCAGCTGTTCAACCAATTATGCCTTAAGCCCACCATTCTATATCCACACAGAGCTTCTAATATTTTAGAACGTTATTTTTAAAAACAAGTAGGCACATTGATTTAACAAATGTGTGCCACTCTGGTGCTGTATGTTGATGGAGGGGGCGGGGGTGCTGTGCATGTGTAAGACCAGGTAGTATATGGAAACTCTCTATTTTCTGTTCAATTTCGCTGTTAATCTAAAACTGCTCTAAAAATAAGTCTCATTAATTAAAAAAAAAAAAAGTAGGTCACCAAGAATCTCCAGTAGTTTGAATAAGGATTTAATGCAAACAAACATTAAGAAAGGAGATCAAATGCAATAAAAACAACTTAAAAACTGTAATATCCTCATAGAGATAAAAAAGATCCTGTAGCCATGGAAGTACAACTATTATTTTTAACAAGAATAACTATAAAATGATAAGCTCATGGAAATTTAAAATAATATAGTCAAGTTTGATAAAATCAAATTTTAGAAGATAAAGTAAAATTTTCACAAAATAGAAAATATATGGAAAGAAGAGTCAATTTACAAAATTCAGTATTTACCATAGGATTTCCACAATGAGAGAATAGGAAGAATACATCTAGCAAAAGAAATTGGCAAAGAGAAAATATTCCAATGGAGGACTTTTTTTTTGAAAAGACCTATGAAGTGCCTCACAAAACAAGTAGGAAAAAAAAAAGAGTCCTGATGGACTTACGGTGTGCAACCCCAGGAATAGAGAGGTTGTAAAGTAACATGTCTTGAGGATCATTGAGAGAGGGAAGAACAGTCTTAGATAACATATCTAAATCTTTGTGAAGGGTTAGATGTTTCTTCCTGTGAAAGATATTCTTCCCTTGAACTCAGATGTGAACATATTCTTAGACAAAAATAACTTCTAACATCCAGACTTCAAATGACAAGGCCGCAACCAATCATAGTCTAATAAATAGCAAGCTCTCTCTGAGGAACGAAACCCCTTGGTCCTTACATAAGGCAAATGCAGTGGAAATCTTCTTAACAAGCGATGAGGCAGGAACATATTCTGTCTGAGAGGAGGATTTCTAAGTGATGCATATCAACTAAAGTAATAAGGAGCAAACCACAAGATAGTGTCATTGATAACTAATAAATGGAACTCCCTTATTTCCTGAAATACCTCAGTATCTCAAGCAACTAAGTATTCTTGCTTCGTGTCTTTCTAAACCCTCCTTTCCCACTGAATGAACACTAAGGAAAAGTGTATGTTACACTTTCCATAAAACATCACTATCATATAGTATCATAAATACCAATTTAATGGTATAAATTGCATACATACTATATTGACCTGATTTATTACTAGAAAACTTTCCTCTAGATCCTTGTAAAGACATAAGAATAGCTATTTGTTTATAGACAGAATATAAATGGGTTTTTCCTTTCCCCTTGTTGATCTTTGTACACCTACTAATTGAAGGAGTCAAATAGGGAATAGAAATGACACATTACAAACCAAAACACACCATTTGCTAAAAGAGTTTCAAATTTCAGAGTGTGTTCTCTGAAAAGGAGGTATATTAAAGTCAACAAACTGATGGTTACCAGATTGGAGGTTGGTGGGGGACAGATGAAATAGGTAATGGGACTTATGGAGGGCACTTGTGATGAGCGCCAGGGTTTGTATGGAAGTGTTGAATCACTATATTGTACACCTGAAACTAATAACTACAGTGTATGTTAACCAACTGGAATTTAAATAAAAACTTAAAAAAACAAATAATGTACATATGGTGATTACACATCATACTACTGTATTATATAATTGAAAGTTAAGAATAGATACTTGAAAGTTGAGGAAGTATATATTAAGTATCACCAGAAAAAAGAAATGGTAATTACGTGAAGTGATGGAGGTGTTAGCTGGCAATATGTTAGCGATCATTTTGCAACAGATAAGTGTATCACATCCGCTTGTTATACATCTTAATCTTACACATTGTCATATGTCAATTATATCTAAATACAGTTAGAAAACTAAAAGTAAGTAAATAAATAAATAAAGCCCACAGTCTTGGTGTGGAAGATAAGCATAGTAGGATGTTTATTCAATATTTTATTTCTTCAATTATAATATTAATCCTCTTTGAGGGGCCAGTTACTGTGCTAGGAGCTGGATTCTATATTTTGTTCCACTTTCAAAAAATCAGAAAGACCAAAGTGTTTATAAATAGTTGTGCACTTTTTTAAAACACAAATGACAAAAAAGTTTAGTGATCATTTGTTCTTTTGAGAAAATGAAAGACAAGTAGTTTAGAGTTTTAGTAGGCCTCTAATATCCACCAAAAGAAAAGTAACATACTATGAGTGAAGTCTTTAAGAGAAGTCTTCAGATCTTTAATATTGCATTTTTAGTTTGCTTTTGGAAGTGAGTGTCTTTCAAAGGGATTTTTTTATTATTATTATTGGAAAGAAGAGAGGTAGTAGAAGAGAATAACAGAGTGAGACTTACTGCATTTGAAAGTTGTAATATTACTTTTACTAGTTTACTTTCTTAGAATGAATGATTCAAAAGAAAATTAGTATGCTGGACTCTAACTTAGTTAATGAAAATGCGTGGCCAAATTTCTTCTTCAAAATCTAACAGTTTCTATTGAAGATCTCATAAAAGTTAGCAGGCAGTACGCACATTTAGAATCTTAGGCTATCATTTTATTTCAAGAAAACTATAGGCTGATATTTTTATTGTTGCTCTTACAGAATTTAAAAAAGAAAATAAGTGAATGAGAGATAGAAGTAAGAAAGTAAGATGAATTTAATTAACTGAGGGAAACATCCCTTAATGTTCCAAAAATTAGACTCTGGAGTTCCATGTCAGTATTGAATCATGGATCCATAAATAACACTCTGTATCACAATTTGAAGAACCTTTGTTTTCTGTAATCATTGCATGTATTGTCTTGAAAGAAAGAACACGAGAGTAATAGAACAAATTTCTTAATAATTTGATTTCCATTTGAGCCATTAGCTTAGCTATTTTCTACACATCTCTCACTCTCTGTAGTGTATGTAAAAGATCTGCCTTTGTACACTGAAACAACAAAGGGTATTTATACAATAATGTAAATAATATAAATGAATGCAGAAGAAAAGATTTGGGATAATTACATGTGTGAATTCTGATTTTATAATACTGTAAAGCTATATACATGTTGTAAACTATATCTATTTTTCTCTTTTTCTTGGGAAAAGAATTTTCTTCTCAAGGAAGGTTTTTGGCACTTTTCATTCAAGAATTGATTACAAAACTATAAGGAAAACGTATCATGTTCTATTTATGTACACTTTCTTTGGATATTAGTTTCCTCTAAAAGTTAGGCATAGCACCTTAGAAATTACTACTGAGAATGAAGTATATATAGTTTCATTTTAAAAATAGCTCTAACAAAATATGACACTTCAAATATACTTTTACTTTCCACCAACAAATTTGTGGAGGTATAAAATAACTTCAAATGGAGATGATATATTACCAAACATACACTTTTATTAATCTTTCTAACCTGATAATCTAAATTGAATGCTAGTAATTTGTATTGTTATATCAAAATGGCTATTAGTCTATTAATTCATTTATTCAATAGCCATTAGAAACAAATTATATTTACTAGCCCAGACAACTAGGTAAAATATGATCAATCTTCAAAAATTTATCAACTAATGCGAGAGACAGAAAACTATATTTCGAGTTGATAACTACTATGGTAATTATAGTCATGTATTTAGAAGAAAGAGGGGACATATGAGAATAAACACAAATAACTGAGTTTCTTTTTTTGCTGTCACCTAAAATCAAAGGGATTACTTCTAGTCAATTTGACTGAATGCCAATTTTCTCATCCACACTGGAGTTTCAGGAAGAAGAGGAGGACAAAAAATATAAATTAGGTCATCAATTATTAAAATCAGTTCTAGAAACTATTTCTAATTTTTTTTTAATTTTTTTTTTCAACGTTTATTTATTTTTGGGACAGAGAGAGACAGAGCATGAACGGGGGAGGGGCAGAGAGAGAGGGAGACACAGAATCGGAAGCAGGCTCCAGGCTCTGAGCCATCAGCCCAGCCTGACGCGGGGCTCGAACTCACGGACCGCAAGATCGTGACCTGGCTGAAGTCGGACGCTTAACCGACTGCGCCACCCAGGCGCCCCAAGAAACTATTTCTCCAGAAACCAAAACTTCATTGCAATTGGATAATGTTGTGTATTTTTTCATTGGCTTTTTAAGGTCCTATCAAATTATGTTTCAGTTTGATTTCTCAACTCAGGGTCTTTTTTCTTTTTTTTTTTAATTTTTTTCTACATTTATTTATTTTTGAGAGACAGAGAGACAGCATGAGCGGGGGGGTGGGGGGGGCAGAGAGAGAGGGAGACACAGAATCAGAAGCAGGCTCCAGGCTCCAAGCTGTCAGCAGGAGCCAAACGTGGGGCTTGAGCCCACAAACCATGAGATCATGACCTGAGCCAAAGTCGGACACTCAACCGACTGAGCCACCCAGGCGCCCCTCACGGTCTTTTTTTCTAATGATTTTCTTGTACCCAGATTGAGTTGAATAATAATATCATATATATATATATATATATATATATATATATATATACACACACACACACACATATATATACATATATATATATACACACACATACACATATATACACATATATATATGTATATATATATGATGTATAGAGTAGTTAATAATACTAAAATGGCAAGAATATTTCTCCCTCTTTTCCCTCCTTATCTTCATTCCATTATTTTCAATTTTTTTTCCTTCTCATTCTCCTTCCACTTCTACTTCTTCTCTTTCTTTTCCCCCTGAACTGCCAAAATTCACACAAAAGGGACAAAGTGTTGAACAATTGGAAGACAAAATAGATGGCCAAAAATTGCTCTTAACAGACATCATCCTTCCACAAATACTAAGTAGTTGCTGTAGTATGCTGGCTAAAGTTGAAGATTTCAAAAAATCACAGAAGTACATATTAAATCTAGACTGACTATCAGAAGTAACATAAGTCCTTCATTTTATAGATGAGAAAAGTGAGGCTTCTAAAATGTAAGTGACTTTCTCAGTGTCAAAATGAGTCCCATTGCTTCAAAAGTTCAATTGTAAAAATCAAACCCCTTTATTAAAGAGGATGTAGGAGGCAGGAAAGCAGGTAGCTGATGACAAGTGCAGAATAGACCATTAGAATACTCAAATTCTGCTAAGTAAACATTTATTTAAATATTTAAGTTTTTATGTATGTGGCCATGCATACAAATGCAAATAGCTAAATGATTGAAATCACATTTTAAACCATTTGGAATTGTAGAAGCAAATTATTCATATGATCTGAAAACTTTTGTTTCTGTCTGAGCTGCGAGCAGTTCTTTTTCACTAATCACATAGATTATAATATGGATTGGGATTAAAACATTTACTGAACTCGATCAATTTAATGGTTTAAACAATTTAAAAATCCAGTCCCAGAGCTAATCATCTTCCTTTATACCGTCCTTTTAGAGAAATGTTTATTGTAGTGGTTGCTTTCCTGTTTAAAACAAAAATAAAAAAAAAGCTGAACTAAAAATTTTTACCTATTTTTATTTTCAGCAGCAGTTTTTTTTTATTTCTGTTTTTACTTTCCAGGTGGGTCGCCCCTACTTCACCTAGCTTCATTGCAACTCTCTTTCTCATGCAGTAGATTTTTACTGTACTTCAATTTGCATGTTTTTCTAAGATTGAAAATAAGGGAAGTAGTCAGGGCAGGAGCATAACAGGAATTTGCTAGAATGGAGGGTCAGCGTGACTTACTAAGGATGCAGCTAAAACCTTCTCCATTCCCAAGTCTTATTGTTATCACAGAGACCCTAAAGGCATGTAATATCTTTTTATAGTTGCTAATCTAGCCTTTGGAAATAGGTTGAAAAATGCATATGACATGTCACCTCGTGCAGGCTCCAGTGGAATTTAAGGAAGCACAAAGGCAGGATTCCCTCAGAGATGAGCATCTCATGGCAGGTTGGTTAACACGAACTCAACCCAGCTGACACCTCCCTTGTAACCCTCACTGGTATCATCATAACCCCAGCTTTGCAGGGCTGAAATGATGGCACATGATTAAAATAATGACAAATTCATCCCTTTCTTAAAGAACTGTCTCCCTCTTCTTCTGGTTTGAACGTATGCATATACAAAATACTGTTTTCCATGTTGAAGAAGAAAAGTTTTAATGGCTCCTATAGAATAAGAGCTATCAGAATGGAGACAAAGAGGAATGCACTTTGTTCTTTTCTTTCAACTCTAAGAATGTATCTTTAAATGCAGGGGTGGACACAATCTTGGATCCTGAAAAATCAAAATTTGGCAACCCTCCTGTAGAAAAAGACAAAAATTAAAGTATGCAATTTATATAGAATGGGAAAAAGGAAACCTTAGAAATGGCTCATGAAAGGAAGAAGGCACAAAATTTAATTTCATGAATTTCCTAGTAAACCTATTTATATTTGGTTGATTATTTTGTCCCTTGGCAAAGTCCCACAGTGAGTATATTTTATCATATTGTTTCTTAATCCTGAACCCCTTATTTAATGGAAGTATTCTTTTTATGTTAGATCGTAAAGTTTTTAGTGTTCTCAAATTTATTCATTTTATAATGGCCCTATCAGATACCAGAGAACCTAGATAGCTTATTAACGCTCATCTGTTTTTCACCATAGAAAATACTTGGAATAGTAAATAATTTCAATAAAACATGAGGAAATACAGAGAAACCTGGGTGGCTCAGTCAGTTAAGCATCCAGCTCTTGATTTTGGCTCAGGTCATGATCTTGTGGTTGGTGAGGTCAAGCCACATGATGGGCTGCACTGACAGCTTGGAGCCTGCTTGGGATTCTCTCTCTGCCCATCCCTCACTTGAATTCTCTTTTTCTCAAAATACAAAATTTTGATTTTTAAAACATGAAGAAATGCTAATGTACTTCTTTTGTTAGATTTGTGTCAGGAAAGTATATGCAATTGTGCTAATAATTTTCCAGCACATATACTTCCTTTTCACTTTTAGAATAACTAGAAACTTAAAAAAATATTTTTCTCCTGAGGTATGTAGTCTCATCTCACAGTTGTTAGCTGAACAAAATAAAGAATGTTTAAAATAGAAATCTAGAACACTTGACGGCTTCATGCTTCTCAAATCGACAGTATGATTATGATCAAGAATTTTCCTCTGAATACTGAAACGTATTATTCACTGAAGATGGATAAAATTATTGATTATGTTGAGATTTTTTTAAGTAATCTCCATCTCCATAGAGGGGCTCAAACTTCCAACCCTGAGATTAAGAGTCACATGTTATACTATCTGAACCAGTCATGCACCCCTGTTGAGATTTGGTTGTAGAAAAATGAGTCATGAAATCAGGACTCTATGTAACAAGAATGTCTCTACTGCTACAAATCCAAAAGTTTCCTATTAAAAGGCAAAGGACTGTTAAAAAACTAAATCCTGCGTTTTAAGGATAGATTATTTTTTAACCTCCAGTCTCTTTCTTCATTGACTAGTTTCACCTCCCCAAAAGTAAATTTAAAAATCTTTCACATCACTTTTAAAGATATCCATATAATGAAAAGATCATTGTGTATGTATTTTAGGCATTAAAAAAATAATTCCCATATAGGATTTAGATATTTGTATGGCAGGATTTTCTTTTCCTTCAAATGTACTCAAATAATCGCCTGCATCATAATTACTAGATTGCTTGTTAGCTTTTAGTGCCAAGATCTGCTTCCAGCCCAGTGAACTGGAATCACTGGGAGACAGTCCCATATATCTACATTTAAAAAAATAAGATGTCCAGGGATTTATGGCATACTAAAGTTTATGAATGATCATAAGAACTATAATCTTATTGCATTTTATTAGTAAACACTAAAAAATAATTAATTAATAGTTTCTTACATTTGGCTACAAATACTAAAAAGTGAAAATACCTTTAGTTATTTATTAAAAAATACTTTACCAGAGTCTTGAAGATGTTTGCCAAGCCCCTATCTTTATATTCTTATACAGTATTTGGCAAATTATTTTGTCCCTTGGCAAAAAGCCTTGGGTACATTTTTATCATATCGTTTCAGTTTTTAACCCTTTATTTAATGGACACGTTCTTTTTAAAATCTTACCGGTATTAATGTCCTCAAATTCAACTCATTTTATAATGCCTTATGAGATTCCAGAAAGCCTAAATTATCTAAGATTCTTTATCACTTATGAATTTTGATATGGAACTGAAAAATTGTGTTACTTTATTTTTTAAGGAATGTGACAGATAATTAGTTAATGATTGAACAATTAGGAATATCTCATAACCTCTATCATGACAGTGTGATAAATTAATAATATTATCATAGGCAAGTAGTGTCATAATTTCTAGACAATGATTTGTAATATTTGACACAGTCTCCCAAGTTTTGATAACATAAATTTAACTATGAAATTTATGGGAAAAATTATGTTTTGAATTAGTTCATATGAACTAATGTTAGTTTCTTTGCCCGATGATAAACCGCAAAGTTATGCATTAGAGTGCTATTTCAAAACTCTCTAGGCATGTTCAAAGCTACCTGTAAATAATATATGATTCATAGAATTCAAGCAGAATTGTATTTCCTTACCCATCCACATATTATTAATCTAACCATCTTCCCTGTTTCCCATTTTTGCCTTGGCACTTTTAGAGTAAACTTAGATCAAGGATAAAAGTTACCTAAAGGTTATTCAATCACAGATATACATAGATCTAAAACATGGAGAGATCAGTGACCTCCAGGTGGGTCTGTGGTTCACATCCCAAGAGTGAGAAGCAGTGCTGAATGCTTTCTGACAGTTTTAGCCCAGTGTATTCTGTCCTATTGCAGACCCTGAACACCCTTCCTTGGCCAGAGTGACTGCTTCTAGAAAGTAATTTTGGATTGAATTAGAGCTTTCTGAGACAGACAAAACAGACTTTACAGTAGGCAAATTGAATTTCTCTGGTTCAGTGACTTGCTGTGCCACGGCGCCTCTCAAGAAGACTTTCACATTATTGAGAGCTGGTAGATTTCCTTGTAAAATAGCCACAGGCTGCACGCACATACTACACAGCTGAGTCTTTGTCTGCCATTTCTCTCAGAAATATTTCTATCTTTCTTTCACACACATACAAAACTATTTAAATGAAGCATGCAAAGAAACGGCATAAACTATTGTCTCCGTCTTTGAGAAAGGTATGTTTCAAGTGGTTACTAATTCATAAAGAGGTCTTGAAGGAAAGGCTTAGCCCAGTACCTGATATTGTGGAAATTCAAAGTATCTTTAATGGAATGAAATGGAAGGATTATTCACTTGTCTCATGTACAACAATAAATGGAGAATTGGAAATATTTGCAGTGATTTGATTAGGAACACTATGTGGTACCAGCTGTTGGAGACACTATTTATCCTAACAGTTTGAAAAGAAATGAGTTTCTTCTTTTTAATTTTCCTTTTAGGAACGTTCCTAAAAATTATAGGCTGACTTAACATAAAACAAAGATGTTACTTTCTAAATATTTTTGTTCAGATGAAGCCAGAAATTTCTATTGAGTGTTCAACATACAGAGGTTGAAACACAGGGTTCTTTGGAGGGGAGAGTATCAGAGGAATTCACACCACTTTTAAATAACTTCACACATTCTGAGTTTCAAAGTTGATTCAAGAATATTTTTATGACTGGGGTGCCTGGGTGGCTCAGTCAGTTAAGTATCCGACTTCAGCTCAGGACATGATCTTGCAGTTTGTCAGTTCGAGCCCCGAGTCAGGGTCTGTGCTGAAAGCTCAGAGCCTGGAGACTGTTTCAGATTCTGTATCTCCCTCTCTCTTTCTGCCCAGCCCCCTTGCTCGCTCTCTCTCTCTCTCTCTCTCTCTCTTAAAAATAAACATTTTTTAAAAATTTAAAGAATATTTTTATGATTAAAATAATTCATTATACAGAGAAAAAATTTAATAGACAAGGCAAACATTTTCTTATTCATTCTTAATTTTTTTCTTGATATTGTCTTTATTTCCTAAATACCTCATCTTGCTGATTTTGGAGTCACATTACCCCAAGAGAAGTCTGCTATGTACTTTTCTACATGGCATGAAGTGCCACAGTGTAATTTATACTGTTTTCTCTTATACAGAATATCATTTTATACATCTCAGGTAAAATTTCATGCTAGAAGAAAATAAAATGTCAGGGTCATTAGGCAACGAGGAGCATTCATTCTGACACAGGGAAGAGGTTGCATTTACCCAGAAAATGCAGAGTTCTCTGTGGTAATTCTTCGCTCAGAGGTCCCTTGGGCTTAGAGCCCTAGGAACAGATGTGATCTCATGCCTGGTATAAAGAGAACAGAGCCATGGGCGGAAACACCTCCCTACATCAATGAGGGCGCTTCTGCCAGAAGCAGATTTCTCACCAGGAGAACCCTAAACTCATTGCCAAATTAGAATCTGCCTGGTGAGAAGTCACTGGGCATAAAATCTCCAGTGATTTGGTGCTTGTTCAGTGAGGAAACCAGAAAGCATATGTGAAGAATTCACGAAAGGGCCTGTGTGCATGTGCTGAAGCCACTGGGGGCATCAGGAGGGGGGATCATGTTGGCTTCTCTTCTGAAAACACTTTCTCAGCATATGCTATATTGTTAGAAACCTCTGGCAAAACTAGGATATCTAGAACATATGGGTTGGGAAGGTTGATATGTGCTTTTTCCTTATTCTGTTTGTCTCAGTAGTTATGTTTGATTTTGTTTGGTCAGTCAGGACAATAAGGAAACCATCTGGTCTCAACTCTTCTTTTTCCTCTTAAAAGTATAAATAAGACATTAAGAAGAAATTAGAAAATAGACCATAATAATGCTTTATAGATCTATCAAGATTGAAAAGAGTTCTACAAATGAAAGGATTAAGTAAAATAAGATTTATTATAGATGTCTCTTAACCCTCACTTTAAAGAAGTAACACAACATTCAGGACTTTGTCCTAAATTCTAAAGCACTTTGGTATACCCCAAAATTAAAAGCCACATAGAGAATTTGATAGTGATTTATGTATTGATAGGTTATACCATACAATGCTATGAATACATGTTGGCTACCTAGTGTGTTAGTATGCGTCTTAGATGATATTCTGTCAGAGAATAGCTTAAACATTTTATTTTGTTCTGTTTTGTTTCAGCAGCTTTGAGGTCCTGTTCACTGGCTAATTTAACAGCAAAAATTACATTTTTACTGCTTTACATATTAATCAGTTATTTAGAACCTCCCTGCTGAGAAATACCATCATAGCAACAACACCATTTTAATGGAGCAATGCAAAGATACCCTGGAGAATCAATTACAATGAAGGCCTATGAAAAACTGTTTTGTTTTTCATTATTTTATGGGGTTGGGAGGACAATTGATGAGGTAATAAGACCTGAAACATTTCCAGTACTTCACAGGGAAAATAGAGGAAAATTCCATTGCTTCAGAATTACTGAAGAGTTACTAGGTTGGAAATGTTGGTCTCTGTGACTGAAAGCTTAGAAGCAGCTTGTGTAGCATATGAAACACCTTAGGTAACAGTAGTGATGCGTTGACTAAATTAGTAGTTCAGTTCCACAAGTTTGTTTTCAGAAAAAGAATAGTAAATAAAATACTGGGTGACATCAAGTTCAGAATTCTGCACAAGTAAAATTTTGTATCAGAGTTAGTCTGAAGAAAGTTGGCAAATTATCAGAACTGGTCTGAAGAAAGTAATTTTAAAATTAGCTGCTAGGTGTTAGGAATCATAAATCTTCAGTCTGTACTTGCGAATCTTATTTTAATATTTCTTAGTTGGGATTTATTTATCAATACAGAACAAGACAGTGCAGACCTAACAATATCAATGAAACCCGTGCCTGGAAATGTTTTCCGTAAATGCAACTCACTTCAAGTAATAAAAGAAAAGAATGAGATACGAAGTGTTTTCTGAAGCAATTTTGCAAGACTAAATGCAAGAGAGCTTCCTTTTAATCATGTCTCAACTTACATTTTCAACCCTGTCTCCCAGAAATACTTCTGTCACCTGCTCTTTAAGAGCATATAAATGATTTCTGCTCCTGATCCCCACTTTAAACTTTCTGCTCAAACTAGAGTCCCTTTCCCTTATTTTCACTTGCCCAAAGCATGCTCAACTTTCATGATTGGTACTCCTTTTTTCTTAAAGCATTCCCTAATCCTCCCAGCTGGAAATAATTGGCAAAGGGCACAGTCTGTGCTGTAACAGCAATTTGTAAAGCTCTCAAAATACTTAGCACATTCTGTTTTGTATTACAGATAGGTTTGTACCTCTCTTCAATTTTACTAGACTCTAAACTCCTTGAGGATAAAGATCACATTGCATTCATTCATTGTTCCTAATATGAAACACAGTATCTTAAACTTAGTAGGTGTTTAATATAAGTTTGTATTAATTAGCTAGGTTAATGATCTACTGAAAACTGTATCAAAAAGCATTGTTCCTGTCCAGTTTGCATATTTAAGAACACTTTCTTTAGAAAATTAGACTTCTTAATTTATGGCTAAATCATATGTGTAAACTGATTAAAATTGCATAACTTTTTCCTCAAAAATCTGTCTGGTCAGTTGAATGAAAGTATGTATATAAAGCACCAAATAGTGCAATTCCCTTTTGGCAAAATGCACCTTCTCCACTGATACAGAAATATGATTATTTTGTAAAGTGAATCACAAATATTAACATTTAATTTTTATCATACTCCTTGGAAATAACGTGAAAACTAAAATAATATGGTTAGAAAAAACCCACTAATCCAAAATCTGACTAAATTACCAAATCTGGGACTCATTAATCATTTCTTAGCATAGTTGAAAGCCGCAATTCAATGATGGCTGGAATTAGAGATGATAGGTGTACCTTACATAACAGTGATCAAGAAGGCTATTACTTTAAGATCTAGAAGAGGTGATATGATGCCTCTTGATTTTCAAAAAATTATTTAATGACCGTATCTTTTTATACATTGATTTGTAGATTGCTTCGTAATATATCATTTAAATCTGTGTAGAATTTTGCTGTATGAATTCTTCATTATTGTTTACAAATTCCTAGATATTTGACATTTAATATAGGCAGGAAATCCAAGTTCTTAGTGGCTGTAACACCAGGAAGATTTACCCTAAGTGACCTACATTTACATTATCCTCAACTAAGGTTAAAAATGTGTTGGTTTTGATACTCCTTGCTTTAAGGGGCAGTGGGCTGGCACAAACATTTCCAGAGACTCCAGAGTATTCTGGTGAATAGAAACAACTTCCCACTACTCCTTGGGCTCCCACACACCACCTATGCTTTTTGAAAGGATCTGAAAGGAGGGGTCAGCTGCAGCAGAACATCTCTGTGGTACCTTGAAAGATAAGGAGGTTTTCTTCCCTGCAGGAAGGACAGGGACATTGAATCTCTTACCTTGTATGATTATCTTCATGCAGTTACATTCATATACATACACATATATACTTATATATATATGGTTCTATATGTCTGTGTGTGTGTGTGTGTGTGTGTGTGTGTGTGTGTGTATATATATTTATTTATTTATTTATATTTGTATATAGAACTATATAGTAAAATTCTATGTTTTTGGTTATATATATGTTTTGGTTATGTTTTCGGTTATATATAAAATTTTATGTTTTTTGTTATATATAGTAAAATTACATGTTTTGGTTATATATATTTATTATAGCAATCTATAAATCAATTTATAAAAAGATATGGTTATAAAATAGTTTTTGAAAATCAAGAGGCATCATATCACTTCCTCTAGGTCTTAAAGTAATATCCTTCTTTAGCACTGTTATGTAAGATACACGTATATATTTTTTGGTTTTTTTTTAGCAGTATTGTTCTTTTGATTTATTTTTGTACATTCTCATAATTATTTCATTGCAATGCATTCTTAGATTTGGAATAAGGATGTAGATAGAGGGTCAGTGAAGGGGTATGTTTGCATTGATTTTTATTCTATACATCTTATTGTTTGAATTTATGATTTTATTAAGTGTGCTTTCTGTATTTTTTTTTTTTTTTTGAGAGAGAGACAGAGAGAGTGAGTGGGGGAGGGGTAGGTGGGGGGAGAGAATCCCAGGCAGGTTCTGTGCTTGTCAGCTGCAGTCCCAACAACGGGCTCAAATTCATGAACCGTGAGATCATGACCTGAGCTGGTGGCTTAACTGACTGAGCCACCCAGGTGCCTCATGCTTTGTGTAATTTTAAACAGTTTGAACAAAAAAGGTTTTGTCTGTATTTTGGATTTATGTATTCATCTTTCTTACTTTTGTGATTTTCTGTCTTTCCTCTTGTTTGAGTATGTCATTTAAAAAAAAAATTAATGTTTATTTATTTTAGAAACAGAGCATGAGAGGGGGAGGGGTAGAGAGAGGGAGATACAGAATCTGAAGCAGGCTCCAGGCTCCCAGTTGTCAGCAACAGACCCCGACACGAGGCACGAACCCATGAACCATGATATCATAACCTGAGCTGAAGTCAGACACTCAACTGACTGAGCCACCCAGACACCCCAGAGTATATCAACATTTTAAATAATATATTTTCAATACATAAACTGTATATTTTGTGGGATAAACTCTATAGTTCATTGGTGAACTTGGTGGCATTCTTCTGGAGATATGTCGGACACTAATTGCTATTCTGGTTTTACCAAGAGGGACTTCAGGAATTTTCTTGGATCAGGCTATATTTTCACCAAGAATCTGAAGCTGATAGGTCAAAATATTGTTTCTCCTTGAATTTACTGTTTAAGATTTTATACCCTTTGGGAACCTTGGTGAGTCTTTGTTGAGTCATTGTATTATGTATCTTTGTCCATAGTCATTTGTAAAACCTGTCTTTAATTGCTAATATTTAATTGTTTAATGTAGCAATTCCTAAATTCATCCTAATGGTTTCCTACATCTTATTCATTTGGATTTATTTTACTACTACTATTCTTCCAGCTTTTTGTCTGATAGATTACTTTATCTTTTTAACATAACTTATTCAATGAAATTACCTTAGTTTTAAAATTTCTTGGCAGTTATACATTTTTCATATTTTATTAATTTTATATTTGATATTATTTTCATCAGTTTCTAAATATTTTTTAGCTACCACTGATTTTATTTCCTTGACCCAGACAACTAAATGAGTTGTTCTCAAAATTTTCCCTTTGTTTTATCATGTTTTATTAATATCTAATGTAATTCATTGTGGTCAGATAATATCATGTGTCATATTACTTTTTTTTAAAGTTTTATAATTTTTTTAATTTTGTTTATAAATGCATACCACTTCACCAATGTCTCCCAGTCTTTCTTCTTAATATATTTAAGTATCACTGTACTTAATACTGTCAGTTTTTGTAATGCTTCTCAGATATTTTTAAGTCATGCATTCTCTCTTTTCTCTGTATGGAATGAAGCATCTCTAATTCTCACAAATTTTTATCATTAACTCTGGTCTATGAATGGGTAACTGAGGCTCATATAGTTTGAACTTTTTGAAGTGAACATTGGTTATGTTTGAGATAATTGGGAGGAGATCTCCTGCCTGACTCCAAAGCTCTGCTATCATCCAAATCCATAGGGTTTTTTGGGAGGACCCCGGAGTTGACAATACACAAAGCGGTTAATTTGGATGGAAGAAGAAGGAATAGATCATTTAATAGGGTATCAGGATGAATGAAAGAAGCTCAAGTATTCCAAAATGTTGGTACTATATGCATATGAATGTCAACAGGGAAAAAACTGAGCTCTTTCAAATATGTGAAATTATGAGAGAGAAGAAAACAGAATAGAGAGCCCTGGTTTTCATATATATTCTCCTTCCTCTGTGTTTAGAAAAATGGTGGCATATGGAAGGAGTACATTATAATCCAGAAAAACAAAAAGACATTGAACACGGTGGGGAAAAGATCTGTGGCATCAAACTTATCTTCTAAAATACCAAAGTATCTTGGGGCACCGGGGTGGCTCAGTCATTTGAGCGTGGACTTTGGCTCAGGTCATGTTCTCCTGGCTTGTGGGTTCAAGCCCCACCTCAGGCTCTGTGCTGACAGCTCAGAGCCTGGAGCCTGCTTCAGATTTTGTTTCTGTCTCTCTGCCCCTCCCCCACTCACACACCGTCTTTCTCTCAAATATAAGTAAACATTTAAGAAAAATTTATAAAAAAAAATCTAAGTATCTTCATTTCAGAGGCAAAGATGGGTAGTCAAAAGTACCATTAAGGAATGAAAATAGATTTAATCATACTCAACATCTTATTACAAATATATGTGTTTTGTTTTAATACATTATTTTGATAAGGACATATTTTCCTGTGTATTTGTTTCTTTTATTATTATCTTACGCTTTTTGTCAAAAAAATGTTTTTGAGTAGTCTTTACCACGGGACTTTTTTTTTAGATCACATAGATTCATAAAGTTGAGAAGGAATATTGAATACTTAATGTGACCATAAAATATTTCATTTCAGTTACAAACATATGTGCATTGTTTAAAAAAAAATAAATGGTAGAAAATGATACATCGTGAACAATAACAGAATGGTTTTCTGTACCCTCACAATATCTAACTGCCTGTAGATAAACCTGTATTTAGAATTTTGTATCTTTAAATGTCAGCTGACCTAACCATTGTGGTGGATTGTTTTCTTATGCTTGTGGAAAGTAGATGGAATAGCCTCACCAAAACAAAACAAAATTAAAAAAAAAAAAAAAACAGGCACCAAATGTGAGAGAGAAATGTGGGTGGAGGGCAGCATGAATAATAGTGTAAAAGGTAAGGTAGTGGAGAACATAGTTTAATTCACAGAGGCCTTCTCTCTACAGAGGTGCCAGGATCCCACACAGTTGTGCTTACTCATTTCCTGGCTACTGCCCAATTTGTTGGTTTTTGAATCATGGATAATGTTGACCCCTAGGAGCACCTCTCTCAACAAGAACTATCTCACGTATCATGGGTGAGTATTATTCTGTGCACTTTGAAAGTGCTTTATATACCCTTTGCCTGGAAACTGTACATCGTTTTCTTCTAACATGGGTGTGTTGTCCAAAAGAGTCTGGCTGGTTAGAGTAAACGGTTCTAAGTATAATATGAGTCCTCATATTCCCCAGACTTTTGTTTATTTATTTAGCATCACTTAGAGTGCCTCCTGTTTTTTTGCAGCTGAACAGTTTTTCTGGGATAACCATTGCAAATGAGATCTAGAGTCTTTCCGATCCCTTTAATTCTCAGACTTAGAACAAAACTTCATGGGTAATAACCAACTACACTGATAAATTTTTGAGTTGACATCAATATGTATAATGTCCTGAATATGTTAACCTGAGTATATTTCTGTCTTCCTGTATTTTGGTATGCCTGAATCAAGGCAGAGGTACTTCTTGGCTTAGAAATGAATTCATGACATAGCTTTGTTCAAATTCTACTGTAATGAGGTATTAGCTCCTAGATTGCTGCTTTTCCAAAGTTACCGGAGCCGGGGCTATAGATGTGTATATTGAAGAAATCCCTAGAGCCATAAGCATTCTTCTGTTATGATAATGTTACCATTAGTCTTGATTGCTTTTGACAATGGTTACAGAATTGCCCAAAGCAAGAAGTTTAGTTTTGTTCACATTTTCCCCCTTAATTTGGGAGAGTGTTTTTATTTCACTTTTATTTGAAATGAGTTCCTGTGCTGTTATTATGGCATTTTATGTGGCTTGTCATTGTAGTAATCAATTTTATATTTTCTTCACGCCAGTTCAACATTCTGCTCTTGACGAGCACTTTGTCATATTTACTAGGGTTCCTGTCATACATAGGAAAACGCTTCCTCTATTTGTCTCCTAAATTTTCTTTTTCCCTTGTTAGTAATTTTGCTATCTCTGTATCAATGTTCTGGCTGGTTGCAATTACAAGTTTTCCCAGCTGGGAGCTTGTAGTATTTTCTCAGTCTCTGCAACATGCTGATCTATTCTGATATGAGTTCCAATTGTTTCACCTCCGTGTTCTGCATTTTTACCGTGCATTGTTGAAAAAGAACTGTCGAAATTTGAAGCCGTGGAAGTTTTCTTTTTTGTGTATTTCATCTGAGACAAACTTTGTGTTGCTTAGATATCTTCCCAATGAGATGAATTCTTTTAGGCTGAACTCTTGGAATTGCTGCTTTGAGATTCTCATTCAAGTTTAATCTATTAAAATGTCAAAGGCAAACAATGATTAAGTTCAAATCCTGAATGAGAAAGTAATTGTCCCTGCCCTTGGCAACAAACATTAAAAAGATTCTTACTTTGTATTTGGTAATTGTGAAGATCTGTGTGGGTGAGTGCACACATGCATGTGGGTACGAGTTCTCCATTGAGACCAGACTCTTAATTTTTGCCACAGATTGCTACCATTTTCTTGTCTATTTTTTTTCCAAAAGAAAAAAAAATTGACAGTGAAGGTGTTCCTCTAGGAAAATGACTCTAAGTTTGCAAATCAAAATCACCTGGATGGTTAGTTAAAGCACAGAGGTTTTGTAGGTCTAGGGTGGAACTCAAGAATTTGCATTTCTAACAAATTTCCAGGTAATGCTAACTTTGCTGGTCAGGGGACCAAGTTGCTCTAAACAATAAGGCATTTGATTTAATGGGTCCTAAGTTTCTAAGTCAATACCTCTCATATCTTTTTAGAATATTATTTGAATGCCCCTTTAGACTTGATGGCAACCAATGGAAGGACAGCACCAGCCATAAATTACGAATAAATTCAAAATTCAAGAGTGCAAAAAATTTAATTATATACACAAAAACACACACACACTCCTCTTCTATGAAAAGTTTATATATTTGGATGATTCGACTTAAACATTTATTTCTGATACATTGAAATGACAAAAGATTTTCCTACTGTGCTCCAAAACATTACTTTAAAAACCATACAGAAAAAAGCATATGAACAACAATAGAAGGAAACTTTAATAGCCTAATTTGAAATGACACTGAAGCAAGTTTGATTTTCTACTCAGTGGCTTTTAGTTTTGAAGTTACCAAAATTTGATTGATAATCCAGTTATAAATACTTTTCAGATGTGATTAGGGAAAGTCTGACAGAAAAGTTCTATAGCAGAAAGGTAAATAAAATATAGGTTTTCTATGAGTATACTTTAGAGGCTAAAGAGATAGAGAAGTAGAGGCAATTTTGTAGAATAATAAGGGATCCACAATTGTCATTATATGTAATAAATTTAAACTAGTTAAACCAGCCATTAAAATGTTAAAATGAAATATAGAAACTGTTTTAAAAGCATAGTTAAACCACTGAATTCATAACGTTATTTACGGTATGATTCTGGTTGTAAATACTTGTATTTTCATGTTAATATGAGAAGCAGTATCTTGGGGGTGTTGGGATGGGGGTGAAAGGTCTTGAAACAGTGTTTGAATAACAGAAAAGCGTCAGTTTTCTGGTTTGGGTCGTTTCATACATTTCAAAAGCCAGGCATACAAAGTATTTGTTGTATTTATTTCTACTATTCTTTAATTTGTTTTCAATCCCTTAGTATCTAATATTTGTATTTTATCTGAACTGAGATAAAATTGATATACAATAAAGTAGATAAATTTAAAATGTAATTTGATTAGTTTTGATACATGTATAAGCCTGTGAAATTGGCAAAAAAAAACACCATAATTAACATACTCATCATCCCTTGAAATATATCCCGCCCCTTTGTAATCCCTCTCTCTCTCCTTCCCTAACACTCTTCCCTGTCCCCAGGAAACCACAGATCTGCTTTCTGATACTGTATGTTAGATTGCATTGCCTCTAATTTTATATCAGTAGAATCACTGAGTATGTACATTTTTTAACTGTTTCTAAAATTAAGTTAATTATTTGGAGCTTCATTCACATTGTAACATTTATTCAGAAGCTTTTTTAGACCACCTTCCAATTCATTCTCATCCTTCCCACCACTATACAGCATAAAGAGAGAAAAAGGAAGTTGTGTTTGCTGCAAATCCATTTTTCATCAATATCTACAAAAGCAATATAACCGAAGCTGAATTATAACATCTATTTTCTCTCACCTCACATCCTTTATGGGGAAAAAAAATCCCCAGCTTCCTCTTCAAAACTCCACCGTTACTGGAAACCAGTTCCCTAATGAGACTTGGAGAAAGGAATAGAGTAAGAGATTCCCTGAAATACTTTTCTTAAGACAAGCCCTGCCTGAAAATAAAACATCTGGAATAATATATCAAACACAAGATGAAGTGTACCCACAATACAATATAATTACAGGATAAGTATTCAAAATATACATAGAGCTCACATCTACCCTAGCCTTCCCTGACTTTCTTTCCCTTCCCAAATCCCTTTTCCTTAGTGCTCTAGGTCTGGTCTCCAGACACTGCACCTTAATTCCCCTACACTGTGTTTCCTGAGATGTTTGGTGAGGGAAAACTCTGACAAGGAATGTTAAAACTGTGGCAGAGTGAAATGGGAATGCCAGAGAATTTCTGGATGAATTTCAGAGAGTAGAAACCCTTGAGATTGGTTCATTACAGAATCCTAAATCAAGCTTTTTGTGACTCAAATTATTTTTAAGAAGGGTAAAACAAGTAGCCTGATATGTAGCTCATTGTGTAGTTTTAGAGTTGTGCCTTTTGCTAATGTAAACCTAATATCCCTATTTTTACTTTTTAAAATTATTTTTTTTTAATTTTTAGAGAGAGAGAGAGGGCACTAAAGTGAGGAGACAGGTAGAGGGGGGGAGAGAATCCCAAGCAGGCCCTGCACTCAGCCCAGTGTGAACTCAATCTTACCACTGTGATATCATGACCTGAGCCATCAAGTGTCAGGTGCTTAACTGACTGAGCCAACCAGGTGCCCCTATCCCCCTTTTTTTTTAATTAAAGTTTATTTTTCAAAGAAATTAAATGTTTCCATAGAATTTTGTTCTTGTATAAAAGTGCAAAGTGCACAGATAAAGTAAATGTTCAAATAAATGAAGCATTTTATGAATATAGCTTTGTCATTTTACGTGTATTACCAGTTAATCCCAGTGTGAAAATGATCAAATTTACAAGGTATGTGATTTGTGGACAAGTACATAGCAAATCAGGGAAGGAAACAGAATTATGACTCTGTGATTGTATATGTAGTCATTGAGGTATACACTTTCAATCCTACTGTCCGTCTAGTGAGCAATGATGACAAGCACTGAGAACCACCATCATTTATTCTAGGTCTCTATCTATCTATTGATTCATCTATCATTTCTTTCTAAATGATAGGTTACCCAATCGTTCCATTAGAAACGTTTCAAAGTTTTTGGAGTTTTGAGATTGAGCCTCTCTTTATAGTATTTTAAGTATTATAAAGTATAGTACTTTATTGCTGAAAGGCTCTAGGACACACTTAAGTACAAAAGGTTAACGTATTTTCCGGCTTCCTATTGAAACAGTTTGTTAGAGCATGGATATAGAGATACCCTATCATATTCATACTTCATGGCGGGGCAGGGGCTTCACATTATACTTTATTTGATAATGCCCCCGAAAGCTGGGCAGTAAGTACACTGCATGTGGGGTTATGTAACAACTCTCCCACAGTTCTCTATGCCTCCATTCATAGCCAGAACGTCAGGTGCTTTTTTTTTTTTTTTCCTACTGTTATCAACAGTCATTACACACTCTGACATGTTTAATCCAAATGACTCACTACTTCTCACAATCGAAGAATAACAGAACAATATGAAACATCGTAAAACATAACATCATCTCTTCCTATTTCATTATGTATTCTCCTTGTAACAGGTTGGCCAAAACATCCCTTCAATATGATTAGATAAGTGAAGAAATTATATTAGATTCAGTTCCCTGAAAGACCATCTACAGTAAATATAGCAGTGGGTTTCAATTTAAATTAAAATTGATTGTATGCTTATTGGTTCTTCTAAGCTTTGGAACTGGAAAATTAAAAATTCACACGTAGCAATTTTGATTTGCTTCTGAGAAAAAGTTCTTGATTTAGTCACCCAGCAGGCTACCAAAAGGTAAATATAAAAGTGGAAAAAATATAAAAGTATTTTGTTTGGGAGGTTATCTTAGTTGTATCGAAAAAATTGAAAGCAGTCACTACCTCTGGGCTTCTTAAACAATTATATCATAAACGTCTAGGTGTTGTTGTTATGGTTGAACACAACATTAAGGTTAGCATATCTCCTGCTTTTCTGGAGATTGCTTTAGTGTACATATGTTATCCCAGTGTAATTTTCCCAGTTTCTGAATTATCCAGATGGATGATAATTTCTATTGTCATCTAAACATGTTAGAAACTGCAGTCTTAGCTGCATTCCAGTACAAGCCTCAAATACTTGCTGGCTGGACTATTGCTCCTTTATATAAAGGTGTTTTTTCAAGTGGTGAACTGGGAGGAAACACCATAGAATTTAAATCACATAGAATTACATTTGAATTTTGTAAAGACAAGTGTCAAAATGGTATTTAGGACCTTGAAGTTCTGTGATTATAGTTGAATAACTAGTTTTGATTCAATCGTAAATTTAAGCAGACAATGGATGAAATGAAATTTGTCTTTAGCATCAGATCTGTACAGTCACATTTGGTGACCACCTGACCATCTCTGTTTAAAACTAGGTTTTTGAAATCTATTCATATATGTTTGTGATGAACACACAAAATGGACAGGAAGGAAAATAAGAGCTCTACCTCAGAGTAATGTGCAATTAATTAGAAGCAAAACAGACTTAAGAATACCAAAATAAAAAAATGTCACACCCAGTCCATCCTCAGAAATCTAGAGGAACTTTATCAAATTATTTTATAATAATTCTGAAGAGTAATAATACAAACCAATACCTGCTGGGTACTTATGACATACCAGGCCCTCTACTAAATCTCACCCCCAAAAATATAGTTTGTACCTTTATTTTTTTCATATTGCAGATGATGAAACTGAGGGATTAACATTTTCATTGTTTACTAGCAGTAATGCTTTTAGAAGGCAGTGGAGCAAGGACTTGAATCACATGGTCTGACTTCAGAGACCGAACTTGAACCACTACCAGGTGCTCAAAAGAACAACTGTGTCATGTGTTCCACAGGCTAATGAAAACCTAGTTATGTGAAAATTGAGAGTTACATAACTTTTATAATGCCCAATATACCAAAAGTCCACAAATCATCATTTACCTAAACATTTCTATAATTGGGTCTGGATATTAACATGAGATTCATTGGTGTATATTTAACAAATTTATCTTTTCCTCTTAAGAATCACAAGTTTAACACACACTCTGACCTAAAAATACTTCACCTCATTCTTCATGATTCCTCAGATATTATAGATTATGATTCATAAGTTGTATTTAAAAATACTGGAAAATAATACCAAGTGAGTTATTATGTCAGTGCTATTCCCAATGCTTGACATATATCATTAATTCGCACTGGAACCTTATGAAGTGAGTACTACAGTTATCCTAACTTTTATAGATAAATTACTTGTGATTTTTGGGACTTGGGGAGAACGTCTAGGTTCTCTTTATTATTGCAACTAATATGAATGTTAGAACTCTTTCAAAACTTTACATATATTATTTCATTTAAATTTCAAAAGAAACAGGGCACCTGGGTGGCTCAATGAGTTTAGCATATGACTCTTGATTTTGGCTTGGCCATAATCCCAGGGTTGTGGGATCAAGCCTGGTGTCAAGCTCCATGCTCAGCATGGAGCCTTTGTAAGATTCTCTCTTTCCCTTTACCCCTTTCCCTTGTTTGCATGCTCTCTCTCTCAAATATATATATATATATATATATATATATATATATATATATATATATATATATACACACACAACACACACACACACACACACACACACACACACATATATACATGATTTAGGTAACATTACAACTGATTATTTTTAATTATTCCAGGAACATAGCATATAAAAAATATGGACACATAGAGAAGTATAATTCCTCTCTTTCAGTCTCAACTACCTAGAATGTCAATTCTTTCTTTCCAATATTAGTTCTGTAACTTACAGTGTAACAACTATTATCATTCTCAGAAATAACCAAAACATAATAATGTGATTTAATAGCCTCATTCTAATTTATTTAATAATCTTTTATCATCAGTCTTAAGCACCAGTCCAATCTACTCTCTCATTTTTGTTGTTTATCTTCTCGATTTTAATGTAAATTTAAAAGCCTAATTTGTTTTCTTTCAACATTTATTGCACCCCACACAACTCACCACATTCTAGGATTTATTTTTCTGCTCAACCTTATTAATTGGTATCACTATTGTATTATGGGTTATTAAAAACAATATTAATAAGAGCAGTGTCTTCTGTACCTGCTCTAAGCCTGATTCTCACAACAAATGAGAAGGAAGAATCAATTTGCTAGAACTGACAGTACAATAGAGGTAAAAATTCCTCAGTTCAGGGCATACCAGTATATATACCCCGTAAAGGGACCAAAGAAGACATTTTTAACCTAGCTTATCTTTTGATTTACTTAATCTTCACAACAGTTTTGTACACTAAGTATTAGAATCTCAGTGACTATTTGAGAAAATGGATGCATTGAGGATTAGGTAGCTTGCATAAGACCATGTACTTTTGTGTATAGAGATCTAGGATTCAAAGCCAACTTTGCTGATTCCAGAACTTGTCCCCCACTAATATCCTCGGAGCACCCATCTCTACCCTGCTGAGCTTCTCTTTGCTGCTGTTCTCTGTCTTTCTTCTGTTAGACTTCACTATGTTTCTCTTCTCTGTGTCTCTCATATTCTTAACAAGAGAAACAGAATAAGCCCTACCAGAGAGGACAAAAGACTGAGAATCCAGGCCTCATGGCTAGACCTTTCTTTCCCAAAAATCTGTACTTTCTTCCCATTAAAAACACTTTTCTGAAAGGGTAATTTCTGAAGTCTGTAAGTGACTTAAATTTAATATCAGAAAGTTCTATTATTGTAGAGTATGAAGGACCTATAAGAGTTCATTTTATAGATGGAAAAAATGACACAGAGCAGAGAAAGGATTTGCCTCAAAATCACACATCTAGTAATGGTAGAATTGAGGAGAGGACCTAGGTCTTCTGAGTCTTGTATCCACACTATTGTTTCCCAGATTATGGGGATATTGGATGAGTTACAAGTCTCAAGGTGATTTTAGCTGTTACATGGCAACGACATTAGATAGCAGTAAATCACATACTGAAAAAGTTATTCCCATTTCAATTCCTTACAAGCCTTCAATGAGAAATTCTTGGTTTAATGCTAGTGTGTCTCAACCCCATTTAAACATTCCTCAACCCTTGCTTTCCTGTATTGAAAAATACAGTGAATGATACAACAAACACCTGTGCCTTTCCACTTCCTTTGAAAAACAAACTGTTACCACAGTTGAAGAATATGTGAAACTGTCTTAGTCTTTTCAGGCTGCTATAACAAAATACCACACACTGGGTGGCTAATAACATTAAACATTTATTTCTCACAGTTCTGGAGCTAAGACAAAGAGCGAGGTGTATGCAGACTCAGTGTCTGATGAGAAACCAATTCCTGGTTCATAAGAGAGAAATCTTTTCATTGTTTCTTCATGCAGTGGGAGAGGCAAGGGAGCTTTCTGGGAAATCTTTCAAAAGAGCACTAATTCCATTCAGGAGGGCTCCGTCCTCATGATCTCTCAAAGGGTGAACCTCCTGATATTATCACATAGGGGATTAGGTTTCAATAAGAATGGGGGGGAGGCACAAAAATTTAGTCTGTAGGAGAGCACCACCATGATCTTATCCTCCTTCCATTCAGCTGGTATTTACTAATTAGAATTTGATGATTCCTTTTTAAATGCATGTCTTTCATACTTTTAAGGACAGGGATATATATCTACAGGTAGTACAGAATTATGTTTGCAGTTATCCAATCTGAAGTAGTGTACATAGTTTTATCTCTCCTTTAATGATAAAGTACTATTTTTCTTTTTAATCTAGACTCAAATGCTGTCACATTATTTTTCTAAACTTAATTTTTAGCTCAGTTATTACTTATGAGATTTATCATATTGAGGCCTATGGTTTTCAGTCATTTTTCATTCATTTTCATTCATTTTATTGCTGTATATTATTCTATTTGTCCTTTCTTCTATTAATATGAGTTTCATTGTCTTAAGTTTTTTTGTTTGTTTGTCTGTTTTATTTTTTGGTACTACAAACAAAGCTACTTTGTTATTGTTTTGTTTTGTTTCGAAGTGTACTTATTTATTTTGAGAGACATAGAGAACACAAGCAGGGGAGGGGCAGAGAGAGAAGAAGAGAGAGAACCCAAAGCAGGCTCCGTGCAGTTAGCACAGAGCCTTACATGGGGTTCAAACCCACCAACCATGACACCATGACCCAAGCCGAAATCAAGAGTCGAGGCTCAATTAACTGAGCCACTCAAGTGACCCCAAAGCCATTTTGGATATTCATGTTCATGTTGAATTATGTACAGAGGCACATGTTACTACTAATTTGTGAAAATAGGATAGTAATTACCAAGAAAGTCTTGTATCTGTATATTCACCAGGTTGTGTTAATTTTTTCTCCAGTTTTGTGATTCTAGTTTTATGCTCTAACAGCATCAAAAGAGTATTGTTAACATAAGTGAATTTAAGCATTTTTAATATGGTTATTTTTCATTTGTATTTATTCTGTGTTAATTGCATTTTCATGTTTTATTGCATCCATATTTTACTTTAGATATTTATGTATTTATGACTTTTAGATATTCTTTTATATTCTAGATACCAATTCCTTATTGGTTATATATGTGTCAGTTGTGTTATTCCAGCATTGGGCTAATTTTCTTGATTTTATTTATGGCACTACTAGATATACTAAAACTATTTATTTTAATGTAGCCTAGTGTATGTACGTGTGTATATATACATTTATATATATATTTAAAGTTCAAGGGTTTTACTTCTTACTCAAGAAACCTTTCCTTTATAAATACTTGAAATATTTTATGCAACATTTTTTTTTCTAAAATGGATATATTCTCTTATTAAATGTGTGTAGTATTATATAGGCAATCATATCATGTGCAAATAATAATCATTATAATTATATTCAAAAATCATTTATGTTTCACATGTAAGGAGCTTGGAATGAACCACTCCATTCTAATAAGAAATAAAAACCTGAACAGACTAAAAAATCAACAACTCTTCTTGCATCTGTAAGAGAGGGGAGGACACAGGGCAGACTTTTGCCCCAAGATTAGAGAGACAGTTAGACAAATACAGGAAGACAAATACAGGAAGTCACAGGTTATTGAAGGAGGTTAACCTGGGAAATAGTGTAAGGGCAGGAAAACCTGAGCTGACAAATTATCGGCGATGCAGTTTGGGCAAGTCTGAGAGTTAAAAACTCATGGAAACCTCAATATTGTGAGATGTACATCCAGAGCTAAACCACGTCCTCGCAGTAAATAGCAACGAAAAATTCCTGCAAACTTCCAGCAGGAGAAAAGAAAAAAGAAATCATTTTGCAATAGGACAGAGCACACTGTTCTTCTTAACAAGGCCTGCCTTTGGGGAAACTAGTAAACCAGAACCTAACCTGCTAGGGTATTATTAGATACTGACTGACCTGGGGGAAGGGAAACACAAAACTCCAGCCTACTATATTATCTTGTTCCATCAAAGGGGCAGAGGAAAAAAACAAAACAAAACAAAACAAAACAGGCACACGCTTGTGAGGTTCATAGTCCAGAACCATAGACTCACTAAAAGACTGAGATACAAGGGAGGAGACAATAATTGGGATTATTTTGTTACTATAAGGTATTCACATACCTGTGAAGTGTATAGTGTTATTTGAAAGTGGACTTGGATTAGTTGTATTGTATATTGCAAATTGAGGAAAAACTACTAAAAAAAGTAAAAAAAGAAAAAAAGGTATAATTGATTTGCTTAGAAAGAAAATAAAATGGCATCATGTAAAATGCTCAATGAAAATGACAAAAGGTAGAAAACAAGTGGCATACAAAAACAGAAACAAAGAATAAGAGCAACAAATAGAAAACACTAATGGCTATGATAGATATCAATCCAAATCTGTCACGAATCACTTTAAATGTCGGTGGTCACATCAGTTAACACACTGATTGTCAGAGTGGATCAAAACATGATCTGAATATATTTTGTCTACAGGAAAACCACGTTAAATATGAAGACAAATGTAGATTAAAAGTGATCGGATGCTAATCCAATTAAAAATGATACTATGCTAACACTAATCAAAAGAAAGCAGGAGTAGTTATATTAATTTCAGACGGAGCAGACTTCAAAGGAAGGGAAGTTGTTGAGGATAAAGAAGGACACATCATAATAATAAGGGTGTCACTTCCAAGAAGACATAACAATCCTTAATTTGTATGCACCTAACAAGAGTGTCAAACTATGTGAAGCAAAAGCTAAAAGAATTGCAGAGAGAGTGAGAGAGAGAGAGAGAGAGAGAGATCCACTATCATAATTGGAGGTTTCTATATCCCTCTGTCAAAAAACAGATAGATACAGGAGGCAGAAAATTTGTATGGACTGTTGAACTTAATAATATCAATCAACAGCATACAATTGACGTCTAGAGAATATGTCATCCAACAGCAGCAGAATACACCTTCTTCTTAAACTCACATGGAACACTCACCAAGACAGATTACATTCAGGGCTATGAAACACATCTTAACAAATTTACAAGAATAAATATAATAGTTTCTTTCTCAAACCACAATGGAATGTAACTACCAGAAATCAATAGCAGAAAGTTAACTTGAAAATTCCAGAATACATGGAGATTAACAACATGCTTCAAATAGCATACAGGTCAGAGAGGAAATCTCAAGATAAAATTAAAAAGTATTTTGAATTAAATTAACATGAAAACACAATTTATAAAAATTTGTGAAATGTGGAGCACCTGGGTGGCTCAGTCAGTTAAGCATCTGACTTTGGCTCAGGTCATGATCTTATGGTTTGTGGGTTCCAGCCTCTCATCAGGCTCTGTGCTGACAGCTCAGAGCCTGGAGAGTGCTCACATTCTGTGTCTCCCTCTCTCTCTGCCCCTCCCCTGCTCCTGCTCTCTCTCTCTCTCTCCCTCTCTCCCTCTGTCTCTGTCTCAAAAATAAATAACAATAAAAAAAAACACTTGTGAAATGTATCAAAAGCAGTACTTAGAGGGAAATTACAACATTGAATACATGTATTAGAAAAGAAGAAAGTTGTGAAAGAAACAATCAAAATTTCTACCTTAGGCAACTGAAAAGAGCAAATTAAATCTAAAATAAGCAAAAAATATAAGTAATAAGAATTAGAACATAAGTTGATGAACCTGAAAATAAGAAATCAGTAGAAAAATTCAGTGAAACCAAAAGCTTCTTCTTTTCAAATATTAATAAAATCAATAAATCTGTAGCCAGCTTAACAAAGAAAAAAGAGAGGGGACACAAAATACTAATGTCAGAAATGAAAGAGGAAATATCACTACAGACTCTATGGATATTATAAAGACAATAAGGGACACTATGAGAAATTCTCTGCCCACAAATTGATAACCTAGATGAAATGGACACATTACTTGAAAGACACTATCTGCCAAATCTCACACAAAAAGAAATAGACAATCTGGCTAGGCCTACATCTACTGAAGAAATTGAATCAATAATTAACAATCTTTCAAAACATAATATCAGGCCCAGATGTGTTCACTGGTGAATTCTATCAAATATTTAAAGAAGAAATTATATGAATTCTATACAATATCTTTCAGAGGATAGAAACACAGGGACTACTTCCTAACTCATTTTATAGACCAGCATTACCCTAATATCAAAACCAGGCAAAGTCATTACAAGAAAAGAAAGCTACAGATCAATGTATCTCATGAACATGGATGAAAAATTCTCAACAAAATATTACCAAATATAATCTAACAATATACAAGAAGAATTATATACCATAATCATTTGGGATTTATCTCAGGTATGCGAGGCTGTTTCAACTTTTGAAAATCAATTAATGTAATCTATCACATCAGCAGACTAAAAAATAAAAATTACATGATCATATTGATAGATACAGAAAAAGCATTTGATAAACTCCAGAACCCATTTCTGAAAAAAACTTACAGTAAACTAGAAATAGAAGGGAACTTACTTAGCTTGGTAAAGATTATCTATAAAAAAACATACAGGCAACTTTATTAATTATGAAAATTGTGAGAAACTCAAAGTTTTCTCATGAAGATCAGGTACAAGGCAAAGATGGCCCCTTCACCACTACTTTGCAACATCATGCAAGAGGCCCAAGCTAATGCAATAAGGTAAGAAGGTGAAATTAAAGTATACAAATTGAGAAGGAAGAAATAAAGCTGTCATTGTTTGTAGGTGACATGATCATCTATTTAGAAAATCTGAAAGTGTCAACCAAATCATTCCTGGATCTAATAAGGAATTATATAGTAAAATTGTAGGATACCACATTAATATACAAAACTCAATGTTTTTTTTTTTATGTACCATCAATGAACAAGTGAAATTTAAGATTAAAAATACAGTATTATTTAAATTAGTACCCACTAATATAAAATACGTGGGTATAACTCTAATAAAATAAGTACAAGATCTATCTATATGAGGACAGCTATAAAACACTGATGAAGTAAATCACAGAACTAAGTAAATAGAGAGATAGTCCATGTTCTTGGGCAGGAAGACTCAATATTTTAAAGGCATCAGTTCTTCCCAATGTGATCTATAGATTCAGTGCAATCCAAATCAAATTCCCAGCGAATTATTTTGTAGATAATGACAAATTGATATTGAGGTCTATTTGGAGAGGCAAAAGACCCAGAATACCCATCACAATATTGAAGGAGAACAAAGTTGGAGGACTGACATTACTTGACTTCATGACTTACTACAGTAATCAAGATAATGTGGTACTGGTAAAAAAAAAAAAAAAAAAAAAACAGACATATATATCAATGGAACAGAATAGGGAGCCCAGAAATAGATGGCCATAAATATAGTCCACTGATCTTGAACAAAGGAACTAAGGCAAATACAAAGGTGAAAAGATAATCTTTTAACAAATGGGTATGTTAAAAAAAAAAAAGATCTAACACAGACACACACCCTTCACAAAAATTACCTCAAAATGGACCACAGACCTAAATATAATACATAAAACTATAAAACTCCCAGAAGATAACATAGGAGAAAACCTAGGTGACCTTACTTATGGAGATGACTTTTTAGATGCAACACCACAGTCAAGATCCATGAAAGAAATAATTAATAAGCAAACCATTAAAGTTAACAGCTTTTGCCCTGCAAAAGATAGTGTCAAGCAAAGGAGAAGCCAAGCCACTGACAGGTAAAAAATATTTGCAAAAGACATTTCTGATGAAGTACTGCTACCCATAATATACAAAGAACTCTCAAATCTCAACAAAAAGAAAATAAGCAACCTGATTAAAAATGAGCTAAAGACCTTAACAGTCAGTTCAATGAAGTAAACATACAGATATCAAATAAGCATATGAAAAAATGCTCTACTTCATTTGTCACCAGGAAGTATAAATTAAAACAATAATGAGATACCATTTTGCATCTGTTAGAATGACCAAAATCTGCACTGCCAATATCAAATGTGGTCAAAGATGTGCAGCAACAAGAACTCACATTCATCGCTGTGGGAATTCAAAATTGCACAGCCATTTTTTAAAAATGTGGTACTTTCTCATAAAACTAAACATACTCTTACCATAGAATCCAGAAACTGCACCCTAAAGATTTGAAAACTTGTTCATACAAAAACTTGCACATAGATGTTTGCAGCAGCTTAATTTATAATTCATGATTCAAAACCTGTAAGCAACCAAGTAGGTAAATGATAAACATATGGTACATTCAGGAAATGGGATATTATTTAGAGCTAAAAAGAAATGAGCCATCAAGTCATGAAAAGACATGGAGACATACTGTGTGATCCAAATATATGACATTCTTCAAAAGGCCAAACTATGGAGATAGTAGGAAGTAGAGATTGCTAGGGTTTGGTAAGGAGAGTGGATAAATAGGCAAAGCATAGGAATTTTAGGTCAGTAAAACAGTCTTCATGATATTATAATGATGGATACATGTAATTGTACATTTCGCTATACCCATAGGATATACAGTGAACTCTAAGGGAAACTATAAACTATGGATGATTACACTGTCAGTCTAGGTTTATCAGTATAACAAATGTACTACTGTGGTGAGAGGTGTTGATAATAGGTGAAGATGTGTATGTGTGCGGGCGGGGAGAGTATGGGAAATTTCTGTACCTTCTCATTTTTCTGTGAACCTAAAATTGTTCCAAAAATAAAGTCTTAATACAAAAAAAATTAGGTCATATATCTATGCATTTGTTTATTCATCTATTGAATCATTTATTTATCTATTTTACCTTGCTTATTAGATGGTCTATGTCTGTGATTATAATTATGATTTCAGTGTTTTATAATGAAGTACAATTTACTACTGGCTGAGGTAAATTTCTTTTATCAACTAATGGAGATTCTCTTTTACACTTGATATCTTTTGTAATCGTAAGGAATGTTGAATGTTATCACAGGATTATTGGGATGATCATTGCCTATTTTTATCTAATAATATGTGGCAATATGTTGATTGAATTCTTAATGTTTATTCATTCTTACATTCCTCTAAAAACTCAATTTTTACATGACTAAAATACATATAAAACTTATAAATATGTATATAAATATTCTAATAAAATTTATACACACACATCATAAACACACATTTATATCAAGTACTGTGAAGAGTCTGAGATTTTAACATATTTGTAAGCCAAGCCAACAAGTTAGCCAAAAAAATTTATAAATGCTAGTAGAAGACATGAAACTGCTTGGTCAAAGATAAAAGACTTTAATATTCACAAATACATCTGTAGTCAGAGTATCACCATAGAGAATTATCTCCCAACCATGTTCACATATCATTTCTAAACTTTCTTGCTTTCTGGAACATTTTCCCTCAAATATGACATTTGGTCACTCTGATTAATCTGATTCATAGAAGCTGACCACATCCATTCAATTTGCCTAATTCAGCATGCAATTAAAGCTACTACAAACTAGACTCCAAGAATCATTCAAGACAAACTTTCAGTACAGAACTCAACCATGTCCAGCAAAGATCTGGATTCAGCCAGCTGAACAATTCCATAAACTTGCAAGGCATACTTTAAAAAGCCACATAGCCTGGGTAGCTCAGTCGGTTGAGTGTCTGACTTGGGCTCAGGTCATGATCTTGCGGTTTGTGAGTTTGAGCCCAGCGTCGGTCTCTGTGCTGACAGCTCAGAGCCTGAAGCTTGCTTCAGATTCTGTCTCTCCATCTCGCGGCCCCTCCCCTGCTCATGCTCTGTGTCTCTGTCTCTCAATAATAAATAAACGTTAAAAAAAATTTTTTTAAAGCCGCATGGCTTATTTTTAAGTTTCTGTAAAGGTCTTTCTATGTGGCCCACTGCTTAAATCAGGCAGAGAAAGGTGTATCAGTGATTCTAGACTATATCTTGTCTTGCAAGGAGGAACTCTGGGCTAATTTTATCATTTACCACTTTTCTAATTAGGTAACTCTAGTTATGAGGGTAACTGACCACAGACAACATAAAAGTAGTATGACAGTTATCCCTATAAGAAGTTCTCTCAAGGAACTGAGGGTAGCCTCATTTTGGAGGGATCACCAAATAATGTGAGAGATATATAATCTATTGCTGGAATTTCCTTAAAATGATAAATCAAGGTTCCCTTTAAGTTAGAAGCTTTAATTTGAGTGGCAGTTTGTGGGATGATGTTTCCCCAAAAAGAAGAGCTCAAATTCTTTTGGGCAAAGTTGAAATACCTCAGCCAAAGTTGAGGGCATCGTTTTTGACTATAGTATTTCTGTTTGGCAAGCAATGCATATTAGGTTTCACACCATATCAATCACTGTATCCAAGTCAGCTTAACTCAAAATGGCAAAATCAGACTAGAGAGTTACTAGACTTCCATAGGATAAAAATTCAGTTTTGACAAGAGCCTCAAAGAAAACAAATAACTATTTTTCTAAATAGATATATGTCCATGACAAAGAGTTGTTGAATTTAGAACATCAAAATATATGCTTCACTTTGCCTGAGGCTGTGATAAGGAAAATCATCAGCCACAGAGAATTGTAGCTTAAATCGTTAGGTTATTTGCCTGGAAGGTAGAGGGTATGCCTCAGCTTGCTAAATATTTTCTAACACAGACTATTGGTTTGGGTCCCACTCACAATATGCTGATTTGTGTACTAGCCGATGTAAACAATCAACTATAATAAACAAGTGAGGCACATTCAACCTTCAATACACAAAGGACTCAATAAGGTCCTGTATCTTTTTTTTTTTTTCCTGTGATTTTAGCAAAGAAGAGTCAAGATTTTTCTTCACTATGGAAGAGATTGAGCACTGTAAATTTCCCTAGGTAGTCCAAGTAACTTTTCTTGCCAAGCAGGTGCCTGAATACATTTTTAACTATCTGCATATATATGATAAGACTGCACTCAGGTCTATTGAGTCTAAGATTTCTGACCTTTCAGCCAACAAGACATACTCTATACAATGAAAACTTTTTTTTTTAATCTCATAAAGTAAAGACACTCACATTAAATCATGATCTGACTGCTAATTGGAAGTGAGGAGTTTCTACATACCTTGAAAACTACTGCAAACATTATTAGAAGACTGAACACATACATGCAAATTGGTCTTGGTGCTCAGATGACAGTAGGGTATAAAAGAGGTTGTTAGCAATATCTAAGACAGCTTACCCAGTGTCATCGGTGTGGGCAATGGATTCAGTTGCAGTCACAACTTCTGGAACAGTTGGGACTATGGGAGCAGCAAATAAATTTAGTTGACAGTAATCCACTCTAAATCTCGAGATCCCATGAGCCTTTTTTTAGTTTCATACATGGCTGTTGTGTTGAAATATTTCATCTCTTTTACTTCTGTTGCTTTTAAGTCTTAATCAAGGCTGTGTTTTCGCTTTCTCCCTCTGGAATTCTGCACTGCTCCTGTTGGAACAACAGAGCAGAGACAGGGAAGTAGTTTGAAAGTGATTTACACCTCCCATTGGTACTTCTCTACATGAAGCTATTCCCAATCAGGAGGAACCCCTCGGAACTTTATGAACATTTATATTACAACCATGCAAAACATTAATCAAAATTAGGCAACAGAAGTCACAACAGTACATCAAATCATTCCCAAAGAACCTACCCACAAGGTAACTTCAGTTTCCGTTCCTTGCTGAATCTTGCTCCAAATATATCAGTTAGATTTGAGTCCCCCCTGCCCAACAAGAGCAGGCACTCAGAATAGTGACCTCCGATGTCTGTATTCAACAGAACTATACAGTTTGAGTCCATCCCTTCCCCAAAGTTCCTTAGTATTCTCAGCTAGATGTGTATGGCCTTTTGGTTCCCCTCAGAGGTCAGGAGATTCAGCTGCACCACTGGTTATTACTCTCCTTAAAATAGCTGAGGTCAAGGTAGACTGGAAAGGAAGGATCAAGGGGTATGAAAGGAGAAAGTGACTTAGCATTAGTAAGCATGGCTTTGCATTTACTTTTAATTTGGGGTGCTTGGTAGTGGCTTGTGAATCAATCAAACATATTTTTGATGCTTTAAGTTTACTCAATGCTAAACTGGATGGTGATATCTTCATGGAAGACACCACCTATATCAGACATGAGGATCTAATGACTAAGCCACTTTCTTTTCTAGATAAAGCCACAAGGTTTTTTTTTATCTTTATTGACTTTGGTTTTAAAAAAATGTGCACATTAATCTCTATCAAAATAACACCAGCATTCTTCACAGAGCTAGAAAAAACAATCCTAAAATTTTTTGGAACCAGAAAAGACCCCAAATAGCCAAAGCAATCCTGAAAAGGAAGACCAAAGTTGGAGGCATCACAATTCTGGACTTTAAGCTATATTACAAAGCTGTAATCATCAAGACCGTATGGTATTGGCACAAGAACAGACACTCAGATCAATGGAACAGAATAGAGAACCCAGAAATGGACCCACAAATGTATGGCCAACTAATCCTTGACAAAGCAGGAAAGAATATCCAATGGAATAAAGAAGTCTCTTCAGCAAATGGTGTTGGGAAAACTGGACAGCGACATGCAGAAGAATGAACCTGGACCACTTTCTTACACTGTACACAAAAATAAACTCAAAATGGATGAAAGACCTGAACGTAAGACCGGAAGCCATCGAGATCCTAGATCAGAAAACAGACAACAACCTTTTTTACCTCAGCTACAAGAACTTCTTACTTGACATGTCTCTAGAGGTAAGGGGAACAAAAGCAAAAATGAACTATTGGGACCTCATTAAGATAAAAAGCTTTTGCACTGCAAAAGAAACAATCAGCAATATCAGAACTCAACTGATAGAATGGGAGAATGTTTTTGCAAATGATGTATCAGATTAAGGGTTAGTATCCAAAATCTATAAAGAACATATCAAACTCAACACCCGAAAAACAAATAATCCAGTGAAGAAATGGGCAAAAGACATGAAGAGACACTTTTTCAAAGAAGACATCCAGATGGCCAACAGACATATGAAAAAATGCTCAATATCACACATCATCAGGGAAATCCAAATCAAAACCACAATGAGATACCACCTCACACATGTCAGAATGGCTAAAATTAACAACTCAGGCAAAGACAGATGTTGGCAAGGATGCAGAGAAAGAGGGACCCTTTTACACTGCTGGTGGGAATGCAAACTGGTGTAGCCACTCTAGAAAACAGTATGGGGTTCCTTAAAAAATTAAAACTAGAACCACCCTATGACCCAGAAATTGCACTACTAGGGTTTATCCAAAGGATACAGGAGTACTGATTTGAAGGGGCACATGCACCGCCATGTTTATAGCAGCACTATCGACAATAGCCAAAGTATGGAAAGAGCACACATGTCCATCTACCAGTGATAAAGAAGATGTGGTGTATATATATGCAATGAAATATTATTTGGTGAAAAAAAAAGGAATGAAATTTTGCCATTTCCAAATACGTGGATGGAACTAGAGTGTATTATGCTAAACGAAATAAGGAAGGAAGGAAGACAAATTTGTCGGAGGAAGACAAATTCATATGATTTCACTCATATGTGGAATTTAGAATACAAAACAGATGAACATAAGGGAAGGGAAACAAAAATAATAAAAAAACAGAGAGGGAGACAAACCAAAAGAGACTCTAAAATACAGAAAAAAACAAGGTTGCTGGAGGAGTGTTGGGTGGAGGGGAAGGGCTAAAAGGGTGAGGGGTGTTAAGGAGGACATTTGTGGGTATGAGCACTGGGTGTAATATGTAAGTGGCAAATCACTAAATTCTATACCTCAAAAAAATTAAAAATAGAAAAATCAAATAAGTAAAAACAAAAAAATGTGCACATTGATTTTGACTACTTTCTGTTCCAATCACATAATAATACTTCTTTAGTTTTCACCCAGTCTTTACATAAGGGCTGTTGGAGTTTTCAAGACTGAAGGGGACAGCTGGAGGAATTTACCTATATGTATTTGGGGTTTTTTTAAGTTTAATTATTTATTTTGAGAGAGAGAATGCTGAAGGGGAAGAGTAAAGAGAGAGAGAGAGAATGAGAATCACAATCAGTCTGTGTACCATCAGTTGCAGAGCCCGATGCGGGGCTCAAACTCAGGAACCGTGAGATCATAACCTGGGCCAAAATCAAGAGTCAGATGCTTCACCAACTGAGTCACCAGGAACCCCTCCTTGTTGTTGTTGTTGTTGTTGTTTTTCTTATTTTTAATTAAATTAAATTTAAATTAATTAAATTTTTATTTAATTAAATATTGTTGCCAAACACCCGTTGTTTCTTATGTTGATTTTAGTCATTCTGACATGTGTGAGGTGATATCTCATTTGGAATTTACTTATATATCTGTGATTCAATTCCTGTTTTCCAGTAAATTAAATTCAACAGCACTATAAACTCAATTTAAGGCAGCACAATCTGTTTTCTTCCAGCTTTTAAGAAACTTAGAGCTGCATTTTTAGGTTATGAATAACTCTTAAGTATTATCATCTATGTACACATGTTTTAATATTTTTACATTACAAATATACCCTATTTTGCATTATTCTTGGTTCTAATCTTTATTTTAATTCAAGCATTATAATTTGCTGTAGAAATTCACTCTTTCTTCAAGCTTCAACTTCTTTAATTAATTATAGTTTATAAGTAAATATATAGAGAAATAGGTGATTACTTATGGATTCACAAATAAATTTTGGAATTTTTCTCCGATGCTGAATCTTCAATAATAGCTAGATTTGAGTTCTTTGCTTTGTCCACAGACACGCTAAAGCCACAAATTTTACATTCAGGCAATAATATGTAGATGGCTCAGCAAAACTCTCTTGCCACTTATGGATAGATAATATTTTGCTCTGCAAGTGGTTAAATTTAATTGTTTTGTTTGTGTGAACAGCAACTTACTGTTACAATTTTTTTCCCATCAAATTGCACCAAAAAACAATGCAGATTTATTTCCCTAATGGGCTTTATTTTATTTCCAATTACTGAATGCATTTATGCTTATTGTAAACAGCATCAAAATTCTCTTTGTTGAAATACGATCAGGACTGAAATTTTCCTTAAGTGTCGTGATTGGTTTAGTTTAACCTTAGAATGATGTTTCTTTCCACTTGTTCATTCCAAATCACTTCGGGTCTTGATTATCATCCCTGTGGCTTTTCGTACAGATCTTCTGGGCTTTTCTGATTTCCAAGCAGAAATCTTGAAGTTTTGAATACAAATATTGCATTTGACACATTCTTCAAAGCGGTATCTGGTAGTTTATTTGGCAAGACACACAAACACAATGCGTTTAAGATCCGGCTCACAATCATGTTACAAGTTGGTTGGGGAGCTGAAAGTAGAATTTAGGACTGTTCTTTTTCTTTTTCATTTTCATTTTCACCTAAACCCACAAAAGAAAATAATTTGGGGGGACAAAGATGAGAGGAGAAACAACTCTAGATGACCTCCAAAGTCCTATCCTTCTCTATAACTTCTAGACTACACACAGCTTATCTAAACTCTTTCTTTTTATGTATATGTGTGTGTTTGTGTGTTTATTAACTTTATCTCATACTCTCAAGACAAAAAAAAAAAAGAATAAAATAAATAAGCTTCAGTATCTAATCAATTTTAAATACAATTCAAGAAGTTGGCAAAATGTGAGTGCAACGAAGGCATAATAAAAAAGAAAATGAAATGGTGGATTCAATAGCCAAAAGCTATATATATTTTTTTAATTTAGTACAAGGAACACAAATCCAGTAATTTTAATTAACTAGTAAGTGACACATATTTGTATGCCGAACCACAGGACGAATGAGTATATATAAAAAAGAAGCAGGAAGAAGTATTACAACACTTCTGTGTTTGGAATGTTTTCAGTTATTTCTTCAAGTGCTTGGTTTAAATAAACATAGCAAAGGATGAAGTATATATGCGTGTGTCTAACATAACAAGCATAAATAACATACTGAAGTGTATGAACACACTGTCATGTTTCCCTAGTACTCTCTGTTCTGCCATGTCGGTTTAGTTGTGGCCATGCATCCTTAAAGCTAAAGGATTAATTCTTATGCGTGTGCTTTACATTCCTTGATTGCAACAAAAATTCAGTGTCATCTACTGAATTATTATTCATTCACTTACTTTTTTTTTAAATAACATTTCATTTGAACTGTACTCTTACTGGCTCTGATGCAAGTGACCAGATGGGCTGAATAGAACCCCTAACCTATCTGGACACAGTTTTTTTTTTCCCTGAAAATGAAACCACTTAGCATGTATTGCCCCCGTCAAATCATTAGAACCTCTATTTGCAGGGACAGGTCAGATGTGCCCATTTCTTTATACACACAGTCTTGACTATTCTCTCCATCCATTTGACGTATACTGAGAATCCCATACTGATCATTGAGTATCTGCCAACTAACCACTGTCACCCAAGCACCACAGCCCTCCTATGTGATGAGCTCTAGTGGACCATTTTGTAAGGAGGAGGGTAACTGAGGCCAGAGCAATAGCTCAAAGACACCATCTTCACTCCACATATAGATCTGTAGTAATATGCTTCTTCAAATCTTAGACAGGTTTTCACTTCACAAATATAGCCATACAGCAAGGGTCACTTAAAAATCATGTAAATTAGGGGCACGTGGGTGGCTCAGTCGATTGAATGTCTGACCTCATCTCAGGTCCTGATCTCACAGTTCATGAGTTTGAACCCTGTGTTGGGCTCTGTGCTGACAGCTCAGAGCTTGAAGCCTGCTTCATATTCTATCTCCATCTCTCTCTCTCTCTGACTCTCCCCTGCTCACTCTCTCTCTCTCTCTCTCAAGTATAAATAAACATTTTTAAAAAATTAAAAAAATCATGTCGATTAAATCATAGAGACTGATACTGATAAATTACATGTAAATTAATTTGTAAATACTAATACTGGGCAGTTACAAAGAAACAATAACTGTATTAAAATATGTATGTTCTGACAATCTATTCAGGCTTTGTGAAAGCAATATTAGAATTTCTACAAAATATAACTTTAAAAGCCTGCCACTTCTTTTCAATTGATGCAATTTATTAGCATTTATAAGAATTGTCTGTTTTTGACTCTGAGAAAGTGACAAACTTTTGACAAAATCTATATTCATTTCCAAAGTACATGTCATGTATATCTCAGATTGCTTTTTAAGTTTGAACTTTTGTTACATGTTATATCTGAGGAGAAAGTATTAGTTGCAAATTAAATAATTATAATATAGTTTATACATTTAAGATAGTAATATCATTATGATTATAGATAATGATTTTAAATACATTAAAAGCAAAAAAAAGAAAAAGAAAAGGAGAAAAAGAAAAAATGGGAAAAGAATTTGGAAAGACAATAATTAGAAAAGAAAATCCATATAGCCACTACACATTTGCAAAGATGCTCAATATTAAGTAAAATTTTGTATTTTCTAATTCTAATTAGGCTACTGATACAAGAAGAGAGATAAATTAAATCCTTACTCATATAGATGGTATCAGGGCTTAGGGCTTAGCTGTTACAATAAAACCTGAAATAATTGAACTTTTACATTCCTAAAGATAGAATGAATATGTAATCTTTATCTTGTTTGTGAAATAATATTTGTTCAGAGACTAAAATACGGTAATAACAATAGAAAATTTAACATTTTAAAATTGTTGCTTACATTTTTTCATTTACTATTTGGAGGAGTAGCTGTGTATGACTTGAAACTCATGAAAACATTCCCTTTGAGTTACCAATATAATTAGTTTTTAGCAGTGTCAACCAAATAGGGGGATGCTTATTATTCAAACTTATAGTGCTCAACTTTTCCAGAAGTTAGAACACTGTAAAGTGAAAGAATAAAGAGATACATTTTTGACATTAGAGTCTTAAAAATTAAGAAAGTCAACCATGATATCCAGCTTATTACAGTTAGAGGAGATTCTCTCATTGACATGAGAGTTTGATATTGTAAAACCTCCTAAGGAAAAATTCTGACTTCTTAAGTATTTTAATTTTAATAATTAAATCAGTCATACATTTGACTAAAAACTCCTCTCTGGAGAGACTTGCCTGTAGTAGTAAAAATATTGGTACAGAAAACTTTGTGGGGAAAAAAAAAAAAAAACACAGGGATATATGTAAACAATTGAATAAAATATCAATTCTATGTAATGTTTTTAGTTACTAAAAAGATCACTTACATCTACATGTAAAGGTTTAGTAGCATGTCAACTAAAGAATAAATGTGGGAATATGAATTATTTCAATAAAGTTGTTGTATAAACAGATGTATAGACAAACTCTTTATTTTGTACAAATACAGAGAAAATTGTTGAGGTATGCAGCCAGATTGATGACACCAAATATACAGATAGGAAATTGTAGAGGGTGAGAGAAAGAGAAAGATTATATAAAATTATGTTACATATATTTCAACATATAATCTATAAGGTATAAGATTAATTTATATACTATAAGTAATGGTAAAATTAATATTTGTATAAAATAGAAATGATATATTTCATATGATATGGCATATGTTATATTTACATATAACTTTATACAGTATAATACTTTGTAACATATAGTATAACAACTTACCTGTAATCGGAACATACAGAAAATAGAATGCTCTTCCTCTCTCTCTCTCTCTCTCTCTCTCTCTCTCTCTCTCTCTGTGTGTATACATATATACATGTACATATATACATATGTATATGTATATATGTACATATATATATGCATAAATAGTGGTACAAAAAAGTTAGAAATGGAAACACTAGTAATATCATCTGTTACTTCTTTATGATAGAATTTGACTCTATATGTTTCAAACTTGAAGTATTCTTTGGATTTTTAAAACAAATACTTTATTTTTCTATTAAAGGTAGAGATATTTCTGAGTTCCTTAAAGACACAAAAATACAAATTTAAGTTTTCTCTACTACTATTTTATCATATAATTAAATTTATAATTTTCATTAGATTTCCTGGCTTGCAATGACACAAAAATCAGTGCTAAAATTGTCTTTTAACTAATATCTATAGTACATTGAGATGATAACTTCTTCAACATGATAAATTTTAAAGTCTTTTATTTCTAGTAATCTTCTTTTATCTATCTCTTGTCTTGGAAATAAGTCTGGAGTATATTGTAAATAGCTCCACTTTCTCCAAAATCTTAACATATCAAATACATATTCACCATTTTACCTAAGAAATTCCCTATGGAATTATTTTTATTTACAAATTGAAAGCACATAGTAATATAACCATAATACCAGCAGACTCTCCAAATAAGAAAATAAAAAAAATAAAAATGCAAAGGAGTTACAATTTTATGTTTAATTGACACACAAATCATCTTAATATGTTTTTTTTATTAAAAATGTTTATATTTGAAAGAGAGAGAGAGAGACAGAGCACTAACAGGGAGGGTTAGGGAGAGAGAGACAGAATTCAAAGCAGGTACCAGAGTGCGAGCTGTCAGCACCGAGCCTGACATGGGGCTCGAACTCACGAGCTGTGAAATCATGATTGTGCCGAAGACGGATGCTTAAAAGATTGAGCCACCCAGGAGCCCCTCATCTTAATATTTTAATAAGGTTTAATAAAGATTAGGATAGTCCCATTGAAACTCCAAACTCAAAAATATATTCTAAAGTATTCTGTTTATTGCAAAATAAGGCCACATATAGTTCTTTGTTATATTTAACTTGAAGTATACGTTAATCCTATTTCCAAAAGTGCACTTAATAAAGAGATTCCAATATATTTGGTAGTGAATAGTCAACGTTCCATTAAACAGGTGACACATTAGCACTCATACAAATTTCACATGGAAATTTCACCTTGATGAAGTAATGTAATTTTGAGACATATTTGTTATAACAAAATAGGCAGAGTCTTTTCCTCCACCCTTCAAATCCTAAGTATAAGATCAACCTTCATGCCTAAAAATGGTTTGGAATGAAATTCTTAGCCTTTCTTGTTTTATTTTTCCTTTTTTTTTTTCCTTTTTTTCTAGCAAATTGCACATTTCCTTTTTTGAGGTAGTCCAATACATTGAATGTTACCTGAGAATATTTTACGTACCCAGCAGAGATGGGGGATAAAACTAAGACAGAAATTATTTTAGTCACATCAGAAAGCTCATAAAATATTTGGAAGAGGATATTTTTATTTGTGATATTATTATCAGTGGCATTATATAGGAAAGAAACAAAGAATTATTTGAAACACTAATAAATACTAATGGGAAAAAAGGGGAAGATAGGTACATAAGGAGAACTTGAATTCATCTAAATTTTTTTGAGAGAGGGAAGGAGAGAGATAAATAGCATGTGCACATGTATGTGAGCTGGAGAGAGGCAGAGGGAGAGAGAGAATCTCAAGGAGGCTTCACACCCTGCTCAAAGCCCGACACGGGGCTTGATCTCACGACTATGAGATCATAACTTGAGCTGAAATGGAGTCGGACGTTTAACTGACCCACCCAGGTGCCCTGACTTCATGTAAATTTTAACAGGAAATATTGAACTTTTACAGTATGGATTTGTTTTTCCACCTGAAACCCTTACAGTTATAGGTGGAACTTCTCAGAATTGAATATACATCTCTTACTTTAAATACATATCTTGAGAAAATTGCATGCACTGAGCAAATTAATATACACAGTTTAATATACATATAGATATAATGCAATGTATTTTCTACATCCACAGTTTTTAAATAGTCACTAACTTCTGGTTATGAGATGAACATTAAACGTTCATGAGTATCTTCATATTTCTGTCTTAACAGTGTATCTCTCTGTTGTTATATATTACTTCAGTTGGACCAAAAGTCAGAAGCCAATATTTAAAGCCGTTTTGTGATTCTGTGGCACCCATTCCATGAATGATCCCAGCACTATCAAAGTTTCACTCTTAAATCATCAGTCATCCACAAAGCACATTCTCTCACAAACCGTGGGAGACATAAGTACACTCTATATGGTTACTCACCTCGTCACTGGCTATTGTTTAGAGGCTTGGTGGAGACACTGGGTGGCAGGCGAAGTGATAGGCACCGTCCCATCTCTCACTAAAAATACCTAAAACATCTAGATCAGCAACATTGTTCAATAGAAATTATAAATCTAAAGCGCACTATCTATGTAATTTTAAATTTTCTAGTAGCTATAGTGATTTTTTAACAAAGGTAAATTTAATTTTAATGAGAAGTTTTATTTAACCAATTTCAACATGTAAATAATATAAAATATTGAGATTTTCATATTCGTTTAATTTTTACTATGTCTTCAGACCCCAATGTATTTTACATCACAGCACCTCTTGGTTAGGACCAGCCTCATTTCAAGGGCTCAGTAGACATCCATGCCTAGTGCCTATCATTATTGAAAGTACAGACCTAGATATTTCCTCTTTCTAGGTCCTCGCAACCAAGCCCATTCAGTAGGACTCTGCTGCTTGGGACTTTGAATCTTGAGTTAGTAAACACAGAGAAAAGTAGCTATTAAATTGTATTAAAGCATGAGCTGTGGTGATTCCTGTAATACACTGGCTTTCTGGCTGGACTTTTCCACATAGAAGGTTCCTTTGAATCTGTCTTATTTAATTAAAACCTATTTTTCATATCTGGATTTTCCCCTTTTATTAGCTTCTCTGAGTCTGATATCCTTTCAAACAATGTAATAATTACATTTTAGGAGAAAGACAAAGTCCAACAATGTTATTTGAAGCTGATGTATTCGTTATCAATATCTAAAAAATATTATGGATAAAAGTGAAAAAAAAAACTAACCATGGCTGATACTTGAACTTTATTTGTTAATTTATTTAAATGTTTTTAAGTTTGTTTATTTATTTTGAGAGAGAGAGAGAGAGAGGAGGTGAGGCGCAGAGAGAGAGAGAGGGAGAGTGAAAATTCCAAGCAGGCTCACACCCACACCATGAGATCATGACCTGATCTGAAATCAAGAATTGGACGCTTAACTGACTGAGTCACCCAGGTGTCCCTAAATTTATTTATTAATATTAGAGATATAGCATAGTTGGAGATAACGACTCATCTTTCATAATAAAACCTTATGCCATGAGGTACAGTACATGCTCTGGATTAGGGGCCAGGTAATTAATTGCAACCTGGAACTACATTCATTCTCTTGCTTATTCACTATCTCTTTTTAATTCATTCTTTTCAGCTAATATTTATGGAAAGAGATGATGTTCAAGCCACACTGAGTTATAAAGATGAGTAACAATACTCTATATCTAATTCAAGGATTTATTTTCTTAGAGTGTTTGTGTCACATATGTAAATTATCAGACCAGTATCACATGATTGCTATAAAGAAGATTCTTGCACTTTTGAGAGAATGAAGTGATGACAATTTGTGGAAGAGGTGCCAAATATCCTAGGATTTAAGGGATAAGAATTTTAATTCCCCCAAATATGAATGACACAGAGGATTAAAGAAAAAAAGTACATAAAGGCCAAAAATCACAAAATATGATTTTAGAACCAAGGGTGACCAGTATAGCTGGAATATTATAGTGCCACAGTAGGACAGTGATGTTGCCTGAGTAGCCAACTGAGATTTCTGAATTTTACTGATCCACCAACTCTTTATCACCTGGCTTCCCTTTTGTAACTGGGGCATTTTGCAAGATACCTAGTGTGAGATCTGGAAGCAAAATAATCCTAATTAGCCCTGTGGGGATTAGGCCCTTGGCCTTGACCTCATTAGCACCAGACTCTAAGCAGCTAAGTTGTCTAATTGAAACTGGCCCAAAGTAAAGACCTCTGTCGTTTCTTCTTATACCTTTATTAAAAAACAAAACAAAACAAAACTAAAACCAAAGAAATATTCTAATGTTCTACTCTGTGCCAAACATCTTATAGGATATTTTATCTTTATATGCCCTTATTAATAATTTAAAGATAGATGCTTAAAATAAAATGTGGTTACATGCATATGTGTATTTTAGATTCATGAATCAAACCATTTGTATTCAAAATTTTAGAAATTTATGTTTTACTAGAGTATGAGGATATAAATGTCATGTGTTATGTGGCCTTTAGAGTTTAGGAATGTGCTTAACTAGCGCATTCTTACTATTCTTACTGCCCAATTAGCCCCGTTAAAATAATACATTTTTGTTAATTCATGTTAATAACTGAGATCTTCAAGAAGAAACACATTTCATCCATTTAAAAAATGTAGGAGATCTGGTACAATTCATAGAACTTCACAGATACATGTAATCATTTATTCATCTGTTTCTCTAGAAAAATAGTAAATTTAATTATACCTTAAATTTTTCATACCACTGTAGCATTCATGAAACAATTGCTGTGTTAAAATATATATTTTGAAAACACACACACAAGGTCTTGATTTTTACTAAATCAAGTAAGTACAGTTCCTTAAGAAAAGTAAATCTGTTTGCAGAGACAGTTTATATTATGGACACTTTAAAATACCACATGAACCATAAAATAAGGAGATTAGATACTGAATTTTTCATAAACTGGGTATTTAATGGTGAAATCAAGGAGAAAATACATCGTACCACATGTATACACCAAATATAGTGAAAGGAACCAGTTACTTTTTCCTCATTCTGGGATGATTTCCCAAACAGCTGCAGGATTAAAGTACACAGGTTAAGTATTTATTTTACTTCCATAAAAGGATAAAGTAGATAACTTGAAATCTGGATATTGTTAGTAAATTAGAAAACGTTTGTTAGCTAAACTACATACCTACATTTTTTTGTTTAAAATTCATCAAAATGTGCAACAATTTTTCATTAATGAGAACAAAGGTTTCTTTAAGAAATAATAGTAGACATTTCCCCAATGTTTTCTTCAAATAGAGCAAAACAAGTCTAAATGATATATATAGAGGTGTAGAAATTTTAAATTTAGTTTTTTCTTTAAAAACTTTTCACTACATCAGATGTAGCCATAGGGTCGACGTATTTAAATGTAACAAATTATCATAAACTGGATTTTAATAAAATTACTATATTTCTCTTCTCAATTTGTATTAAGTGTCAGGTGTTTATTGGAGGACAGAGTCCAAATGACTCCTTTCCTCTTTCCCTACTTAAAATGGAGACTAGAAAAATTTTTTAAGTGTCTGTAGCTGTGCCTGAAGAAGCTTGGGACTTGCTTTGATCTCTGCTTTCCTAGTGACTAATGATGTTGAGTACTTTTTGGTGCTTATTTGCCATTTCTGTACCTGTATCTGTTTTGGTGACATATTTATTCAAATCTTTTACTCAATTAGCATATCTTATCTGGTTATCATTATTATTGTTACTGTTACATTATAAGAGTTCTTTAGGGGTACCTGGGAGGCTCAGTCGATTAGGTGTCCATCTCTTGGCTTCTGCTCCGATCATGATCACACGGTTCATGGGTTCAAGCCCCACATCAGGCTCTGCACTGGCAACGGGTAGCCTGCTTGGGATTCTCTCTTTCTCCCTCTTTCTCTGCCCCTTCCCTACTTGTGCTCTCTAAATAAATAAATAAATTAATTAATTAATTAACATTAATAAAAAGGAGTTCCTTAAATATCCTGAATACATGTTCTTTATCAAATATAGATGTTGCAAATATTGCTTTCAGTTCCTTTGTATTTTCCTAACAGCAGAGTTTAAAAAGCATTTTTATTCTAATGAAATGAAACTTACTTTATTCTTATTGTGCCTTATTTATGAAAACTATTTCTATGTAAAGATCACAAAGAAGTTCTCATATATATTTTTAAAGCTCTATCCATTTATACACAAATTCTATACCTTCTCTATACAATGCTTACATTCAAGCTTATGATGCACTTCAAGTTAATCTTTTATTTCAGTTAGAAGTTTAGAAGCTCACATTTTTGTTTGTTTGTGTATGTATATCCAGTTGTTCTAGCACAATTTGTTGCAAAAGACTATATTTTACCCATTGAATTATCTTGGGAAGTTTTTGGAAATTCAATTAACCATGTATATGTTGATCTATTTCTAGACATCCTAATCTATTCCATTGATCTTACACAATAATACATGTTCTAAATTTTTGAAGCTGTATCGTAATTCTTGAGATCAGATAGTTTGAATCGTGTATCTTTGTTCCTTTTCAAAGTTGTTTTGGCTCTCTGAGATCCTTTGTTTTATCATAAAAATTGTAGAAGCAGTTCATCAATTTTATAAAAAGAGTCTCCTGGGATTTCTGTTGAAGTTGCTTTGTATCTGTTCCATGAGCATAATATTTCTCTCTATTTATTTGAGTCCTCTGCAATTCCTCTAAACAGTATTGTATAGTCTTAAATGCAGAGGTTGTATTTGTATTTCATCATATTCATTCCTAAATACTTTGCATTTTTAAAAAAATTGTCTCGATTATCTTTATAATTTCCTCTACTTCTGTTTTTATTCTGAATTTATGTATTTGTATAATCATTTTTTTTCTTTTTAAATTTTTTTCTAACGTTTAGTTTTGAGAGAGAGACACACACATAGATTGTGAGCAGGGAAGGGGCAGATAACGAGGGAGACACAGTGTCCCAAGCAGGCTCCAAACTCTGAGCTGTCAGCACAGATCCCAATGCCGAACTCAGAAACCATGAGATCATGACCTGAGTGGAAGTCGGAATGGTCAACCGACTGAGCCACCCAGGTGCCCCTCTCATTTTTTTCTTAATAAGACTTGCCAGAACTCTGAATTCTTTCCTTAGGAATTAACATTCCATTTTATTTATCAAACCAAATTTTGTCGATTGTTACTACAATAAACTATATTTTTTTCTCCTTTTGTCCTTTTTTTAAATGTTTATTCATTTTTTGAGACAGAAAGAGAGAGAGAGAGAGAGAGCGAGTGAGCATGAATTGGGGAGAGGCAGAGAGAGAGGGAGACACAAAATCTGAAGAGGGCTCCAGGCTCTGAGCTGTCATCACAGAGCCCAATGCGGGGCTTGAACTCAGGAACCATGAGATCATGACCTGAGCCGAAGACAGACCCTTAACTGACTGGGCCACCCAGGCACCCCACATTTGCTCTTCTTAAATTTGCTTTCTAGTTCTTTCTATCCTTTTTTAAGAGTTTAATCTAAAAAATGTTTAATATAGGGGCACCTGGGTGGCTCAGTTGGTTAAGTGTCTGACTGTTGATTTCATCTCAGGTCATGATCTCACATTTCATGAGTTCAAGCCTTGCATTGGGCTCTGTGCTGACAGCCTGGAACCCTCTTGGGATTTCTCACTTCCTCATTCTGCCTCTCCCCCACATACATTTGTGCCCTCTCTCTCACAAAATAAATAAACAAACTTTAAAACAAACAAACAAATAAGTAAATAAATAGGCAGAAGACCTAAGGAGACAATTTCCTTAAAAAGATTTATAGATGTCCAACAGGTACATAAAAAGTTGCACAACAGCATTCATCATCAAGGAAATGCAAATCAAAACCACACTGAGAACGACCACCATCTTGCCTCAATGTTTTTAGAATGACTATTATAAAAAGACAAGAAATAACAAGTGTTAGGATGCACAAAAAAGGAAACTCTTTTGTACTGTTAGTGGGAATGTAAATTGATGTAGCCATTATGGAAAACAATATGGAATTTCCTCAAAAAATTCAAAGAAGAACTACCATGTGATCCAGCAATTTTATTTCTGAGTACTTATCCACAGAAAATGAAAATGCTAATTCGATAAGATGTATGTACTCCCAAGTTTATTGCAGCATTATTTCCAATACCCAAAATAGGGAAACAACCTAAGTTGGCATCAATGGATAAATGAATGAAGAAAATGCTGTGTGTGTGTTTGTATGTATAAATCTATATCTATATCTATATCTATATCTGTATCTGTATCTGTATCTGTATCTATATCTATCTATATCTATACCTATATCTATATAGATATATACACAATACTACTCAGCCATAACAAAGAGTGAAATATTTCCATTTACAACAACATGGATGGACATTGAGGGTATTTGGCAAGTGAAATAACTCAGAAAGAAAAAAATACAAATACCATATGATATCTCTTATATGTGGCATCTTTTCTTTTAAGTTTATTTATTTTGAGAGAGAAAGAGAGAGAGTGGGGGGAGGGGCAGAGAGAGAGGGGAGAGAGAGAATCCCAAGCAAACTCCTTATTGTCAGTGCAGAGCCTGATACGGGGCTCGAATCCACAAACTATGAGATCATGACCTAGGCTGAAGTCAAGAGTCAGACATGTAACCAACTAAGTCACCCAGGCACCCCACGTTATATGTGGAATGTAAACAATTAAAGAAACTAAGTAAAAAAATAAGTTCACGGACACATGGAAAAGTTTCTTGGCTTTTTATATCTGTTTTTAAGGTAATCTCTATCATTGATTTTCAGTAATTTGATTACATTGTTATTTGGAGTGGTTTTCTTTCTGTTTATGCTACTTGGGGTTTATTTAGTGCCTTGAATCTGTGAAATTATTAAATTAAAAGAACACATATGTGTACTATTATTTCTCTAAATATTTTATTTGGCAACTCCCTCTGCCCATTTCTTTCTTTTTAGGTCTTCATTCACATGTTACTAGATTATTTCTTTTTTCAGTCTTTTCTCTAGAGATGATTCTTTTTGGATAGTTTATACTGTCATCTTCAAGTTCACTTAGTTTTTTCTTATCTGTATTGTCTAATTAGCTGTTAATTCTACCTCATGCACTTTTTCCTTTAATTTATTGTATTTTTCATCTCTCCAATGTGTATGGTTTTATTACAAATATTTTCCATTTTTTATTTTCCATTTCCTAATTTTTAAAACACCTTTTTTTTTTAATGTTTATTTATTCTTGAGAGAGAGAGAGAGAGACAGACAGACAGAATGTGAGCGGGGGAGGGGCAGAGAGAAAGGGAGACACAGAATCCGAAGCAGGCTCCAGGCTCTGAGCTGTCAGCACAGAACCCTATGTGGGACTTGAACTCACAAACTGTGAGATTGTGACCTGAGCTGAAGTCAGATGCTTAACTGACTGAGCCACCCAGGTGCCCTCCATTTCCTAATTTTTTAAAATACCTTTTCCTACAATACGGTGAGCCACTTTGCAGTTTTCACAGTTCATCAACATGAGAATTTTCTTTTTCAAGTACACATTTAATGTTTGCTTCTTATATAACTTTTTAACTGTTTTTGTGAAGGTATCCAAGATTCTTATAATTATTTGTTCAGATGGTTATTTCCTAACTTACTTGTGTATCAATATCTATTTATTTCTCTTTCTCTTTCTTCATCTTTTTAGTTTCTTCTCTGTGTTTCATGACAAATTTCTAGGCTTATTCTCCAAATTACGACTAAAATTTCCACAATGTCAACATTATTCTTTATTGCCTTTTATTTTTTATTGCTGCAATTTAATTAAAAAATTTAAATTGTATTCTCCTTCTTCCTATGTAATTAATATTCTTAGATTGATAGGTGCTGTAGGTTGGTTGGAGTAATTTATTTATTTGTTTATTTATTTATTTATTTATTTATTTATTTATTTTAATATATGAAATTTATTGTCAAATTCGTTTCCATACAACACCCAGTGCTCATCCCAAAATATGCCCTCTTCAATGCCCATCACCTACTCTCCCCTCCCTCCCACCCCTCATCAACCCTCAGTTTGTTCTCAGTTTTTAAGAGTCTCTTATGCTTTGGCTCTCTCCCATCTAACCTCTTTTTTTTTGTCCTTCCCTTCCCCCATGGGTTTCTGTTAAGTTTCTCAGGAGCCACATAAGAGTGAAACATATGGTATCTGTCTTTCTCTGTATGGCTTATTTCACTTAGCATCACACTCTCCAGTTCCATCCATGTTGCTACAAAGGGCCATATTTCATTCTTCTTCATTGCCACGTAGTAGGTTGGAGTAATTTAAATTTCTAGTGATGGCAACAGTGTATTGCTGCTTTCCAATATGCAAAAAAAATATGTATCTATATCAATCAGGGTTGGAAATTAATCAGGAAACAAAAACTGCATCACATTTTTAATAAGATAGTTAAATAAAATCAATTTATTAATTAGATATAGTCATTTGCTAATTGGTCACTCACACACACACACACACACACACACACACACACAGCCAAAAATGTTATCATGGAGGGTATCAACCTAGAGGAAGTAGCTATGTTTCGGGGAATAAAGAAGGTTGTTTCAAATAATGAACATGTAAACCTGTTAGGTTTGAAAAGTTGAGATTCAGACTTCTCAAGAGGCCATACTTTTTAACTGATTCTGCTGTCTCTGAAGGGACACAGTGAAGTTGATTTTGTGTATAAATTTAAAAATGTTGTCTTCACCCACTACTTGAATAAAAATCTGCTGCTCTCAGATTAAAAACAAAACAAAAAACAGCTAAAATAATGCTAAAAGAGAAAATCCCTTATTTCTCAGCCATTCATTCAGTCTCTTTCTAATGTCCTCAATGATAGAATATAATAATGAATCAGTTGACAAATTAGAAATATGGTTTCCAGAGTTCTAGTCCAGCATCACAAAGCTGACCAAATAATTGTAGGTTAGGAGCTGTGAGAAAACAGCTTATAAACTGTCATACTGTCAATAGAAATTATTGAAAATGGCAATGTACTTTTATCAGCCATGTCTAAAATTCAGAGCAAAGCTCTATGTAATATCTAAATCTATCTCTACATTTATATGTACACAACTCTACATCTATGAAAACTGAAATTTAAACAAAATATGTATATTAAATATTTATTTAAATTGAAAATGAAAGTGAACTTTTTATCACAGAATTTCAGTAAGATTTAGCTGATTTATATGACAATATTTACTGATTTTGCTAGTTTATATATATGGAAGATTTTTTTTCTGTTAATTGAGTGAACTAAGTCTGTAGAACCAGTTTTTGAATTTTTTAAAATGTATTTAAAGTTAAAATACATAACAGCTATCTTTAGAACACTATCAAAATGAAATACTGAAAGGTGAATATATCTATATCTATATGCATGTGTGCATATAGATAGACACATATATATATATGCATACTCACATAATACACAGTTTTTACAAACTTTTCTAAATATATTAGGGTAAAAAGGGTGTCTTTAAGTAAAAGAATACTAGAATCAATATATACTTGTTAAAGGCTTATTGTTTATTCCCATAAATTTAGAAGATTAATGAATCTAGTGACTGGATAATGAATTGTTCTGAAAGAAAAATTGTTTTGATTGTTGCGGTTGTTTAATTGCAGTTAAGTTCCAGTTGTTGGGCTTCCAAATTTAATTGCAACAGAATTGAAGAGGATCTAATGGAGTTTTCAGCAGATAGATTTGAAACTGTTGTTTGGTCACATAGGTCACTATCTGAATTTTGCCTTATAGCATGGATTAACTTTACAGAATTTGGTGAAAATGCTTTTTAAAAAGTCCAGGAAGCTGTAATTTCCATCCCATTACTTTTAGGCAAGAATTCTTAGAATTTAAATGTGTCACATAAAAAAAAATGAGGATCAAAAAAAGGATTCTTAAATGGTGATGACAATCCCTGTTCAACTGCTAATTGGAGTGCTGCTTTGAGGGTGTTTTTTAAAAATTTTTTAAACATGTATTTGTTTTTGACAGACAGAGACAGAGAGTGAGTGAAGGAGGGGCAGAGAGAGAGGGAGACACAGAATCTGAAGCAGGCTCCAGGCTCTTAGCTGTCAGCACAGAGCCCTAAGTGGGGCTCAAACCCACGAACCATGAGCTCATGACCTGAGCCAAAATCAGATGCCCAACCTACTGAGCCACCCAGGGGCCCCTGTGAGGGAGTTTTAAGTATGGGTGATTACCTAGATAATCTGCATGAACCTGATTCAATCAATTGAAAGGCTTTAAGAGCAGAGCTGAGGGCTTCCCAGAAGAAGAAATTTTGCTCAGGGATAGCAACTCCACCTACTGCTTGAAAGTCCTAGACGGCTCTTCCTGTGAGCCAGACCCACAGAAGTCCCACTTGCCTACCCAGCCTTCACAATTGTGTAAACCAAACCCTTGCATTTAATCTCTTAATATGTATTCTCTGTTGGTCTGTTTCTTTGGTTTAATCCTACCTAACACATCCTGTCTCATTTGAAAAAGTAATTTTTACCCATGGATACATAAATTCACTGAAAAAAGCCACTCAAATCTCATTAAGAATTTACTTGTCTTATTACGAAATTATTTATCATGAATAATTATCATTTAAAAATGTGGAATGTGTTTTTTATTTTGATTATATTTTAATGCTTGAAAATATGACACATAAATATTTTTCACATTTGTTCAAATCACAGGGAATTTAAAACTATAAATGTACTTCAATTGATGCAAAGATATTTCCAGTTCTGAAAATGGATAGGAAAAGGGAATTGATAGGGTGGTGTGTGTCTGTGTATTTGTGTGTGTGTGTGTGTGTGTGTGTGTGTGTGTGTGTGTGTGTGTGTGCGTATGTGTGTGCGCACGCACGCGCATGTAGGGCCTAGATAAGTTAATAGTATTGGATAGGTAGAGTTTACCTAAAAATTGTCTTATTGTGCCAACACGTTGATCTTGGATATCTAGCATCTGTAACTGTGAGACAATAAATTTCTATTGTTTAAGTCACCCATTTGTGGCATCCCTAGCAAACTTATAAACTAATTAAAGTGAAATATTTATATTATATTATATTTGTGGATGGTCAGTTATATGTGGTTTAAACTAATTTCAGATATTTGTCCAAATAGTAAACAAATTAAATTTACTATTCATAATACTAAATAAAAGTGTTTATTAAACTAAAATCATATTATTTTTATATTTGAATATACAAAATACTGAACAAAATATATAATACTATAACAAGTCAAATTCATAATCATTCATAACAACCACACTGCCCTGGTTCAATACAGAACATCAATCAATGCTCTTTATACATTTTGTGGTTGCTATTATTTGCATTTTGAGATGCAGAAGTAATTAGAAAAACAAATTATGAATGATTATAGTGGACTTAATAAATGATATAGAATAATTTGAAACTTTTGGAGAATTCTGGGTACGGGTCTGGAGGAAGCCAGGAGATATGGTTTAGGGAAAAATGTGAAAATAATTTCTTTTTCACACATTTGGAAACTAACTGTTTTGGAGGCAAAAAGGTAAAGTAAGTGAGTCATTCATTTCATGTAGTTTGTATAGAGGGCTTACAACTTAAAATCTAGAGTTCACATTTAGTATCAGATATGTTTGGTCATGGTAGGGTGTCAATGAGTTGGAAAATCATACGCTCAACCTTTATTATCGTAAAATATTATCAGAAAATATCTACTGAATTTAAAGGAAGGATACCATATTTAACTGATTATGAAGGTATATTTTAATATATAGGCATATGTATTAATGAAATAAGTAGAAGATGGATAATTTAGCACCTATATTTGATGAAGAATCAACAAAATGTGCTGGTATATTAAAGGTACGAAGTAAAGAAACTAGATAACAATCTATTTGGATATATCAAAATTAGTTGTATAGATTTTAATTATACAAAGAATAATATTTAATATGAAGTTTAGCATCCTAGTTATAATTTACCTACCATGATAAAAAACAGTTTTTAAAGTTTTATATTTCTGTTGATTTTCATAACAAAATTTTCTTTAAGTTTGGTGCCAAATGAAATGCAAACATATTTCTTATGACAATAATTTGATTTTATTTTGATTCTAATCCAAACCTCAAAGAATCAGTTTTTCACACCTAACCACAAAACAGTTTTGAAAAATTTTCAGGTACTATTGTAATCTGAAGTAAGTTTATTCAAAAGATATCTGAACTTTGGCCTAACTTATTCCAATTTGAGAATGGGTTTTATATTGTACATTGCAAATCAAACAAGAATTCTTTGTTTGAGACTCTCTATTAATATTCTTTTCATGAAAGTCTGGTTTAGGCTTAAAAATTGGAAGAAAGAGTCAAATATAACAGACATGACCTGTCATTTTCATCTCCTGTAAGTGACTCAAATGTATTTATCTTAGGTCAAAGCTCAGATGTCATCATTCACCATATAGTTATAGAGGCTGTACCTTAAAAAATGCAGGAAATGACTCATTAGGCTTCTACTGGCATGAACATAAAAATAAGCTACTCTCTGGAGTTGGCAAAAGAGTTGAATTTTCAACTTCCACTGCCAACTTTAAAGAAGAATACAAAAAAGTTGAATGTGGAAATTTATATGAGTTTTTAAAATCAGTATATTTTTAAATATATAATGCACACCAATTGAAGCAAAATAAAATAAAAGGAGAGAGAAGCTCAAAGGATTGTCCTTTAGGACTTCCAATATCTTAAAGCAAATGGCAATTCTGAATATAAAATAAACATGTACCCCTCTATGTTTCTTTTGTTACAGTGGTGCTCTCTTAACTGTACCCACAATAAAGAGCATATGTTTGTTAAAAGTGATTATCTCCCTCATCTTCATTACCATGAAATAGTCTTTGCTGAGGCTCCAGTTGTCAAAAAATAATAATAGGAGTCAGTGAAAGCAAAGATCCAAACGTCACTACCACCATGATGTTTCTCTTGAGTAGTGAGACACTAAATTCATCATTGTGTATCCATCTCATTTCAAAGTTATTCTGAACTTATTTTTTTAATTTTTTGACTATTTGCCTATACATTTAATTTTTTTAGTCTTTGAAGGCCATAACAATTCTCAACTGTTTGATAAGAAGTACTGTTACACATACTATTTGATAAGAAATAAATTTTATTTTTGTTACACATTTTTCTTTGAAATGTGAAATACAAAATCTTATTTTTACTATATTAAGTGGTACTTAGAGTTTCCTTTGGGAATTGTACTGTATGGAAAAGCAGTTTATTGCAAAATCTTCCATTTATGCAAATACACGTTGATACAGTTACAAGTGCTCTGGTTAAAATTAGCATATAGTAATTGTATCATGTTTTAGGATTCACAGCTCTCCTATTGTCAATGGTGAAATCATAACACTAAAATGAAACATTTCATGGGGAAATCAATCATCTTTAATCCAATGTTTTTATATCTTCTACGTTGTAGTCTAATATACTTATATAAAGCATTCACTAGCTTTACCTTCATTATTAGAATAACAACATAAATCCATACATGCATAGATTATTATTAGCAGACCATCAATCATATAAACCATTTTATTTAATTCTTCTAACAAGTATCTCTTCTATGTGTTATTTCCATTTTTAAGAGAGAATTTATAAAGTAGTAATAGTCCTTTCTATGCACTCCTTTTTATGCCATTTTTTCATTCATTCATTCATTCATTCAGCATTTGTTCAATAAAAATTATTAGAGTATTTCCTATGTGCCAACCATTATGCTCTGTGTTGGCCATTTACGTATGAATCATGCAGACTTTTTTCCTGAAGTGAAAAGGAGATGAATGTGTTTAATACAGTGAAAAAGGCCCAGGTGTGATAGTGCATTAAGTAGTTCTTCAAAAATCTTCTTAAACTAGCTTTTTTAAAAATTCTCATTCACTAGTATTATGAAAATTAATGTAAAGAAAATGATTAGATGGAATCATATAGAAATTGTATTCTTGTATTTAATTTGCATGATACTAACAAACATCTATGGGAAAGTGAGGGTGAAGTGCAAGCTTTGTAGTCAAACCGTCTGGATTGGAATCTCAGTCACTTATTCAGTGATTTTAGATTTGAGTCTCATTTTTGCCATGTTTCAAGAGTGAATACTATTACATTTATTACCAGGCTACAAAATCCTTGACTCTGTCTAGCTTTTAATATACACTGAGAAAATGTGTACTTCCTCCCTAAAACAAGCCATTTTTCTTTTGTATTTCCTGTGTATATCTCGAGAGGAAGAGAGAGAGAGAGAGAGAGAGAGAGAGAGAGAGAGAGAGAGAGCCTCCTCTATTCAGTTACACAAGCTCCAAACACTGAGTTCTTGTTAGCCTTCCCTTGATCCTCGATCAAGCAGTCACTCATCAAGTCTGACCAATCCTACTTTATATTCCTCTTAAACTCCTACTTTATTTTCACACGACCATTGACTTAATGGACCCTTGCCACTTTTACGTGGACAATTTATTTAAGCTAAAAAATCAATGAGCATTTATTGAATATCAACTAAAAAAACATAATGAAGAAAATCAAACTACCATTTCTACTTTCTCAGAGCTTAATATATAGTTGGAGACACTGGATATAAATGTACAAGGTTATAAATAATATTATTTTTAAAATAAGCTTCCAAGTATTACTGCAGTGGCTTTCACAAGACATATATGAATAATTGACAAAAAAGTAACAATAATAATTAACATGGAAATCTTGAAAATTAGAGGTAACTGTTGCTTAAGGTTTCTAGGAGGACTTATAAGTTTGTTGGGATTTGATTATACTTTGATCAGCCAAGAAAAGTGAGCATGTTATTACTAATGTAGAACTGAATAAATTAAAGTAAACCTGTTCAAGGTATTTAAACTTCAGTTCTTTTTGAAATAGATTTTCTTGCCTCAACGTTAGGCAGTGAGCAAATTCAGGTCTTTGGCTCTGGTGTTTTTTGTGCCCTGTGAGGCAGTTTCTGAGAGACACCTGTAGCTTTAGCAGCCAGCATGGTGAATAGCTTTCCAAGACTAGCTCAGTCCACTGTATAGAACAATGGATTATACCATAAATTGCTTAAAATCCTGTATCTGTTTGTCCTCTGTAAACATATGTGTCAGAGAAATGAGATTAATCAGAATTGAAATACATATTTTGTTCAACATTTATGTTAATGAAATAAAATTTGAAGCTTAGAAATCTATGCTGGATGCTAGAGAAGAAGGCACTAGAGACTGTCTTTATCTCTAATTAGTTCCATGAATGAGTGAAACCTGGCAACCAGCTCAAAAGTATTGCCTCATGGAGGCCTTTTGTATCACTTTCTAGGCATTATAGTCATTCCCCTGTATGCATTAGCACTATACCTTAACATATCCCTCGTTTCCAGCCCTCACACTAAGTAGTATTTTTTAATATGCCTACATTCTCAATTAAGAAAACAAGTGTGTAAAGGCAATGGCCTGTTTGTTTTGGTTTTAATTTAACACCAGGTAGAGTGCTTTAGTAATCACTCAGTAAGAGAGTTTTGACTGCCTACCTCTACATTGTTCACCACTCAATTAGATGTTTTATTGCTAAATGGCAATTTAGTAAGAAATTATCTTTTTTAATTTTTTTTTCAACGTTTATTTATTTTGGGGACAGAGAGAGACAGAGCATGAACGGGGGAGGGGCAGAGAGAGAGGGAGACACAGAATTGGAAACAGGCTCCAGGCTCTGAGCCATCAGCCCAGAGCCTGACGCGGGGCTCGAACTCACGGACCGTGAGATCGTGACCTGGCTGAAGTCGGACGCTTAACCGACTGCGCCACCCAGGCGCCCCAGAAATTATCTTTTTTAAAATTTAAACTGGACATTTTGTCCTTCTGGTTTTTGTTTTTGTTTTTGTCTTTTTTTGTTTGTTTGTTTTTACTGAATTGATGTGTGTGTATTTGCTAGATATAGCTCTGTTTTGAATAATAGCTGTACTAAGTTGGCTTTAACTGATAGCTGCTTCCCATGTCCTATAGGCATTTTGATTGATTTTTGCAATTCATGGGTTCTTTAAACTTGCCTGAACACAATTCTTTCTCTACACACATCAAAGAACACACACTGTATTTCATTATCTCAATTGATCGTTTTAACTTCTAATCTTCATGGAAGGATTCCAATCACTTCCCTGACTCCTTAAGTCTTTCACTTTTGTTGGTTCAAATCCCCTTGCTCACTTTAGTTTTGAAACCAAAGTACTTCAGATGCTAAATTTGAAGATGGGGGAACTTATATGTATATTTTTTCTTTCTATCTTGCCTCTAGGCTTCTCTGATTCTTCTGCCTGAATAATGTCTTTGACAGTCCAGAAATTGTATACTCCCAACTCCTGCAGGCAATTTACAATAAATATAGCAACATATAATGTTCATAATATTGTGAAATACTTGCTGAGTTAGGTGGCCATTCAGGAGGCTGGTTTCAAACCTTTCCCATACCTCATATACTCTTACATGCACAGAGAAAGTGAAAATAATTCTGATGCTTCAAAAGGAGAAAATATGGCATTGTATGCTAAAAATTCTTTTTAAACTTTTTTGAAATACTTGCAGATTTATAGCAAAGTTACAAAAATAATAAAAATCATTCCTATTAGCCCTTCACCTAGATTCCCAAATGTAAACATCTTACCAAGTGATATTTGTTATACCATTTTTGTCTCTTTTTTTTTCTGAACCTTTTGAGTAGAAGTTACTGAAATGATACAAAATGGTACCATTTACCTCTAAATAATTCAATATGTGTTTCTCTAAGACAGAAACATCTTATTAATAACCTTAGTACATTTATCAAAATGAGGATATGAACATTTCTATAATGTTCCTATCTAAGCATTTACAGATTTGTTCAAATTTTTTTCACTTGGACCACAGGTGTTCTTTATACCAAACCAAACAAAGTATAGTTCTTGTTGTTGTTGTTGTAGTTGTTTTTCCTGGCCCAGTATTACATGGTGCATTAAGTTATCCCAGCTCTTGTTTCCTTTAAACTGGAAATGCCCCACACTTGTCTTTTGCCTAAGTTTGATATTTTTGAGAAATAAAGGCCAATTATTTTCTAGAATGTCTCTCAAATTAAGCTTGCCTAACACTATCTCATGATTACCTTCAGGTATACATTTCTGCAGGAATATAACATAAGTGATATTGTGTTCTCAGTGTACCACACAGGAGGTATATAATGTCCACTGGTCCTATTAGTGCTGACTTTAACTTGGATTACTTTGTTAATGTGGTGCCTAACGGATATAGCTATTATGGAGTTACAGTTTTCCCTGTGTTTTAATAACTATCTTATAGAGAGATATAGTGAGATTCCCATTTCTCATTGAACTTCCACCCACTAGTTTTAGCATCCATTGATGATCCTTGCCTATAACTATTATCATGATGATGGTTGCCAAATAGTGATTTTCTAATGCAATCATTCATTTTACATTTAATAGAGGTATATGACAAGAAAGAGCTTTCTTTTTTCCCGTATTTATATATTTATACCTGCATGGTTCCATTGGTTCTCATTTAGGCTAAGGGTTAAAATTACTTATTATTATTTATCTTAATCATCAATGTATACTGTATGATCCTATAAAATTGGATATGTGTCCTTTTGATGTGTCTAATCATTTTTTAACATTTCCTTACTGTCACAAAAATACATTCCATTCTTGTACTTTCCTTCCCAAAGCCAGAAGAAACCATTTATGAAAGGACCTTAAGTTCCTTTTAGTGAACAAAGATACTTAAAACTAAGATCTGAATGCTAGGTATGCCTATTTCCTTTTACATATCAATACTTCTATTATCTCTAATAGACACAGACACTTAAATGAAGATATATACACTTATACATAGAGATTTTTTCATTCATCCATCATTCTATTTAAAATAGATTTTATATAAAATTGACAAATTTTGAAACATACAACCAACCGAAGCTGTGAAAAGAAGTTGAAGAGCTACATAGTCCTGAATCTATAAAGGAAATACAGTTTCCCTTGACTTTACAATGGGGTTATGCCCTGATAAACCCATCCCAAGTAGAAAATACTGTTAAGTCTAGAATGCATTTAATACACCTAACCTAACTAACAGCTTAGCCTAGCCTACCTGGAGCATGCCTAGAACACCTACATTAGCCTACAGTTGGGCACAATTATCTAACACAAAGCCTATTTTATAATAAAGTGTTCTATCTCGTGTAACTTATTGAGTAGTACTGAACTTGAAAAACAAAATGGCTATATGGACTTAGAATGGTTGTAAGTGTACTGGCGGTATACTCTCATGATGTAATGGCTGACTGGGGCTATAGCTGGCTACCCCCTCCCAGGATCACGAGAGAGTATCATACCACCTATCAGTAGCCCAGGAAATGATCAAAATTAAAAATTCAAAGCATGGTTTCTACTGAATGCATATTTTTTTTTAATTTTTTTTTCAACGTTTTTATTTATTTTTGGGACAGAGAGAGACAGAGCATGAACGGGGGAGGGGCAGAGAGAGAGGGAGACACAGAATCAGAAACAGGCTCCAGGCTCTGAGCCATCAGCCCAGAGCCCGACGCGGGGCTCGAACTCACGGACCGCGAGATCGTGACCTGGCTGAAGTCGAACGCTTAACCGACTGCGCCACCCAGGCGCCCCTCTACTGAATGCATATTAATTTCATACCATCATAAAGTGAAAAAAATTTAAATCTTACCATCTTAAGCCAGGTACCATCTGTATCACTAAAAACAAGCAAAGAAACAAAAACTTTTTGTAAAGAAAAATCTAGACACATAGCATTCCTAGCGAAAGCTTCCTAACATGTAATAAAGATACACCCATCTTAAACTCTTTCAAATATAAAAGAATGGAATATTTTACAATTTGCTTTTTTGAGACTAGAATAACCTTGATTCCATATTTATAAAGAAGCTCACAAAAAATAAAAGTTACTCTTCAAATACTATTATGTATATAGATCCAAAAATATTTTTAAATCAAGTTCTATATATTAAAAGTTCTCAAAGAGCACAAAATTACATGTAAATCTATGCTCATGGCTATTTTTTGGTAAAAATTTTAATTGGCTTTTTATGCAAGATGCTTGTTGTTTTAATTATACAACTGTTGCTTCAATATGGTTTATCTTTCTGATTTTATGTCTTAAATAATTAAAATATATAGTTTCAAAATCTGTTTTTCCAGTATGCAATGTATCAATTAACCTTTTTGTTAAATCTGTTGACTCTCCCTCCAAATAACCCTTTTGTTGGATTTCTAATGCTGTATTACATTTCCTCTCTGTTGAATTCCAGTGTGCTCTGGACTATGAAGATGTTGCTAGGTGACAGTTTTGAACTGGTTGGTACCTCTCTGGTTTTAGAAACATTTTATTTCTGGAACCTGAGGATTTATCCTTCTGTCTCTGGAAATCTGTTTTCTTCTTCTCTCTCTTCTCCTCCTCCTTTTCCTCCTCCGCTTCCTCTTTCTATCTCTTTCTCTGTCTCTCTCTCTCTATTTATATATAGAAAGATGATAGATAGATAGATAGATAGATAGATAGATAGATAGATAGATAGATATACACACAGAGTGTGTATGTATATATATTTGGGAATGGAAAAAGGACCCATCTTTTTTAGCACAGAATGCAATTTTGCATTTCCACTTTTAAAAAATTTCTTTTTAAATCCAAGTATAATTAACAGTTTTATATTAGTTTCAGGTATAAAATATAGTGATTCAGCAATTCTGTACATTACTCAGTGCTTATCATGGTAAGTATCCTTTTAATCCCCTTCACCTATTTCACCAACACCTCCCCTCTGGTAACCACCTGTGTGTCATCTATATTTAAGACTCTGTTTTTTTTGTTTGTTTTGTTTATTTCTCTTTTCTTTGTTTATTTGTTTTGTCTTTTAAATTCCACACATGAGTGCAATCGTGTGGTATTTGTCTATGATTGATTTATTTCTCATAGCATTATACCGTTTAGATCCATCCATGTTGTTGCAAATGACAAGATTTCATTCTTTTCCTTCTTTTTTTTTAAGCAATTTTATAATGTTTATTTTTGAGAGAGAGAGAGAGAGACAGAGACAGAGACAGAGCTTAAGTGGGAGAGGGGCAGAGAGAGAGACACACACAGATTCCAAAGCAGCCTCCAGGCTCTGAGCTGATAGCTCAGAACCCAATGTGGGGCTTGAACTCATGAACCATGAGATCATGATCATACCGCTTCTATTTTTTTAAGTTTTTAAAATGTTAATTTATTTTTGAGAAAGAGACACACACACACCGAGTGGATGTGGGGGAGGGGCAGAGAGAGAGGGAGACACAGAATCCAAAGCAGGCTCCAGGCTGTGAGCTGCCAGCACAGAGCCTGACGTGGGGCTCAAACCCATGAACTGTGAGATCATGACCTGAGCTGAAGTTGGACTTCAACTGAGTGAACCACTCAGGTGCCCCTATACCTGAGTATACCATACTCATACCACTTCTTTATCCATTCATCTGTTGATGGACACTTCGGCTTCTTCCATATTTTGGCTATCGTAAATAATGCTGCAATAAACATAGGGGTGCGTGTATCTTTTCAAATGAGTGTTTTCATATTCTTTGAGTAAATAACACAGTAGTGGGAATACTGAATCATATGGTATATCTATTTTTTTTTAATTCTTTGAGGAACCCCCATATTGTATCCCACAGTGACTGCACCGGTTTGCTTTCCCACCAACAGTGCATCAGGGTTCTTTTTTCTTCACATCATTGCCAGCACTTGTTTCTTGTGTTTTTGATTTTTGGCATTCTGAAGGTTGTGAGGCGATAATTCATTGTGGTTTTGACTTGCATTTCCGTGAAGTTTAATGATGTTGAGCATCTTTTCATGTGTTTGCTTGCCATCTGTATTTCTTCTTTGGGCAAATGTCTGCTCATGCCTTCCTCCCATTTTCTTAATTAGATGCATTTCCACTTGTTAAATTGCAGTGTGCACTTTAGAACACATACACTTCTAGATACTGTTGTAATACCTTGTCCCTATCGATTAAGTTAATGCTAACAAAAGTCCTGCGCATGAGGTGCTTACTAATATTATCTCATATTTTTAAAAATTTCCTCTTTTGTGCAATAAGAAACCTGAGGCAAGAGGTGTTTTGTCCCATGTGTACTGTCCATAAGAAGCAGAGATAGGATTTTGGATTTGTGTAGTTAGATTATACCCTGACTACCAGCCCTGCTTTCTAATCTTCCTATACTTTCTTGCCTTCAATTAGACTAAGTGATTCTTGTGGGTAGAATTTATATGAAATTTGGTTTTTTTCCCTCCAAAGTACCCATTTAGAAGAATGAAAATTTAAAAATTTCGCTTCATATATCTTCTCAAATTCTAACAAGTAATTGGTGGTACACTTCTATTATTTTTCTTGTTTATGTCCAAATAGTGTGATTGTCACCATCTTGGTGCTGTAATATGAAGACTTTTTGCCAAATAATTCTATTTGTTGTTTGCTCTAATTTGAACATGACCAGTCATTTCATCTTCCTTGTTACCATGACACCAATTTCCTCCTTCACTTGATAGGTCTGACAACTATTTCTGACGCCATAAGTACTTCTGTTGATATTTCTTAAAATGTATAAAATAAGAAGAAAATATATGCTTAGCATTTTCTCATATATTTTTCTTAAATATTTTCAGAATTCACACTTAAAAAATAAGTTCAAGCATATATGGAGGTATTTATATACAGTCACACATCCCAGTTACTGAGAATAACTTTATGAATAGGGACAAGTCACTAAAACCTTTCAGAATATATCCAAAGAGGAAAGTCATGCTTAAAAACAGCAACAAATAAAAACAGAATTATCCAGCATTTTAAGTTTATTAATCAATTATTTTCACACCTTCCTTCAATTGCTAATTTATTTAACATGTATACATATATTCAGATATATATAATTTATTTAAGATACATGTATACTGAAGATGTATATAATATATTAAAGATATATGTATACGTGTGTAATTTATTTGAGGGTTTTTTTGTTTGTTTACCTACCATATACTATCTACTACGTATCAGGGTATATTTTTAGCACTAAGGATACCACAGTGATCAAGAACCATAGAATCTGGACATTCATGTTGCAAAATTTATAAGGGTAAAAAGAAAGTAAATAAATGACCAAGATACTTATAAATGATCATTGTTGGGAGAAATTTCTCCACGGACTTCTCAGCTTTCTGTACAGGTTGGGTTTCTGAGCAGAAGATATGTTTGAAGAGCAAACAGCCTTGGAAGCTAGAGAGAATGTTTCCCCTCTGGACAGATTTAGAGGTATATTTGCCTGGATAGTCTAAGGTAGTAAAGATAAAACCCCTTCCCACTTTGCACAAATATTTGCTTATATTCCAAGATAGCAAGAATAGAGAATTTTCTTTCACTGTCCAGGAGATTTTCACATGTTCAAGAGAAATGAGAAATCTCTCTCTTCAGAGAGGAGGGTGGGTAGATTTGTCAGCTGCCCCATATAAGTCAAGTCTTTTCCTCTCTGTGGGGCAAGCCACTGTACATGGAGGTAAACATCTGACCGTCGTCAAGTTGCTCTCCGAGAACCGGGGTATGGGAGACTGACAAAAGAAGCTGCTCTGACCACTGCTTCTGATCTTTCCTGTGGTCTGTTTTTGACTCAGCAGTTTCAATCTTTTATTGATATATCCCATCTATATGCTACATAAATATATTTATCTACATGTATCCTTCTTTGTGTGCATGTGTGTGCACCTATAGCGCTCTGGCAGGCTAACTAGTTAGCAAATAAAGTCTAAATCTCAGATCCTTCAGAGTTTCCGATTTAATAATCATATGAAGTAGGAAGAAATTACACACAGTAAGAAAAAGAAACATGTGGATATATGGGTGGGGATGGACATATTTAAGGGAAGGCTCTCAGCCAATGAAATGGAGACCTTAAGATAATCCATCAATGCAGAGTACAGGGAAAAAATGAGATGAGAAAACATGAAGTATTCAAGGAAGAGAAAAAATTACTAGCATGGAGGAAGCTTAAACAGTCAGAGACTGTTCTGGATGACAGCAGAGGATAGTTATTGATATGCTCTTGTGGCAATGACTCCTATGACAGGTGTCTACTATGTTTGGCATGTGACAGTAATGGGCAAAATTCATATGAACCATTTTAGTGAATTCATTAAGATGGTAGTTGGTAAGAGCGAGTTAATTGATAAGTAGAAGGTAAGAATACAGAAATGTTGGGGTGCCTGGGTGGCTCAGTCAGTTAAGCGTCTGACTTCAGCTCAGGTCATGATCTCACAGTTCATGGGTTTGAGCCCCACATCAGGCTCTGTGCTGACAGCTCCCAGCCTTGGACCTGCTTCAGATTCTGTGTCTCCCTCTCTCTCTGCCCCTCCCCTGTTTGAGCTTTGTCTCTGTCTCACAAAAATAAACATAAAAAAAAAAAAATACAGAAATGCTGATTGTATTAAATTCCTTGGCATTTGCCCCACCCGCACCCCCACTGTGTAAAGATGCAAAGAGAGAAATCGAGACATACATAGGTCCAAGTAAATTACTTCAGCTAATACTTTTTTTTTTTCAAGTTAGGGTCATTAAAGAGAAGGAACTGTCATTGGATATTAGTCTTTGGTTGATTAAAAAAAAACAAACAAACAATAAAAAAAAAAACAACTTTTGGCTATTAAAGAAGACTTAATTTTGTATGATGGAAAGAACTAAACAATGTGGCCAGGGTTCTATAATATAGACCTGGGTCTTGTACTTTTTAGGAGTGTTACCTTGGATAATTAATGGCCTACATAATCCTCAATTTTTTCATATTTGAAATCAGAAAATATTTTTTAATCTCCATAGGGACTTGTAAGATTAAAATGTGTTTAAATATGACAATACATTTTCAAAATCAGTAGAAGCTATATAAGAATGTAAGGATTTATTTCACCTCTTTATGCTAAAATAGGAAAAATAAAATACTTGATATCATTAATAACGTGTAATAGGATACCATAATATGTAATACAATGTATTTATTTAAGTGTATTAAAAATAGAATTCATTATTTTGTTTTAATATAAAAAAATGTAAAACTCCTGTAAGAATAGGAGCAATGTTATCAGGTCATAGCCAATCCTCATATTTTCCTCTAGGTGGAAGTCCTAGAAATTAGTCAGAATGTTCATTTACCAACTGTAATCTGTTTTACATATAAAACATCAGAGATTAAAATTAGTTAAAATAGTTGAGAAAGTGTTGAATTATATTATTATACTTTTCTATTAGAATAGAAAATGTTCTCATACCTTGATATTCAAGCTAACAATTTTATAGGCTAAGAGTATGCTTTTGAAAAAATTGTTCTATTTCAACATTTAAAATGGCTTGCCAGCTGTTTAAAGTGAATACACTGCAAGATATTTTAGGGAAAATAATACCAAATACTTTTGGTAAAGGTGGCTCTAACAAAATACATGGTGACAAAAATCCATAGGCTTGGAAATATTTGGACATTTCACTGTCTTTCAGTTATCATTTAGCATTTTCTAGACCCAGGCATGATCCTTTCTCTCATTTCATTAACCAAGTGCTTTTTTTTAATGAAATTTATTGTCAAATTGGTTTCCATACAACACCCAGTGCTCATCCCAAAAGATGCCCTCTTCAATACCCATCACCTGTCCTCCCCTCCCTCCCACCCGCCATCAACCCTCAGTTTGTTCTCAGTTTTTGAGTCTCTTATGCTTTGGCTCTCTCCCACTCTAACCTGTTTTTTTTTTCCTTCCCCTCCGCCATGGGTTTCTGTTAAGTGAAATAAGCCATACAGAGAAAGACAGATACCATATGTTTTCACTCTTATGTGGATCCTGAGAAACCAAGTGCTTTTTAAAATTTTCTGTGGGAATATGTGTTTATGGTCATACTAAATTCTGTTTCATATGTTAATAAGATGCCCCCCCCAAAAAAATAGAGAAAACTTTTTTCTGTCTCTCCAATTTCAGATTTTGATCATTCTCCTTTAATCTTGAACACAGCATTGGTATGGAATGAGTGGAAAAAGGAGAGGTTTTATGTTTTGTTTTATATCAATGCAGAAGAAGAGGACAAATGCTGTTCTTTCACCACAATATTCAAATGTCACCATTCTTTCCTTACTACTAATTGCTAAAAATCCTGTCATTTTACAATTTTCAAAGATCTGAGGTTAATCCATTGCATTTTGCATTCCTATAGGGACAATATGTCAGCCTTCCTGTGACATCGCTTTTCTTTCTCTCTTGCCGTCAATCTGCCACCTACTCTATTCTTTTTAATAGTTGTAGGATCCTCCATAGCAGTGATACTAACCACAAAATTTTCCTTTCAAATGTGAATCAAATGTTATGATAAAAGATTTAGGGCCCCTCATGTAAATCATGCAATTGTCTATTTTTTAAAGACTTTGAATTACTGATTGAATTGTTATATATTTTTTTAATTTTTTAATGTTTATTTATTATTGGGAGACAGAGAGAGACAGAGCATGAGCAGGGGAGGAGCAGAGAGAGGGAGACACAGAATCTGAAGCAGGCTCCAGGCTCTGAGCTGTCAGCACAGAGCCCAACACGGGGCTCGAACTCACAAACCGCCAGATCATGACCTGAGTCAGCTGCTAAACTGAGCCACCCAGGTGCCCCTGAATTGTTATATTTCTAATTGTGCATATGACAGACTTCTGTTTTGCTTTTGTGTACAAAAATTATGTAGCACAAATTAAATCTTCAGAGTTTTACCCTGTCAGAATTTAAAAAATCTAATACATCTATATTCACTGGTTTGAGTATAATATCTTGGTCTCCATGGCCTGCTACTCATCAAATTGTTCTTTCATTTCTGTCATACTTCTGAGATACTTACTAGATGTCATATATTTGATTAAACACAATTTTGGAGAAATAGAAGGTCTATTTGATGAAACTAAGAGACCGCTGTTAAATGTTTCCTCTCAAATAGCTACTCTGACTTCTTCATTTGGTACTTAAAGTTTTACATATAAAATAACAACAGAATTTTTTACCAAAGCTCAAGTTTATGATAAAAAAAAAGAAAAACTAGTCCCAAGTTGAAACATATCCATTATGTGTCTATACATAAATATCGCAGGTTTACATTTCTTTTTATCTGCCTTTGATTTTATTTCTGGTATTAATGGAAATACATTTTTACTTAAATATTTAAGTCATGAATGTAGTTGGTGAGAATAAAGTTAAATGTATCTGGCCCATGATCCATTCATTCTAGCTACCAGGATACAGACCCAGGGGAAAGGAAGGAGGGCAAGTGACCTGGCCTAATCTTCTTGTCAACTGGGCCTCTGGGTACATAGACTAATGATATTTTCTAGGAGGAAGAGAGCTTATCTATAGAACTCCTTAGCAAGATGTCCCTGGCTAAAGGATTACTTATAGTAAATAAAATTGCAGTCACCGGATTTATGAGGCATCATTCCCTGGAGAATGTCATACAACAATGTAAGCCATACAACTCTGTGGGTATAAAATAGAGATGTTATATGACTTAAATGCCTACTGTTGTGTTAAGTAAAGCCACAAAACCTCCTTTGGAAATCTCCTCTATTATTCTGGCAAGAGAGTGTGTGACTGATACTGGAAGGAAGGATCTTGTAGGGTTGCCAGATTTAGCAAATACAAATACAGATGCCCAGTTAAATTTGAATTACAGAGAAATAGTAAAATTTGTATGTGTGTTGAGTATGTCCCATGCAATATTTTGGATTTACTTATAGTAAAAAAAATGTGTCTCTGCAATTTAAATTTAACTGGGCATCCCATATTTTGTATGGAAACCCTAATCTGGAGTACAGTTGGCATATCCTAGGCATTTAGCATTTATTGTCTTCTGTGTCCTTGCCTCTGAAATACCTGTTGTTTTTTTACATCATTGGTAAGCTTGATACAGGGTAATATCTCTGATTCATAAGTCTTAGTTGACAATTTGATGCTGTGTGTAAGCTCAGGAGAATATATATACATATATACATATATACATATATACATATATATAGATACATATATACATACATCAGTTTTACTCAATATATCACTATTTTAAATTTGTTAAAGTAATTGTGCTTGAATCACTAATACTTTACTCTGCTTATATATCAACAGGGGCCAGATTTGTGCTTATATACATGCTATGCACATGCATAAAACTCACATCCATACCCACCAATATTTTCACTTATATAAAAAGCTATGTCCCACATAGTAGAAAAATTTCTAACATTTAGAAGTTAGACAAATGTATGATTGGCTATCATTTCAATGCCATATCAGAGTATTGTTTAATAGGCATACCCAAGAGTTATTTAATTCTCTATAGGAAAGCATCTTTGTTTGACTTTTTATTTATATTTTAATGGAACCCAGAACCTATGAAATTTTATGTTAACTTGTAGATGATTTGTTATAGAGGTGAAAATAATTCCTGTCTTATAGAAAGGATAATCCTAAATTCTGTGTCATTATTGCTCTGTAGGAGAGTAAGTAGTTTTATATTTGACCTAGACATTCTGTAACATGATTGTTTCTTTCAAAGCCTATCTACACTCTCCCTCTGAAGTTGTTCTTTGAAACAACTTTGTTGTGCCTTTCTTTTTTCTTTTTTTAATGTTTATTTGTTTTGATAGACAGAATGCACAGGAGTGGGGGAGGGCAGAGAGAAAGAGGGAGAGAGAGAATCCCAAGCAGGCTCTACAGTATGAGTGCAGAGCCCAAGATGGGCCTCGATCCCACAAACTGTGAAACCATGACCTGAGCCGAAATCAAGAGTCAAACACTTAACTGAGTGAGCTGCCCAGGCGTCCCTTGCCTTTTCTTTTATTAATATGATAAATAACACTTTGGCCCATGCGTGTTCTATGCTTGTATGTAAATCATATCTTTAAACTTTATTTGAAAATTATATTTTGACATACCTAATGTTGAAGAGCATATAGTTTGTTGAGGAGACTGACAACTAAATAGATGAATTATATCTTCCAGCATTACTAATTTGTATACCTCTTCTGTTAGACAAGATGTTTTTTTTTTTTAAATTTTTTTTTTTTCAACGTTTATTTATTTTTGGGACAGAGAGAGACAGAGCATGAACGGGCGAGGGGCAGAGAGAGAGGGAGACACAGAATCGGAAACAGGCTCCAGGCTCTGAGCCATCAGCCCAGAGCCCGACGCGGGGCTCGAACTCACGGACCGCAAGATCGTGACCTGGCTGAAGTCAGACGCTTAACCGACTGCGCCACCCAGGCGCCCCTAGACAAGATGTTTGAGAGCAGTGACTACATTCATTTGTGTTGCATTTAGGAAGTGACTGAGTCCAATACATCCAGTTAAACTTATCATTCAGTACCTTGAAGATGGTAGGTGATTAATAAATAGAGCACTAATTGAATCATTTGTTGATTAAATGACACATTCCTCAATACACTGTATACAGCTAAAATGGGATTTCACATTATGCCAATAAATTCTGATAGCACCTCCAAAGAGACTCTGTGGTATGACATCAGTATTTTAATAAGGAAAGCATGAATGATGACCTTTTTTCTCAAATGACCTCTGTCTTACAAACCTTCCATTTGACCTTCCAGATCTACTTCTTACACATTTCTCTACTCTTTGTTCCTTAAGGCTGACCTGTATGGAGCTCTTTAAGTTCTCTTGCTCTCTGGATTTAGTTGGCTCTTCTGAAAGGCTGACAAGAACTAAGAAACTCTTAGCATTGCCAGTGGAAGTAGACTGCTTCCTTATTCTTATGGCTTTTAGAGTGTAAATTCAACAAAAAATTGGCATTATAAAAAATGATTACAAAAGATCTTGACTCCTTCAGTATCAACAAATTGATTGATTTGTCCTCTACTTTTTTCCACAGAATTATCAGATTTCTTAATTAATGATAGAGAAAAGTAGGATGAAAGATTAAAATTAGAGTAAGGGAAAAGTAATGTGGGATGGAGTTAAGCTAACATGTATTTCATGATGACCTTTACCTATACAATTTTGAGGACTCACAAATTTGTCCAAAAAATTATGAAAAGGAAAATGTTTACCCATTGCAGTTCACTGTGTATAAATGGAAAGAGTGTTGCTTAAAGAGATTCAACTGCTCAAAGGACAAAAATTTAATAGATATTTTTTTTCTCTAAGATCTTTATTAAAATCTTTGTAATATTAGGTAACACATTAAACAAATCATTTTATATAATTACAAAGAATATGAGTTTTGTTTTGTTAGAGTTTTGTTTAGTTTCAGGTAGGTGCTTTGCTGTTTATAACAATAGTATCAATAGAAGATGGATAATATACATTCAATACAGAAATTCTGAGGGAAAGATTGAGGTGAGAGAAGAAAGTATAGTAGAATGCAATGTTATCATACAGGGAAATATTTTAGAATAAGTGAAATTCATTCAACTGGCTTGTAGGTAACTCTTGAACTATACTAAGCATGGGATTTTACTCTGTCAAATGCCTCATTTGCCAATATTGCACATTGCCAGTTGAGAAGAGACTCACAGACATAGATGTACTACAGTCACAGTGGGAGAAGAGTGAAGGTCTTTTTGAGGAGGTTCAGAGGCTAATGATGACTTGTACTTGAAGAGAACTCCTTCTCAGTCTGCCCTGAACTGAAGTGCTGGCAAGGCCATGTTTCCTCTTAGAAAATTATTTTAAAACAACTTCACCACACTGTTAAATGGATAGGAAGGGCAGAAGAGCCTGACCCATAGAGCCAATGAGTAGCAACTTTGTAATTTGAACCTAGCTCTGTTGAACAACCCAGTCTCTGCTTTTTCTAATATGCTGTTAATAACATTTATTGTTAGTTAGTAGATTAATATTACTCTGAATATTATTATTGCTATGTATGCTTGTAAATACAGATGTTTCAAATAATGATGCAAGAACCTCAATATATATTGCCACTTTTCACTGCTCCAAAATGAAGTGGCTCTTTAAAATTGGATGTTTTAGTGTTCCCTACTAAGTGTCCAACTGCTCATTAAGAATGAAAATGTGTTTCACATATGCTGTTCTTTGACCTTTCTATTTGTAGAGCATTTTACACTTATGGTTTCATTACCTTCTCCAAAGCCCTGACAATATTTGGCAAGCTTTAGAAAATAGTAACTTGATCAGCTTGACTTAGGGCCACCCAGCAAGTCAAGAACTGTCAAATAAGAGCAAGACTCCAGGCATTGTGACTCTCTTTTTCCTAACTTGTACAAAAACATTTATATATTGAAAAATGTACTTTTTCCTATATTTCCTATTTTTATGTTGACTTATTATTATTATTATGAAGAAATTACTTAAAGAACATTTCAGGAAGTGAAAAAAGTTGATAATGCTCTAAGTTGTTTTTGCTAAATTTCTTAGCTGTTAGTACGAGTAAAGTGGAACTTCCTGAGCCATAGTTACAAACTGTTTAAAACTGATGACTGATAAGCAACTGCCAAAAATACTCAGTTATAAGAGGAAATATATTACAACTTTTCTGCTAAAAGTAATCTTTAGTCCATGTCTTCTTAAATGAATATTTGTTTCTTCTGAAAATTACTTAAAAAAGCTAAGAGGCTTATTAAATTAACTCCATAATTCATATGAGATTATTTGCATAACTGTTGCAATGAAGCTTTCCTCCCTCATGCTAAATCCATTCCAAAGATAATTGTAGAATAAAATCATAAAGCTTTACAAGCAAAAAGGCCCATAGAGATAATTGCTGTCCTTGCTATGTATGTAAAGAAGTGGAGGTCAAAAAGATTAAGTGACTTGTTCAAGGTCACACAACTAACTGGTGAGTAGCATTTAAAGATCCCGACACCCACTCCATAATGTTGTGTTTATGATCTATTTAATAGCTTTCTGTGAAAAGCAGTAAATAGCTTAATCACTTGATCACAAGGGTACATTGATTCGACAAGTCAAATATGACACAGCTTAAAAGGTGCATTTTATGAAAGATGTTTACCTTATCCTTATTTACACAGCAAGGAACTTTGAGGAGTTAATTTAAAACAGTAAGCTGTGTGAATCAACTTTGATGAAAAACAAATATAGAAAACCAAAACAACCTGTAAATATTTTAAGTAGACAAATCTAATAATATAACTTAGAAACATGCTCTACTGTGTTTGCAGCTCAACGAAATGGAAGTTGATTCAAAATTCTTAATGTCAAGTCAGCTTACAAAAAGATCAAGAAAGTGGAAAATAAATCCAAGTAATAAAAAAAAGGAAGCTCACTTTGATCATTATAAATAAAATAAAACTTTCTTTTTGTTCAGTTCTTTTTTTTTAGGGAGGTGACAAAGGGAATAAAATGGAAGATATTTGATCAAAGGTAAAAGTTTCAGTATACTCATTCCATACCTGGGTTGTTTAACTTAACAATAACATCAAAATAGAAACGGTAAATATGGAAACTAAATTTAGATATGTGTACAGTTTCATTAATGAACATAAAATATTTTTAAAAGCAGTGGTTTGCACTATTGGGATCTTAAAGAACTTTAATCATTGTGAATTACGTGGCTGTGCTATGAAGAAAGACTTTAGAATCATAATATAAACGCTAAATGTATTTTTTCACAGTTAGAATTAATCCATATATATTCTTTTGTTCATAATATATTAAATTTAGACAACAGACTTAATTATGATTAAAGAACAGATGTAAAGTGTATCAGCTGTGACAATGTAAAAGCTTAGTTGATAGAGATTAGGAGGTGGGAAGGAGAAAATGTTAAGGGAAGAGAAGATGTACAAATATTCTCATTTGACAAAGAAGTGCTGTCTACACTTGACAGAAAAGGAAAGTTTAGATTATTATTGCAAGTTAGAAATTTTATTTATGTAACTACATAGGATAATAAAAACATACAAGTGAAGAGTATAGTTATTAATTATACACTTTAAAAGTGTATAATTAAGACAAATTCTCCTCTGCTACAGTATGCATGTAACTGGCAACGTACAAACTTTATGAATTGAGAAAGAAAAGCATAGCGTATTGTTTAAGGATATAAAATCAGCCCCCAAAAAAGAAAAACTACTTTAAAATATCTGTTAATGAGAATGCCCCAGGAATGTGTAAAATATTTTTTGGTATTATTTTATTTCGTAAATAATATTTGCATATTAATAATTTTAAATTTGATTATCAGTTATTTATTAGAATAGTAATTATATAATCATGAGTTCTAACTTAAAGTCATCAGTAAGATGGGCTATAATCTGTTACCAAATTTCACTAAAACTGAGAGTATAAAATATATGACCATTTAAAACTATATTCAACTGGGGCGCCTGGGTGGCTCAGTCGGTTAAGGGGCCGACTTCGGCTCAGGTCATGATCTCGCGGTCCGTGAGTTCGAGCCCCATGTTGGGCTCTGTGCTGACAGCTGAGAGCCTGGAGCCTGTTTCAAATTCTGTGTCTCCCTCTCTCTGACCCTCCCCCGTTCATGCTCCATCTCTCTCTGTCTCAAAAATAAATAAACGTTAAAAAAAAAATTTAAAAAAAAGTAAAACTATATTCAACTAATACATATTTGGAAAAATATCCTGGACTTTGGCATAAGCTTAATTGAAGAGTTAATAATCTTAATAATGTTTTCAGTGAAATCAAACAGTTCACAGAGCACCCTGGTTATTAGGAGCAAGGCAACAGAAGGGCAAACCTGGTGGAGTGGCGACTCTATTGAATTAAATCCCATTCTGCTTTCTGTTTGAAAAGTCTTTAAGAATTGAAAAGTAATATAAATAAATATATTTGGAGGCTAGTTAAAGACGATACTTCTATCTGAAGTTGACTAAAAATGCTGGGCATCTTGGTGGGGCGCCTGGGTGGCTCAGTGGGTTGAGTGTCCGACATGATCTCTCTGTCTGTGAGTTCGAGCGCCGCGTTGGGCTCTGTGGTGACAGCTCAGAGCCTGGAGCCTGCTTCGGATTCTGTGTCCCTCTCTCTGCCCCTCCCCCACTCATGTGCTGTGTCTGTCTGTCAAAAATGAAATAAACATTTAAGAAAATAAAATAAAATAAAAATGCTAGGCATTTTGGGAAAATAGTTTTATGTACTCTTATACTTACAATATTTTAAATTTTTATTATTCATTCTTTGGAAATACTTAGCAGCGAAAATGATGTTTTTAAACCAGTGAGAACAAATGAGAACCATATATTCTAGGCAATTAAAATTAACCACACATTAGTTTAGTGTTATTAATATAGTATAATAACATGTCAGTGTTCTATAGTCAGCATTATTTTACAGTGTATGCATATTTAATGTATTTTTGACAGGTAGGTATATTTTACTTTTGATTAAAAATTTTAATAATAATATAAATGGTGGCATTGTTTTAAGCAAGATTTTAAAATACAAAACAATATTGCATCATAAAAATATCTCCGATTATTGAAGAATTTAAACAGTGTACGTGAATTCCTTTGTTTAGGGAATATAATGTTCATACAAATATGTACATGTATTGTGTAAATTATTCCTTGAGCATCACAAATATTTCAGAAATATTTCCTAAGCTGTGTTGGTTGTGAAGAAATCTTTTAGTTCCAGCAATGCCAGCAAGTTGTTATGAAACAGGTTGCGAGTCATTAACTTCTCTGAGCTACAAGTTCACACCAAGTTCAAATTGTGAAATTCTGAGCAAGGAATTATTTCATATTTTTTAAATTTTTATTATTTTTTATTTTTTTAAAATTTTTTTAACGTTTATTTACTTTTGAGACAGAGAGAGACAGAGCATGAACAGGGGAGGGGCAGAGAGAGAGAGGGAGACACAGAATCTGAAATAGGCTCCAGGCTCTGAGCTATCAGCACAAAGCCCGACGCGGGGCTCGAACTCACGGACCGTGAGATCATGAACTGAGCTGAAGTCAGACGCTTAACTGACCAAGCCACCCAGGCGCCCCTTTTTTTAATTTTTAAATTATCTCCTAGAAATCTTAAGTTATCCTCCAACTTAAAAATACAACCAAGTATTTTTGAAAATACAAAAGTAAAACAAATGATTATGTCATGTTAGTTCTATTTTAGTGAATGATGGCAGTAGGTTAAAACTTCCTTTAGCAAATTAAGAAAACTACAGTTAGCAGAAACATACTGTACATGACTTGGGCAGGGAGAGTGTAAGACAGTTGGGGTGCAGTGGGCTTCCCCAAGCTACAGAGAGCGTGCTTCATCAAAAACACACAGCCACTGCAGAGATTCAGTTGATTGTTGCCATGTGAGAAGGAGTGGGTTTTGTGTTGCAGGTCTGCGACTTCTCTACAAAATCCATAAGTTGAAATTTTATATAAAATATCTACTTTTAAAATGTGGACAAATAATTCAAACTATGTGAGCAAACAAAATAAATCTGCTGGCCAAATATGACCTTTTGAGAACAATATATTTTTTGCATTTTTTCTATTATTTCATAGTTAACTACAAGAAGGAATTTTTTGATCCAGTAATACCTAATGGGAAACTTAATAAAAATAAAAAATAAAAACACTTCGATTTTGATTGTTTACATTAATTTCTTAGAATATTTAATTTTAATATTAAGATTAGAAAATGGTATTATTTAAAACTTATTTAATGACTTGTCTTACCTTATATTGAGATAATACTTGATTGAACCATTACCAGATGCTTGTATTTATAATTGCATTTTATTCTAAAGACTTTCCCCTTCATCATCTTTTAGCATGATCCGAAACCATATCATCTTTGGTGCACAAGGGAACAGAAAATTAATGATAAAGTTAAAGAGGTAGTTGTTTTTAATTTTTTTTTTTTCAACGTTTATTTATTTTTGGGACAGAGAGAGACAGAGCATGAACGGGGGAGGGGCAGAGAGAGAGGGAGACACAGAATCGGAAACAGGCTCCAGGCTCTGAGCCATCAGCCCAGAGCCCAACGCGGGGCTCGAACTCACGGACCGTGAGATCGTGACCTGGCTGAAGTCAGACGCTTAACCGACTGCGCCACCCAGGCGCCCCAAGAGGTAGTTGTTTTTAAAGTAATTCTGTGGGGCACGTGATATGTGGTGATATAGTGTAATGGAATATTGTACCTTTCTTCTAGTTCAATTTGAATGACAGTTGAAGTAGGAAAAATGAACATATGCCACAGTTTCTGATGTTACAGAGTAGAAAATGTGATATTTATAATATTTATAATATTATTAACTTTCCACAGCTAAGTGACTTTAAACACACACACATACACACGCAAATGCAAGCGAGCACACACACACTTATGCTAAATCTAAACATTAAACTCTTTTGTAATGAATAAATTTTGTTATAAGCCACCAAGGTCTAGGCCTCTGATGTTAGATACCTGTGGATCCTGTGTGTGTTGGAGGGGAGCTGTGTGTGAGATCCACTGTATTCTTAGTGCCTAGAATATTGACTGATGGGTTCTCAATAAATATTTGTTTAATCACTGAATTATGTTTATGGGTTTTTCATGGCACAGTTTTGACAATTGTGTTCCTGTCTCCTCTACATGAGCACGTGTAGAATAGCAGCAGTACGTGTAGAATGAGAGAAATTGTTGGGAATTGCAGTAGAAAAAACTTGCTCCCAGAACTATAAATACTGTGGTAGGGCAACAACAGAAAAGACAATCTTACAGGCGTAGAAGGATCTGTACAGAAGGATCTGAAGGTGGAAGAAGTATGCTACTTATATAAAAGGAGAGAGGTGAACCAAGCAGGTCATGTGAATTATCTACACCAGAGAAATAAAACAGCTTTTCTATCAGTGAGCTTACTGTGTCTTCTATGTTTGTTTTGAACTAAAAGATTGAAAGAGTGCTGTGTTATTCAGGTTCAAACCCTTCACTGACCTCTCAACTTTTACAAGATGCCTTAACAACTTTAGACTTTTTAGTTATTGGTTCAAAGATAAAATGTTATGGGTGTGCACAGGGTTTGTCCCCTCAGTTGCAAATAAATTGAAGCAAACTAAATTCAATTTAATTTTCCTCTGGCACAGTGGATGGTCATTGATATTGGCCATTTACAGTTCAAGGAAACTGAAACATGTAGTGCTTTTGGGTAAAACTTTTTCTAGTCATATGTATTCCATATGATGCACTTGTTTCATCCTTAAATCATATTTCTTCTATTTCCATTAGGGTAAGGATTATAACTAGAATACTATTTGATATTTATGAATAAAAATGTTTATTCTCAGTGCAGTTTTTCAAAATGATTACAATACATTTTAACTCCTACAAAGCTGGCAGTGTCCACATTTCCATATCTATTTTGTGTAGCTATTAAAATTACTAAATCTTAATTATCTCTATTTTACAACAGTAAAATAACAAAAATTTATCAGTCTTATCCTAAAGGAATTCTAAAAATGTAAAGAAAAATGTTTTAGCTAATAAAACAAGTTCAATCTTTAATCCACAAACCAAAAATATATACTTTTCTACATAAAAGTCTGTTGTGTGAAATGTATCTCTCATGCTTTCTCATTGCTTTCTACTTTTGTCCTACACAGCAGATAATGGCCATATTATCACAAAACAGGCGTAACTATCATCAGAAAACAAGTTTGAATACTAATTCAGAAAGTCCTGAAATTCCCTTCTGTTATTTGAAATGTAAACATCCAACTTGTAGACCCTTTGACCTGGCAGACCTTGTATACCATTTTAGATCAACTCAACATTTATATATTATGGATTTACTATATATCTACTATCTACTATATACACTTTTCTAGTAGCTAGGAAGCAAAGTTAAATTTAAGTAAATTCCCCGTCTCCAGTCTAGTCTCCTAGTCTCTAGTCTAGTAAGGAATCAGAACTTCTCACAATGTAATCTTCAGACAACTGCATCAGTATTATCAAAGGAGTTCAGTAAAAGTAAAGATTATTTGGCCTAACTACAGAGCTAGTGAATGAGAATATGTGAGGGTACAGCCACAGATCTACTAAATGAACAAAAGCCAATTTGAAAACCACTAATCTAGTCTAATCCCTTAATTTTAAGATGTTTAAGGTAAAAAAAAAATGGTTTCAACCAGTTTAGTTTGTCAGGCCCATAGAGTTAATGACAAGGCCAGTAAGCTATTAAATTCAGTACATTGTTCTTTTTTTTTTTCTCTCTGCTCCAAATGTACACTACCATCCCCATACACACATAGGCAACCACATGCCTCTAGTATTAACAGCTATGTCATTGCAACACTGCACTAACAGCAGGAATTTCATCTTACTTGTATTTGTAGTTCAGATACTATGCCTCTGTTGCACACAGCATGTTCCCTTCAATGAGTTACTGGTAGAAGCTGATAGATAAGCGTGTTGGAATCTTTGATGCAGAGGCACATTCATGATTTTATATCTTTACAAATATTTCAGGAGTCAATTGATGATTATACATAAACTAAGAGAAATCTGAGTCTGCATTTAATACTTTGTGAAGCATGCGTTCATATAAAAGAGATTATTTATATCTAAAATAGAATGCAGAAGCTTACAGATTGGAGACATTTTCATTGTCTTCACTTATAGGTATTTTACTCCCAGAAGAATTCCAAAGTAGCAAAGAAAAGAAAGAAAAAAAAATGAGTGAATGGAGTTCTGTCTCCACTTAGCATGTAGAAACCTGCAGGAGAATGTCTTTTTTGTCTTAATAATGAGAAAAATGAAATAACCTACAAAATCATACATTTTCCTGTCAAAGAGCTGAAATTGCAAAACAACCAAGGAAACTGATATCCAAAGAGTGAAAAGTGTCTCTGAAGAGAGATGGTATATATGGAAGCTTTACTTTTAGCAAAGCATGGGAGAATGAGGTGGCTGTCCTAAAAGCTAATCACAAGAAATCAACTAAAACTGTATGAATGACTATAGGCCAGATTTTGAATAACATAAGAGTTTAGAACACTATTTCTCAACTAAGTACTATTGACATTTTTCACTGGATAATTCTGGGTTGTGGAGGACTGTCCTGTACATTATAGTATCAGCTTCCTTGGCCTCTACCTGTTAGATGCCAGTAATAACTCACACCTTGTGACAACCAAAAATGTCTCCAGACATTGCCTAAATGCACCTGGAATAAGAGAAGAATTGTCCTATGTTGAGAATCATTGATTTAGAATATCTGTAAACCTGAGATGCAAAGGGATTGTGTACCTACTCATATATATATATATATATATATATATATATATATATATATATATTCCCCCCCCCCCCCAAGGACCTTCACCTTCACTGGATGTTCATGAAAAAGATTGGAAGACAGGTCAGAAAACAAGAGAAAGCTACCTTCAGTTGTGTCAAAACCTATAGGAAATAATCAACTGCCATTGATGATAGACAAAAAAAAAATACTGTCCACTGTTGTCAGACTTACCTCTCAGATGAACGAAAAGCTTTAAGGCACTGTGGGAGGAACAACAAACCCTCTCCCCCCACCACCCCACCCCAGAACATCTAAGGGAGAGATAGAAGCAAGAGGAGGTAGGAACCCTTTTTTCCTGTCTGCAGGACACAAAAGCAAAGATCCAATGCTTCTGGAGGAAGAGTAGAAGACTCCTGTCTCTAGTGGTGGGGTAGGAAGACCTCTCATACTAAGCATGCTACATGAAAGAAAACCAGAGGACTTCTAACAGCTAGGTGCAGGGCAAGAAATCCTTTTCTGCCTAAGATCTGCCAGAGAGAGAATGCAGAGTTTAGATGCCATGTTAGGGACATAGGAGCAGAAATGTTGAAATGGCACCAACCCTGAGGCCCACATATGGAATTTATAACATATATAGAAGAAAAATGTATAGAACCATAGCGCAAGAGGTGGGATAAAGTAAAATAAGAATTTATTGTCATAAGGTTTTTATATAATTTATGAAGGAAAGTACTATTATTTGAAAGTAAACTGTGGTAAATTAAATTTATAAGTTACAAACCATAGAAGAAGCACTAAAATATTTGTAAAAGAGTTATAATTAATAAAACCAGAACGTAGAAGAAAAGTCAAAAACTCCTTAAATATATAAATGGTCTAAATATGTGCATTGAAATGCAGACAGTGTTACGCTGAATAAATAAGACAACACTGTGTTCTCTACAACATTTTCTTATTAAATGTGAAGATATGTTTAGGTTAAAAGTAAAATAGATCATTTTATGAATCTACAAAATAGATTATTTTATGAATTAAAATACAAAGCTATTAAGAAATTTACCAGTGCTGATGAAGTATTTCATAATGATGAGGAGTTCAGTATATCATAAAATATAATGATTCTAAATATGTGTGTGCTATGGATTGAATGTTTATATCCCCAAATTCATATGTTGAAACAAAATCCACAATGTGATGCTATTTGTACACATTGGGAAGTGATTAGGTCATGGGGGTGGAGCCCTCACAAATAGATCTGTGTCCCTAAAAAAGAGACCCCAGTGAGCTCCCTTGCTCCTTCTGCCATGTGAGGACACAGTAAGAAGACTGCCCTCTAGGAACCTGAAAGCAGTCCCTCACCAGACGCTAAATCTGGAAGCACCCTGATCTTCAGTATGAGAAATAAATTGCTGTTTTAGCTGGCCAATTTATGATATTTCTATTATTGCAGCCTGATCAGACAAAAATGCATATATACATACATGCATATGTATATGTATGTATATATGCAAATAACAATATGGTTTCAATTATATGCAGAAAATACTTACATAAAGATATACAGTAAAGATATACAATGCCCGAATAACACTGTCAACCAAATCGACCAACTGAGTTATAAAACACTTCACCCAATGAAACCATAATATACATTGTATGCTAGCACATGTAGACAATTTACTAACATAGACTGTATTATGGACCATAAATATCAAAAAATAATTCAAATTCTACAAAATGCATTTTTCTGACCAGAGCTGAATTTATTTTTTTTCTACTTCTTTTTTTTGAATATGAAACTTATTGTCAAATGGTTTCCATACAACACCCAGTGCTCATCTCAACAGGTGCCCTCTTCAATACCCCTGACACCCCCTCCCTCCCACCCCACATCCACCCTCAGTTTGTTCTCAGTTTTTAAGAGTCTCTTATGTTTTGGCTCCCTCCCTCTCTAAACTTTTTTTTCCCCTTCCCCTCCCCCATGGTCTTCTGTTAAGTTTCTCAGGATCCACATGGGAGTGAAAACATATAGTATCTGTCTTTCTTTGTATGACTTATTTCATTTAGCATAACACTCTCCAGTTCCATCCACGTTGCTACAAAAGGCCATATTTCATTGTTTCTCATTGCCACGTAGTATTCCATTGTGTATATAAACCACAATTTCTTTATCCATTCATCAGTTGATGGACATTTAGGCTCTTTCCATAATTTGGCTATTGTTGTAAGTGCTGCTATAAATATTGGAGTACAAGTGCCCCTATGCATCAGCACTCCTGTATCCCTTGGATAAATTCCTAGCAGTGCTATCACTGGGTCATAGGGTAGATCTATTTTTAATTTTTTGAGGAATCTCCACACTGTTTTCCAGAGGGGCTGCACCAGTTTGCATTCCCACCAAGTGCAAGAGGGTTTCCGTTTCTCCACATCCTGTCTAGCATCTAGAGTCTCCTGATTTGTTCATTTTAGTCACTCTGAGTGGCATGAGGTGATATCTGAGTGTGGTTTTGTATTGTATTTCCCTGATGAGGAGCGACGCTGAACATCTTTTCATGTGCCTGTTGGCCATCCGGATGTCTTCTTTAGAGAAGTGGCTATTCATGTTTTCTGCCCATTTCTTCACTGGATTATTTATTTTTCCGGTGTGGAGTTTGGTGAGTTCTTTATAGATTTTGGATACTAGCCCTTTGTCCAATATGTCATTTGCAAATATCTTTTCCCATTCCCTTGGTTGCCTTTTAGTTTTGTTGATTGTTCCCTTTGCAGTGCAGTAGCTTTTATCTTCATGAAGTCCCAATAGTTCATATTTCTTTTAATTCCCTTGCCTTTGTAGATGTGTCAAGTAAGAAATTGCTGCATTTGAGGTCAGAGATATTTTTCCCTGCTTTCTCCTCTAGGGTTTTGATGGTTTCCTGTCTCACATTCAGGTCCTTTATCCATTTTGAGTTTGTTTTTGTGAATGGTGTGAGAAAAGTGGTCTAGTTTCAACCTTCTGCATGTTTCTGTCCAGTTCTCCCAGCACCATTGGTTAAAGAGACTGTCTTTTTTCCATTGGATGTTCTTTCCTGCTTTGTCAAAGATTAGTTGGCCATATGTTTGTGGGTCTAGTTCTGGGGTTTCTATTCTATTCCATTGGTCTATGTGTCTGTTTTTGTGCCAATACCATGCTGTCTTGATGATGACAGCTTTGTAGTAGAGGCTAAAGTCTGGGATTGTGATACCTCCCATTTTGGTCTTCTTCTTCAAAATTACTTTGGCTATTCGGGGTCTTTTGTGGTTCCATAGAAATTTTAGGATTGCTTGTTCTAGCTTCAAGAAGAATGCTGGTGCAATTTTGATTGGGATTGCATTGAATGTGTAGATAGCTTTGGGTAGTATTGACATTTTCACAGTATTTATTCTTCCAATCCATGAGCACGGAATGTTTTTCCATGTCTTTATATCTTCTTCAATTTCCTTCCTAAGCTTTCTATAGTTTTCAGCATACAGATCTTTTACATCTTTGATTAGGTTTACTCCTAGGTATTTTATGCTTCTTGGTGCAGTTGTGAATGGGATCACTTTCTTTATTTGTCTTTCTGTTACTTCATTGTTAGTGTATAAGAATGCAACTGATTTCTATTCATTGATTTTGTATCCTGCGACTTTGCTGAATTCATGTATCAGTTCTAGTAGACTTTTGGTGGAGTCTATTGGGTTTTCCATGTATAATATCATGTCATCTGCAAAAAGTGAAAGCTTCACTTCATCTTTGCCAATTTTGATGCCTTTGATTTCCTTTTGTTGTCTGATTGCTGATGCTAGCACTTCCAACATTATGTTAAACAACAGTGGTCAGAGTGGACATCCCTGTCGTGTTCCTGATCTTAGGGGGATAGCTTCAGTTTTTCCTTATTGAGGATGATGTTAGCTGTGGGCTTTTCATAAATGGCTTTTATAATGATTAAGTATGTTCCTTCTATCCCGACTTTCTCGAGGGTTTTTATTAAGAAAGGATGCTGAATTTTGTCAAATGCTTTTTCTGCATCGATTGACAGGATCATATGGTTCTTATCTTTTATTTTATTAATGTGATGTATCACCCTGATTGATTTGTGAATGTGGAACCAGCCCTGTAGCCCAGGAATGAATCCCACTTGATCATGGTGAATAATTCTTTTTGTATGCTGTTGAATTCGATTTGCTAATATCTTATTGAGAATTTTTGCATCCATATTCATCAGGCATATTGGTCTGTAAGTCTCTTTTTTGGCTGGGCCTCTGTCTGGTTTAGGAATCAAAGTAATGCTGGCTTCATAGAATGAGTCTGGAAGTTTTCCTTCCCTTTCTATTTTTGGGAACAGCTTGAGAAGAATAGGTATTATCTCTGCTTTAAATGTCTGGTAAAATTCCCCTGGGAAGCCATCTGGTCCTGGACTCTTATTTGTTGGGAGATTTTTGATGATTGATTCAATTTCTTTGCTGGTTATGGGTCTGTTCAAGCTTTCTATTTCTTCCTGTTTGAGTTTTGGAAGTGTGTGTGTGCTTAGGAATTTGTCCATTTCTTCCAGGTTACCCAGTTTGGTGGCATATAATTTTTCATAGTATTCCCTGATAATTGCTTGTATTCCTGAGGGATTGGTTGTAATCATTTCATTTTCATTCATGATTTTATCAATTTGGGTCATCTCCCTTTTCTTTTTGAGAAGCCTGGCTAGAGGTTTATCAATTTTGTTTATTTTTTAAAAAAATCAACTCTTGGTTTCATTGATCTACTCTACAGTTTTTTTTTTTTTGATTCTACATTGTTTATTTCTGCTCTGATCTTTATTATTTCTCTTCTTCTGATGGGCTTGGGGTCTTTGATGTTCTGCTTCTATTTCCTTTAGGTGTGCTGTTAGATTTTGTATTTTGGATTTTTCTTGTTTCTTGAGATAGGCCTGGATTGCAATGTATTTTCCTCTCAGGACTGCCTTCGCTGCATCCCAAAGCATTTGGATTGTTGTATTTTGATCTTCATTTGTTTCCATATATTTTTAAATTTCTTCTCTAAGGCCTGGTTGACCTGTTTGTTCTTTAGTAGGGTGTTCTTTAACTCCATTCTTTTGGAGGTTTTCCATATTTTTTCCTGTGGTTGATTTCAAGTTTCATAGCATTGTGGTCTGAAAGTGTGCATGGTATGATCTCAATTCTTTTATACTTACGAAGGGCTGTTTTGTGACCCAGTATGTGATCTATCTTAGAGAATGTTCCATGTGCACTCGAGAAGAAAGTATATTCTGTTGCATTGGGATGCAGAGTTCTAAATATGTCAAGTCCATCTGATCCAACATATCATTCAGGGCCTTTGTTTCTTTACTGATCCTGTGTCTAAATCATCTATCCATTGTTGTAAGTGGAGTATTAAAGTCCCCTGCAATTACCACATTCTTATCAGTAAGGTTGCTTATGTTTGTGATTAATTGGTTTATATATTTTGGGGGCTCCCATATTCGGCACAAAGACATTTATAATTGTTAGCTCTTCCTAATAGATAGACCCTGTAATTGTCATATAATGCCATTCTTCATCTCTTGTTACAGCCTTTAATTTAAAGTCTAGTTTGTCTGATATAAGTACGGCTCCTCCACCTTTCTCTGACTTCCAATAGCATGATAGATAGTTCTCCATCCCATCACTTTCAATCTGAAGGTGTTCTCAGGTCTAAAATGAGTCTCTTGTAGACAGCAAATAGATGGGTCTTGTTTTTTTTATCCATTCTGATACCCTATGTCTTTTGGTTGGCGCATTTAGTCCATTTACATTCAGTGTTATTATAGAAAGATATGAGTTTAGAGTCATTGTGATGTCTGTAGGTTTCATGCTTGTAGTGATGTCTCTGGTACTTTGTGGTCCTTGCAACATTTCACTCACAGAATCCCCCTTAGGATTTCTTGTAGGGCTGGTTTAGTGTGATGAATTCCTTCAGTTTTTGTTTGTTTGGGATGACTTTTTTCTCTCCTTCTATTCTGAATGACAGACTTGCTGGATAAATGAATCTCGGCTGCATATTTTTTCTGTTCATCTCATTGAGGATTTCCTGCCATTTCTTTCTGGCCTGCTGAGTTTCAATAGGTAGGTCTGCCACAAGTCTTATGGGTCTCCCTTTATAATGTTTATCCTGACTTGCTTTCAGAATTCTCTCTTTATCCTAGTATTTTGCCAGTTTCACTGTGATATGTCATGCAGAAGATCGATTGAAGTTACATCTGAAGGGAGTTCTCTATGCCTCTTGGATTTCAATGCCTTTTTCCTTCCCCAGATCAGGGATGTTCTCAACTATGATTTGTTCAAGTACACCTTCAACCCCTTTCTCTCTCTCTTCCTCTTCTGGAATTCCTATGATACTGATATTGTTCTGTTTGTTTGCATCACCTAGCTCTCTAATTCTCCCCTTATAGTCCTGGATTTTTTTATCTCTCTCCTTCTCAGCTTCCTCTTTTTCCATAATTGCATCTTCTAATTCACCTATTCTCTCCTCTGCTTCTTCAATCCGAGCTGTGGTCACCTCCGTTTTATTTTGCACCTCATTTATAGTGTTTTTTGCTCCTCATGACTATTTCTTAGTCCCTGATCTCTGTAGCAATAGATTCTCTACTGTCCTCTATACTTTTTTTCAAGACCAGCAATTCATTTTATGATTATTATTATAAATTCTTGTTTGTTTTATTGCTTAAATCGTTTTTGATCAATTCGTTAGTTATCGCTAGCTACTTCCTGTAGTTTCTTTTGAGGAGAGTTCTTCTGTTTCATCATTTTGGGTAGTCCCTGGGGTGGTGTGGAACTGTAGGCCCCTTCCCCTGTGCTGTCTGGAGTAATTTGTGTTGGTGGGTGGGGCCTCAGTCAGACCCGATGTCTGTCCCCAGCCCACTGATGGGGCCACAGTCATACTGGTGTGTACTTTATTTTCCCCTCTCCCAGGGGCAGGACTCACTGTGGAGTGGTGTGGTCCCTGTCCAGGCTACTTGCACATTGCCAGGCTTGTGGTGCTGCTTTGATGGTAACTGGCGTATTAGCTGGGCTGGATCCACAAGGGGCACAGGAGTGGAAGGGGCAGGCTTAGCTCACTTTTCCGTAGGTGGTCTCCTGCAGGGGGGCCCTGCAACACTGGGAGGGAGGCAGACCTGTCAGAGGGATGGATCCACAGAAGCACAGCATTGGGTGTTTGCGCGGTGCAAGCAAGTTCGGTGATGGGAACTGGTTCCCTTTGGGATTACGGCTGGGGGATGGGAGAAAGGGTTGGCGCTTGCCAATGCCTTTGTTCCCCACTGAGCTGAACTCTGTTTTCCGGGGCTCAGCAACTCTCCCTCCTGGTGTCCTCTTGCCCTCCCACTCTCTGAGCAGAGCTGTTGACTTTTACCATTCCAGATGTTAAGTTCTCCTGGCTGTCAGAACTCACAGAGTCAGGCCCCTCAGCTTTTGTAAGCCAGACTTCAGGGCCTCTGCCTTGCTGGGCTGGCTGCTCCTCCACTGCCCCAGCTCCTTCCCACCAGTCCGTGTAGCATGCACCGCCTCTCTGCCCTTCCTGCCCTCTTCCGTGGGCCTCTTGTCTACGCTTGGCTCCAGATAGTCCATTCTGTTAGTCTTCTGGTGGTTTTCTGGGTTATTTAGGCATGTGTGGGTGGAATCTAAGTGATCAGCAGGACGCGGTGAGCCCAGCGCCCTCGTATGCTGCCATCTTCCAACCTATCTTCAGAGCAAAATTTAACTAAAAATCAATAATATAAATATATCTAAAAATCCCCAAATATTTTTTGTGGATATACTAATGGCACCTCAAAGATATCCTAATACTATGAATATGTTACTTTTCATGGTAAAACGGACTTGGGGGTGTAATTAAATTAAGGATCAAATTAAGGTTGTTGAGATAGCAAGATTATTCTGGATGATGTGGATTAGCCTAATGTAATTACAAGGGTCTTTAACAGTTTTGTTTTTTGTTTTTTTGTTTTTTTTGAGAGAGCAAGAATGGGGGCATGCTCTCAAGTGCAAACAGGGAAGGCGCAGAGGGAGAGGAAGGGAATGAATCCCAAGGAGACTATACGCAGCTTGGAGCCTGATTTCAGGCTTGATCCCACATCCTTGGGATCGTGACCCAGGAGGAAAGCCAAAATCAAGAGTCAAATGCCCAATGGACTGACTCATCCAGTTGCTCCTTTTTTTGTTGTTGTCTTGCATTAGAGACAGAGAGAGGGAGCAAGTGGGGAGGGGCAGAGGGCAGTGTCTTCATAAAAGAGAGGCAGGAGGTTTAAAGTAAGAAAAAGATATGACTATGGAAACAGAGGTTTATGTCATGCATTCTGACGATGGAGGAAAGGCCCAAGGAATGAAGGTGGCCTCTAGAAGCCAACTGAGGCAAGGAAACAAATTCTTACTGGAGCCTCCAGAATGAATGTGATGTTGAAGACACTTTAATTTTAGGCCCATGAGATTCTTATTAAGCTTCTGACCTCCATAACTGGAATATGATAATTTTATAATATTTTAAGCTACTGAGTTGATGGTAATTGGCTAATAGCAATAAGAAACTAATACATTTTGGCAACAAAACAATGCACTTCTTACTAACCCTGGTTCAAAAAATAAATTCCATGCGAAATTTGAAAATATGGTTTAAAACCTTGGTTTGCAAGCATAATTTGTCCTGGAAACATGCTTGTAATCCAAAGCACTTGTATATCAAAGTGAATTTCCCCATAAGAAATAATGGAAACTCAGATGACTTGTTTCACAACCCAAAAAATACTCATATAAAAGTGATTATAATACTGTAATATAATACAAAATTTAAAAAATACAAAATATAAAGAAAAGTAAACAAATTAACTAGTACTTACCTTTGAAAACTTTCATGGCTGGTGAGGGAGACAAGAGAGGAGGGTTATTGTGTAGAACGACTTTCACTATCACTAATGGATGTTGACTACAGTGCAGTATTAATAAACTCTTGTCATATACTGTATTTAATGTAACTGGGAATAAGGCAGCAGAGGAAAGGATCTATATCTGCAGGAAGCCTGACCTAGAATGAAGCAAAGCATTCCTAAGCTTACTCTTGTATGGGAAAGCAAGACTGTCCGTAGGTGCTCTGAAGTGATAAAAAATACACTAGTGCTAGTTGTGACACCTTCCAATGTTCTGAAAAATCACTGATTTGTACTAAATACCGTAGCCTGAGACGAAGCATCCAAGCATGGAAGACAATCACCCACAATCCTGCAGTGAGAGAGAGAAGAACCATTGACTCAGTTGTGATCATGTGACACTCGGCATGATGTACTACTCATATTGCAAAACATCACTCGTTTATCAGCTTAAAATTTATTAGAAATGTTTGTTTGTCTTGAAGAACACTCACAGAACAAGTTACTCACAATCCAAGGTTTTACTGTTTTTCAAAGTAAGTGAAAATGAAAACACAACATAAGAAATTTTCTGAGATGCAGCAAAAAGTGATGTAAACAGGGAAGTTTACAGCATTAATGCAGATACTCAAAAGGAAGAGTTACCTCAAATCAATAATCTAAACTCCTCCCCCACCTTAAGAAACTAGAAAAAGAACAGAGTAAATCTAAAGCAAACAGAAGGTAGAAAACAATAACCATAAAAGCAGATATCAAAGAAATTGAAAACAAAAAAAGTAGAGAAAACTCAATGAACCAATTTTTGCTTTTGAAAAAAAAATCAGGGGGCGCCTGGGTGGCTCAGTCGGTTGAGCGTCCAACTTCAGCTCAGGTCACGATCTCGCGGTCCGTGAGTTCGAGCCCCGCGTCGGGCTCTGGGCTGATGGCTCAGAGCCTGGAGCCTGCTTCCGATTCTGTGTCTCCCTCTCTCTCTGCCCCTCCCCCATTCATACTCTGTCTCTCTCTGTCTCAAAAATAAATAAATGTTAAAAAAAAAATTAAAAAAAAAGAAAAAAAATCAGTAAAACTAATAAATATCTAAGCCAAACCTCTAGCCTATATGTAAATGGCTTAGATATTTATTAATTACACACATATACACATGGACATATATATATATGAGAAAATATATTAATGTAATACAAATTACATTAATATGGGATTAACACAAATTACAAATGCCAGGAATGAAAGAAGGGACTTCACTACAGATTCTACGAACACTAAAGGTAAATACCTTATGAATAATTTGACCTCAATAAATTCACCAAATGAGATGACATGGACCATCTATGAAATATTTAAAATAACAGAAGAATTCATTAAAGAAGAATTAACAACCCTGTATATATTAAATAAATCAAATGCATTATTAAATAACTTCTCCTAAAGAAACTGCAGATCAGATGATTTAACTGGTGAATTCTACAGAATATTTGAGGAAGAATGATACTAATTGTAGACAACCTCTACTAGAACCCTTCGCAACTCATTTTGTGAGGACACTGTTAGCTTAATGCCAGTCAGAGATTACAAGAAAAGAAAAATTGTAGACCAATATTCCTCACAAATGTGAACACACAAATTCTCTATCAATATTAGTAAGTAAAATTTAGCAATGTATTAAAAAGATAATAAATCTGGACAATATGGGATTTATTCTAGGAATGCAAAATTGGTTCAACATTTAAAAACCAATCAGCATAAATCATCCTATCAACAGAATTAAATATAAATGATTATCTTGATACATTCAGACAAATTTTTGACAAATTTCAACACATGTACATTATACAAACTTTCAGCATCTAGGAATATAAGGAAACTTTCAACTTATAGAAGTTCTTCTCTAGGAAACACATTTACCTTGTACTTAATGGTGAGAGACTGAATAGTTCTCTCCTAAAATCATAAGGCAATGATGTTCATTTTCACAGCTTCTGTTTAACATTGTACTGAAAGTCCTACCCAGTCAAATAATGTAAGAAAAACAAATAAAAGTCATAAAGGTTAAAGGCAAGAAATAACACTGGAGGGAGGATGGGAGAGGATAACATGACAAACTGTATGGAAAGCCCTAAATAATCTGGGGGGAAAAACCCAACTCACTTATACTAATAAGTGAGTCTTTGCAGGTTTCAAGACAAAAGATCAATAAAAACATAAAGGCATATATAGATATTGGCAAAAATAATTTAAAAGTGGCAGAAAAAATTGATAATAGCATTAATAAAATATACTCAGCTATAAATCTAAAGAAAATATGTAAAAACTTTATGCTTAGAACTACTAAATATTGACTACAAAATATTGATGAAGTTAATTAAACTAGACCCAAATGAATAGAAAAGTATCTACTGAGTTAATGGACGGGAAATTCAATATTGTTAAGTTAGCAATTTTCCCAATTAAATATATAGAGTTGGTGCTATTGCAATTAAAATATCAGCAGGGTTTTTGTAGACATTGATAAGCCAATATGAAATTTTGTAAGGAAATGTGTATGACCTACATTAACCAAACAGCTTCAAAACAAACATATAATGAAGTACAGTAATCAAGTTAGTACAGAATCGGCAAGGAGATAGACATATAGATCAATAAAAGAGAATATAGTGCCCAAGAATAGATCCATACAAAAATGTTCAATATATTTTTACAAAGAGAAAGATGCCAGTGTAATTCATTGGGAAAGTAATAGTCTTTTTAGAAATGGTACTAGATAAATTATATATTCATATAAAAATGAACTTTGACTCATATTTTACACCATATATAAAATCCAATATTAGATGGATAATAGACCTAATTGTAAAACCTAAAACTATAAAGTTTCTTTAAGAAAACATGGGAGAAAATCTTTGTGACATTGGATTAAGAAATGATTTCTTCCATATGAGACAAAAAATATGTAAAAACCCTAACCATTTGGACTGTGTTAAAATTTAATACTATGCTCTTCTAAAAACATCATTAAGAAAATGTAAAGGCAAGGGTCGCCTGGGTGGCTCAGCTGGTTAAGCATCTGACTTCAGCTCAGTTCATGATCTCACGGTTTGTGACTTTGAGCCCTGCAACGAGTTCACTGCTGTCAGTACAGAGCCTGCTTCAGATCCTCTGTTCCCTCTCTGTGCCCCACCCCCACTGGTTCTGTCTCAAAATAAATAAATTAACTTAAAAAAAAAAAAAAAAGAATGAAAATGAAAAGGCAAGTCACAGACTGGGAGAAAATAATTGCCAAACACATTTTTTTTTTTTAATATATTTCTTTTTTTTTTTCAACTTTTTTTTTTTTTATTTATTTTTGGGACAGAGAGAGACAGAGCATGAACGGGGGAGGGGCAGAGAGAGAGGGAGACACAGAATCGGAAACAGGCTCCAGGCTCCGAGCCACCAGCCCAGAGCCGGACGCGGGGCTCGAACTCACGGACCGCGAGATCGTGACCTGGCTGAAGTCGGACACTTAACCGACTGCGCCACCCAGGCGCCCCCAAACACATTGTTGATAAAGAACTTGTATCCAGAATATATGCAGACAATGTATAAGTTAACCAAAAATTAGTTAAAGTGAAGTAATAGATTTGAATGGATGTCTCATCAAAAAAGAGATAAGTACAGGGCGCCTGGGTGGCTCAGTCACTTGAGCGTCCAACTTCTGCTCAGGTCATGATCTCGCAGTTCGTTGGTTCGAGCCCCGCATCGAGCTCTGTGCTGATGGCTCAGAGCCTGGAGCCTGCTTCCGATTCTATGTCTCTCTCTCTCTCTCTCTCTCTGCCTCTCCCTCATTCGCATTCTGTCTCTCTCTGCCTTTCAAAAATGAATAAATGTTAAAAAAATTAAAAAAAGATAAATGACAGATAAGATTATAGAAGTCTGTTCATATCATTAGTTATTTAGTAAATGCAAATTAAACCACTATGAGATATAATGACATACTTACTGGGTGGTTAATATACAAAAAGCAGAAAGTACAAAACTGACAAGAAATCAGATCAACATGAAATATTGTACATTGCTGGTGGGAATGCAAAATGTGCCACCATTCTGGGAAAGAACATGGCAGTGTCTTATCAATTTGTACTTACCTGAAATCTTCTTCTAATCATTTACCCAAGAGAAAGGAAAACACATGTTCACATAAAGGCTTGTATGTAAATATTTATAACAGCTTTTTTCCCACAATAATCCCAGACTGAAAACAACTCAAATAGTTGTCAATTTGGTATTATTTAAAGATATATCACAGTCCATGCATGCTTATTACAACTCAGGAAAAAATAATAATAATGAATCACTAGCATAAGCAACAACAGGACTAAATATCAAAACTATGCTAAGTGAAATAAGTTAGGCAAAAAATGTCTACACACTACAGAGTACATGACTTTTTGGAGAAGGGATATTACAGGGACAGAAATCAGGACGGTGATCACCAATGATTGCCTGACTTTGGCAATGATGGGGAGTTGAGTGCAAACTGCCATGAGGGACATTTGGGATGATAAAAATGTTTCCTATTTCAGTTGGGGTGGTGGTTACATCACTGTATAAATGTATCAAAATAAACTGTACACACCAATAGATAGTGAATTTTGTGGAGTATAAAATAAACCTCAGTAAACCATAGAAACAGTAAATTGAGTCTCGCTAGAGTTGAAGTCATACATATCACTGAATAATCCTAAGGAAAGTTTGCAAATATTGGGGAGAGAATCTAGAACAAAAGTTGGACCCTTTATGTTTCTTATATTATTAGCTTGATTAAGGGATCTCTTAATTTTTTTGAATATAAATGTTACATTTGCTTCAATTGGAATAATTAATTTTTTATACAAAGAAGTAGAATATAGTTTTATCTTCCTAATTTCAAGCAAAAACAGCTCAAAGAAACATATTTTCCTTGTCTTATTTACTTTAATTACAAAACTAATATATTTCTTAAAAATTAATTAAACAAAATAATGGAAATTAAAAATAAAATACCCCTGATATCCCTTTAAAATAATACACCTCCCACTATCTCTTAGAAGTGTTCATTGTAGCTGTGCCTGGGTGGCTTAGTCAGTTAAGCATCTGACTCTTGATCTCAGCTCAGGTCTTGATCACGGAGTCATGAGTTCAAGCCCCACATTGGCCTCCACACTGAGTGTGAAGCCTACTTAAAAGATAAAAAAAGAAAAGACTGTTCATTGTAGAGACATGTAAACAGTAATTTTGGACATCTAACTCCAAGTCTGATCTCTACAAGTAAAAATTAAGTTGCAAGTGTTAGGTATATCCTGTAAACTATGTTAAATTTAATTTGTTCAGATGAAGTTGGTAAACTTGTTAAATATACCTACATCTGACAAACCTAGAAGCATAAATAACGGTTGTGTGGCAAAACTGAACGTCCATACCTTTGATTTCTCAGAGTTCATATGGACATTCAGGCTCTCAAGGTGCTAAGTCTCTTCCGTGCTCATCAGCAATTCTTTTGTACCTATGTCCTTCAAGTCAACTAGACTATTGTCTGTGTGTATTTGAGCTTAATTTATTGCATGTAACCCACAAACGTGACACTACTTTTGTATTAAATAATAGCCCTCAGAGTTAACCATTATTAAAGTTTAGAAATAAAGATTTCTAGGAAAAATACAATGATTAAGCAATCTGAAAAATTTGAATAAAACTGAGCTAAAGCTGAATTTTAATCTGATATGTCTGGGAAAAAATAATTGCTGATCTGCACATCAAAATATTAATGAAACACAAACATTGTAATTTTTTGTATGCATAGAGATTTAGTTCATGCTAATGACAATTGTAATTAATCATCAGAACTTTCATTTAAACAGTTAGAAATTGACCACGATATTTTGCCAAAACAGTTATTATTTAAAAATAAATGGGGCGCCTGGGTGGCGCAGTCGGTTAAGCGTCCGACTTCAGCCAGGTCACGATCTCGCGGTCCGTGAGTTCGAGCCCCACGTCGGGCTCTGGGCTGATGGCTCAGAGCCTGGACCCTGTTTCTGATTCTGTGTCTCCCTCTCTCTCTGCCCCTCCCCCGTTCATGCTCTGTCTCTCTCTGTCCCAAAAAAATAAATAAAACGTTAAAAAAAATAAATAAATAAAAATAAAAAAATAAAAATAACTAAGTAATAGGTTTTGACTCTGGAATATGAACTAATTTTAATAGTAATTTCATTCATTAGACATGGAAACTTCATATGTCCAGATATTCAATGTACTTCTAAATTATATATTTTATAATGCCCTTCTCAAGAGAAATCCTTTTTGTTTGTGAGATTTAGCCTTGACAGTTTTGCTTTAATTATAGATTGATTTTGTCCTCCCTATAATATTTCAGCGATGTTATAAAAGTAGTATTTCATCTGATATCATATAAATTAATACATTCACTTCCAAAAACATGTATGGGGATGCCCTATTTTTCACTCATACTGAGATCTTCTGAAACCATGGCCTCAGTCTCTCATTATGCCAGGAAAAAGCCCTCTAGGTTACATGCTACTCTGTAGCTTTACCTCTGTTTCACAGCGTTCTTGGCTCTGGAAATGTTCAGATACTTTCTGTGCTTACCTGAATCTATCACTAAGCCCAATCTGTTCCTAACACCCCACACAGCCATCTGGAGATCCTATAGTCTCAAATTTGGAACAGAGGACAGGGGAAGATGCACGTTCATGCCACCGGCATCTAATACTCATGTTAGGTTACTTTCAAATCTCTTCTTTAAAGAGCAGTGGTAATGGTAGAGGGCTGTGGAGTGGCTACTTGTGCCTCATCTTTTCTTCTGCATATTTCATTTGATTTTCTTTTGCTTGAGCTGTATCTTTTCAGGGGAATGTTTATTTTTCAAATGTAAAGTTGTGAATTAGACATTTTGGTCCAACAGTTACCCCAGGACCACTCCCCTCCCTGGGGTAATGTCAGACTCATATCTCATAAACCAAAATAAGGAAATAATATAAAGTTAATATGGAAGTTGGGACAGAAATGAACAAAATTGGCATCTGTTAATACTTCACATATTATCCTAACATATACTGTTCTTTTCTTATACATTTTTGTGGAATTCATTATTGAGACATTTTTTTATGAGAGTCCCACTTTGTGTTTTAGATCAAACATATTTTTTTAGTGTACCCTTATTCATTACACATAATACTTTTATTAAGCCATGAAGCTAAAATTATAACATGTCATTGGTTTTGATAATAGTTCTTGAAAATATAATGAGACTATAAATACATATTGAAATAATAATATCTTCATTATATTTTAGAAAAGACTTAATCTAGTACTCTACAGTGTGAAGGATTTAAATCAGATATATAAAAGAAATAGTAAAATGGCATTGAACACTATCTATCTGTTCCATAAATTATTTGGTTATGATTTTTTTAAGTCAAATATGTAATAGTATCCCATGTTGTACATGAGTTTATTCTACAGAAGACTTTATATCTCCCAGTAGGCTCATTATAAGGACTGGCACTGAGAATTAGAAAAGAAGGTAAAACAGGCAAATCTCAGAAAAATAATACTTTCTTTGGTTAAATAATAATTAAATCACTAGGAATGAGATTAGCTAACAGCATGAAAACCTCCCAGAAGAAGCTTGCCTAAAATGGATTTAGAAATATTCAAGTTGCCTCCCTGGATGCTGTCATTGAAGTAGTCAAATTAAAATGAACCAGTATTAAAAAAAAACAATTACTTTGTCAGATATTTTATTAAATAACACTTAAATTATGTAACATGATTTTTGTGATGACAAATGCAGCAGTCTGTCCAAGCTATTGAAGTTGTTGGGAAAACTGATGATTTCTAGATCAATAAGATTTCTTAGATAAAGCAAACTGAATCACCATTAACCTACCCTACCCGTTAGAAAAAAAGTAAACAAAGAGGGTCTCAGAATAATACAATAAATGGCAAACAAATAAAACTAAAGTTATAAAATCACCACATTTTTCTCTAGTAAATCAGATCAGGTGAGTAGAAGCAGGATAGATGTTTTTAAATGTTTTTATTTACTTGTTCCTTTAGACATTCCTCCTTTCAGCATCTACTTACTGTATCATTTTACTTTCACATTAGAACTTGGTAGGAAGGTAATGAGTCAGTAACAGGAATAAAAGAAGAAAAGAATTAGTAGTTTGGGTAACATCTTTCCACATCATTCCAGTGCTTTATTGACATGAAACAATTTTGTCATATTTATTTGCTATTTGGATTCCTCTATGTTTCCAGCATATGGAGATCTAATAAAATTTTTGGTTATACCAATTTACTGTGCTAGAGAAATTAAATTTTAACATTAATATCTATGAACCTTAAAAAAATTGGAGAATGATTTTTTTAATCTCTTCGCAGTATATTTTTGCAATCATATTACCCTAAGATAGTATGACCTATAATAGATAATTAAATTACTTAAATAAAGCAATGTGCAGACATTTACCTTTGTTGTTGTCACTTAAGAGAGAATTCCTACGAATTCTATATGTATAGAGATCTCCGAAGCTAGTATGTACAGTTTTAAATATACATTTGTGTGTGGATAACATAGGTACAAATTGGTACAAGCAGAAAAATAGTTGGAATGATAATTTCTCTTTCTTTTACAGTGTTTATTTAAAATTCACTTTGTAGTCAAGGCACATAAGATACTTTGATTTGAAGAGGTTTCCTTTTGAAGGTGACAGGCTCGCTTTCACTAAAACATTAATCCTCTGGCTATTTATCAGAGACTAGAGACTGTAAGGACATTGGAGACTAGAAATATTATACTCAGAGAATAAAGAAAATCCTAGTACTTCTTGAACTCAAGGGTTTTCATATTACACAAAAGCATTTGGAAAGTATATATTTGGAATGAAAATGGAAGTGTGAGCCCTCATCATTTATATTAAACATATTAGAGAAAGCTATCATTTAGTGGATTTCTCTTTAAATGTTTTTTTTTTTTTAAAGCTCAAGAAACCGCACACACATACACACACGCATGATTAAGTGCAAAGGACAGTTTTAATAGCTATGGCAAAAGGAAATATGATTTAAAAGACTTTAGCCCTATCATTTCTTTTGATATCACTAAGTTGGTCCTGTAGGCAAAGTAATGAGAATAGCAGAGTACATAATGGAGGAACTCTTCCAGAAAGGCAATTCAGAGAATATTGGATAGATTAGTGTACAGTGGTCAGATAAGTTCCTCACATCTTGATTCCTCCCTAACTATGTATGTACCAGAACTATGAGAGATTTCAGGAGAACACACAAAATGTAATGTCAAGAAGCCAATATATTCATGAGGAAATACATAATATAGTTCTTATGAAACAGGTTTTCAGAGTTGTGGCTTTTAGACGTTTGAAGGTAGAGACCGTCTAATTCAGTTGTATCATCTTTACCACATTTACTAATGAGAATGCAGAAATCTATAATGGTGTATTACGCAAGATCGCACAGGATGTAAATAGTAGTGGCTGCTATATGGAAGAGGTACTGGCTTGACAGTCAAGGGAACTGAATGTTAATTTACTAAATTAACCTTATTAAATAAAATAACTTAGCTCACCTTTTATTTCATAGTTATAAAATTAAGATGGTTGGACTAAAATGTAAAATTAAAAGGAATAAGCAAAACATATATCAACATGTCTAAATATTGAAAATAAATTCAGGGGCGCCTGGGTGGCGCAGTCGGTTAAGCGTCCGACTTCAGCCAGGTCACGATCTCGCGGTCCGTGAGTTCGAGCCCCGCGTCGGGCTCTGGGCTGATGGCTCGGAGCCTGGAGCCTGTTTCCGATTCTGTGTCTCCCTCCGTCTCTGCTCCTCCCCCGTTCACGCTCTGTCTCTGTCTGTCCCATAAATAAATAAAAAACGTTGAAAAAAAAAATTAAAAAAAAAAAAAAAAAAAGAAAATAAATTCAGAACAGCACATACAGTCTAAACTATTTATATGCATTTAAAACACAGGTCACATCATTATGTATTGTCTATGGCTAGATATATGAATGTAAAAGTAAAAATGGACTAGATGAATATACACCAAAATCATACTAGTGGTTGCTTCTGAGACAAGGGTAAGAATATATGTTTGGAGCATGTGGTCTGAAAAAAAAAAAAAAGAAAAAAAAAAGAAAAGAAAAACCTACCTGTATCTGGGTGTGGTTTTTCTGACTGTAAAATGGGTATAATAATATTATGTGCATATAAGTTTGCTGTGAATAGTAAATGAGTAAACACAGTAAAGTGTTTAGAACAAGTGATTGGGATACAGTAAGATATTGTTATCATTATCATTAACATTTTATAATTGGAACCTCAGATCTACCTCTTGAGCTAATGATATTCATATACATTCCAGGTCAATCCTCCTTCATATACAATCCAGGTAAATAGGAAGCAACACGGGAGACAGGAACAAGTTTACTTCCAGTTTTGACACAATCAAAGCTTCATTTATTAAATCATTGCAGTAAAGATTGAGAGGAAAAAGCCTGTGTATCATTGATGATCTTTATAACATCATTTATTATTGACTATTCTAAAATAATATAATTTTATATACATAGAATATCACATATATATACAGCAAGTTTTGTCAAATGTGTGTCAATTTTTTTATAAAATGTTTTTAGTATGTATTATAATTTTCTTCATACAACACAGTCAGTTATTTAATATCTGTTTGTGGCATTAATTAATTACCACAAAGTTCATTATACTTTCTAATTATCTTTTAACTGTATTTTCAATAACCAGGTATTTTTCACTAAAGTATATATTATAATGTTACTTTGAAATAATATTCTCTCCTTGTATAATTTGTAATGAATAAATCATTGGCATTTATTTAAATATTATATTTAAATTCATCATTTCCATCCTCTAATATTTTAACTATACTTGTTCTTTTTATGTTTACAACAGATATATTGATTGGAAGTAATTGAAAATATATACTCTAAAGAAACCTGTTTCAATGTTGCAATAATTTAGAATTCTAGTCTATCAGTAAATATATGGAAATATTATTTGCATTTCTTGGTTATAATTTAGACATGTGTCTAATCAAATGAAGAAACTTTCAGGTTAATTTTTAAGCTTAAATTTAAATCTAATCAAGCAATGGTATCTTGATTCCTCAACAAATGATATTATGGACTCCAGAGCAATTATTTCAGTGTGGCACACAAATTAACAGTAGTTTAAATAATATATGCACCAATTCACATAGAGCAAAAGCAATAATTTTATTTTATAGCTCCAAGGAATTGAATTTTAATGATCACTAAACTTTTAAGAAACTCTAAAATCTCACAATAAAAGTTTAAGTATTTTTCCTGTTACTAATATTGAACAATAATAGAGATTTTCTGGTTTGAGTCAAACTTTATGTCATAGAATGGTGGTTCTGACTCATACCTTTTTGAATAAATTTAGAAAATAAAAATAAATTACTTAAAATAAAATTTGCTATAATCTTCATGGCCATGATTCATCAAATTAAGACAAATTGTGGGGGCACCTGGCTCAGGGTAGATCATGCTACTTTTGATCTCAGAGTTGTAAGTGTGAGCCCATTGTTAAGTATAGAGAGTATTTAAAAATAATAAGACAACATTGTGGTCCCTAGAGTCAGATAATTCATCCTTATATCCTTAATATTAGCATGTATCTTAGTGCACTGAAGACATTAAACAAAAGCCTATTGCATATGAATGAGTGGAAAGATTGATGCTTTTCAGATTTATATCTCTGAATTGTCCTTACTTTAAGTGGAGAATTTAAAACAAGAGAGACAAAACTCTAAATTTTAATGGAAGACAAAAGAAATGGTGGGATTGGATGATCAGGTTCATCTTTGGTCCAATTACTTTCAGCTATTCTCCACATAAATCCTGAATTTTTCTCCATACCTGGCAACATATGAAGGACTATGGATGCTAGAAAAGGAATAGAAACATAGAAATATTCTATGTTTCATCAGCTTGCTATTTTTAAAATAAATTATTATTTTTTTTAATTAAAAATGTGTCTATCCATCGATTATTTATCTATATAACAATAATTTGGATATTTAGTGTTTTGAATTTGGGCACCTAAAACTATCCCTTTCAAATTATAGACTTTGTATTTTATGTAAATCCTGCTAGAAATGTGTATGATTTCTTTATTTTTAATAATTATGGGTTTTGAGGGGTGCCTGGGTGACACAGTTGGTTAAGTGTCCAGCTTTGGCTCAGGTCATGATCACACAGTTCATGAGTTCGAGTCCCACATCAGGCTCTGTGCTGACAGCTCAGAGTCTGGAGCCTGCTTCTGATTCTGTGTCTCCCTCTCCCTCTGCCCTTCCCCAGCTCTCTCTCTCTCTCTCACTCTCTCTCTCAAAAATGAATAAACTTAAAAAAATAATTATGGGTTTTGAGGCCTATTTATTTCAGATGTTCATACATATGAGAAGTTTAGCACTTATTGCTTGTAGAATAAATCTTGAATTATTCAAATAATGCCAAAATTCACAAAAGTAACATCATGAACTCCATATCCTTTAAACCAAAAAATAAAATAAAATTAAAAAATTAAAAAAAATAAAAAAAAAATAACATACTGGACAGTTTAGACCAGTTGCACAGGACTCATTTAAACAACATAGAAAAATTTTATATATATCTTATATATGTGAGATCAACAAAGAAACATAGTCTTCCAAACTCCTACCTACTCCCAGATACAGTGAAATATTGCTCTTATCACAAAAACGTACTTCCAAGTTTATAAGACATCAAAGTTCACTGGGTCTTTAGAAAGAATAAATATTGTCTAGGAAAAAAAATAGCTATATACTCTCAAGTCCATGAATAGGAACCTCCTTTTTGAAAAAGCTGCTGTCCTTTTGATTCCAAACAAATGAAGATTCCTGCAGATGGTTTTTCAGAACTGCAAGGGTTAGGAATGTGAAACTACATACATTTTGCAACTCTTTGGCAATAAAATAAATAACAGATATATACCTAGAGAAAAAAAAAACTCCATATACTTGCATATATATTTTTAATGCCGTGTTTGCCATAGATTCATATTGGGATTGGTAAGTGCTTCTCCAGAAAGAATGGACACTGCATCATGTCTATAAATTGGCAGATTATGTGGTTACTTTCATGGCTTAATTTGGGAAATATCAGAAGACTTACTAAATACGGAGCTGTACCTTGTAACCTGAAATCCCTATCGTTAGTCTGGCCTATCAATATGTTTTTGTTTTGTTTGTTTGTTTTGTTTTATTTTGCTTTTTACCCTTTCCCCCATGCTCTGTCACTTTGAATGGTAATGATACAAAGTGGAATCATTGTTTCAGAAAGTCCTTATTGAAAACTATTACATGCTGTCTGGACAAAAACCTAAAATATTCAATTTAACCTGATTTTATGTTAAAATATAGACCATTAAAAAATATATATATATATACATACACATACATATATATGTATACATATACATACATATACATACATACACATACCTGATTTTATGTTAAAATATAGACCATTAATATATATATACACACATATATATGTGTATATATATATATTAGTTATGTAAAAGAAATTCTAACTTATTTTCCTTCCCAAAGTATTACTTTGATGCCAGGATATATGGTTAATATACAAAAGTCAATTGTATTTTTATATGCTGCCAACAAATAATTAAAAACACTATTTTAAAATGATGTTTGCAATGTCATAAAAAACATATAATATTATGAATAAATTAATTGAACATGTTATTTCTAAATTGACAACTGCAAAATATTGACAAGAGAAATGAAAGAACATCTAAATAAATATAGAGGGGAACTGGCTGGCTCAGTCAGAAGAGCAAGTAACTCTTGAACTCAGGGTTGTAAGTTCAAGCCCCATGTTGGGCATGGAGCTTACTTAGAGAAAGAAAGAAAAAGAAAGAAAAAGAAAGGAAGGAAGGAAGGAAGGAAGGAAGGAAGGAAGGAAGAAAGAAAGAAAGAAAGAAAGAAAGAAAGAAAGAAAGAAAGAAAGAAAGAAAGAAAAAGAAAGAAAGAAAGAAAAGAAAAGAAAAAAGAAAAGAAAGGGATGGAGGGAGGGAGGGAAGGAAGGGAGGAAGGAAAGAAAGAAGAAAGGAAGGAATAAAGTGTATCGTGTTTATGAACTGGAACAAAAGGAAGGAAGGAAAAACAAAGAACAATATTGTTGATTTAAGCCCAATCACATTGATAGTCACATAAAATGTCAGTGGCCCAAACAAGCCAATTAAAGGCAAAGATTATTTGGTTGGATAAATAATAAGACTGAGGGTCATAAATCTGAAAACAGCTTTAGTGAGAGGTTCCAGCTCATGGTCTTTTATGGGATGGCAGTCATGTGATTGTTCAGTGCCTGAAAGGCTTCATGGGGGCTGGAAGATCCATTTGTTGGCAGGACCACCCAGTTCCTCACTACGTGGATCTTTTCATAATGCTGACTGAGTGTCCTTGTGATAAAGCAACTAGCTTCTCCAGAATGAGTTATTTAAAGAAGAGAACAAGGAGGAAACTGAAGTGCCTTTTAGGACCTTATTTTTGAAGTCTTATGTTACTGTGTCTGCTTTATTCAATTTGCTAAAAGTGAATCCTTAAGTCTAACCTTCACTAAAGGGGAAGAGAAAGATACTTCAACTGTTGAAGGAAGGAATATCAAATAATCTATTGCTGTATTTTAAATCACTACATACAACTATGTGCTGTCTACAAGAAACTAAAAATAAAGCCACATATAGGTTAAAAAGAAAAAGAAAAAGAAATACCATGCTAGTGCTAATGAAAACAGCTGAAGTGGCTACATTAATGAAAAGTAAAATTTAAGTCAAGAAATATCAGAAATGAAGATAATTATTTCATAATGATAATGAAGTTAGTTTGTCAAGAGGCCATAATGATTATATTAAGAGAGCTACCATAATCCTATAAACTTAATAAGAGAACTTCAAAATATAGGAGACAAACAATAAAGAAAGCTGAAAAGAGAAATAGACAAATCCACAATTATAGTTAGAATTTTCAATACCTTCTCTCTCAAGAACTGATAGAATGATTAACAAAAAGCAACTTGAAAAAAAAGTCTATGAAACACCCAGACCTAACTGGCATTTCTAGAAAACTTCACCCAACAGTAGTTCTTTCCAAGCATACATGGAATACATACCAAGATACACATTATTCTGGGACAAAAACAAAACAGAACAAAAACCAGTATGTCTCCATAGATTTAAAAGAAATAAAATGCATCTGGATTGTAAAGAAAATAAAACTTTCTTTATTTAGAGATTATATGATCATATATATAGAATATCCAAGGGAATCTACTCCTGCAACAACAACAACAACACCAACAACAAGCTGCAAGAACTAGTAATTGATAGCAAGGCCACAGAATACTATAAAATATACAAAAGACATATTTTCATATATTAGCGTTGAACAACCAGAAAGTAAAATAAGTGCAGTATTGCCTTCAAAATATGAACTAATTAGAGATAAATTGAATAATGGGTGTGCAAGATCTACACAGTGAAAGCTGAGAGACTGATGAACTAATTAATGGAGAGACTGTATTCACATATTCTGCAAAAACTGAAATCTGAGTAAATGTAATAAATTATGCCTCAAGTTGATTTTTTATTGACATATAATTTATATTCTTTAAACATTATCCTTTTCAGGTGCAAACCAGTGGGTTTTGTTATAATAAGCGATGTTTGAAGCCATCATGATTTTCTAATTCAAGAATATTTTCATCACCCTGAAATGAAATCACAGCCTATTAGCACCCCCATTCTTCCCTCCCTCTAAATCCTGGCAGCAAATACCCAACTTTCTGTCTCCAGAAGTTTGCCTATTCTGGACTACCATACACATGGAATCATGTGAGCTTTTGTGTCTGGGTAGTTTCACTTAGCATAATATTTTTAATATTCATCTATGTTTTAGTGTATGTTTTATTCCCTGCATAGAGAAATACTATTCTATTAAATGGATATGCCACAATTTTGTTTATCCATTCATCAGCTGATGGACATTTGAGTTGTTTCTACTCTTTATCCATTAAGAATAGCTATTATGAACATTTGGGTACAGTTGTTTTTTTTTTTAATATTTATTTTGAGAGAGACAGAGACAGAATGAGTGGGGAGGGGCAGAGAGAGGAGAGACAGAATCCCAAGCAGGCTCCATGCCCGATTTGGGGCTTGAACTCATGAAACCGTGAATTCATGACCTGTGCTGAAACCAAGAGTGATGCTTGACCAACTGAGCCACCCACGTGCCCCTAAGTTTTGTTGTGAACATATGTTTTCAGTTCTTGGGGGTACATACCAAATAACATAGTGAGTAGGTTTAACTTTTGAAGAACTGTCACACTGTTTCCACAATAGCTGTACCATTCTACAGTCCCACCAGCAATGTAAGAGAGTGCCATTGTCAAGGTTCTCTTCAAAACTGCTATGGTCTTTATTTATTACCGCCCTCCTAACAAGTATGAAGTGGTATCTCATAGTTTTGCTTTGCATTTCCCTAATGATTAATGATATTGAGCATCTTTTTATGTGCTAATTAGCCATTGGTGTATCTTCATAGGAGAAGTGACTTCAAATTCTTTGGCCATTTTTTAACTAACTGAAGTCCAGTCCTGTACTTTTATTATTTGTGAATAGAAAGTTTTTAGTTACTATCTCAATCCATTTAATTGTTACAGGTCTGTTACCAATTGGTCAATTTCATGTAAGTTATCTAATTTTTTGCCTTACAATTGTTTTTAGTATTTCCTTATAATTGATTTTAAGTCTATAAATTCTGTAGTAATGTTCCCTCTTTCATTTCTAATTTTAGTACTTTGAGTCTTGTTTTTTTGTGCTGTCGAGCTAACAGTATGTCAATTTTTGGAACTTTCAAAGAACACCTTTTAGTTTTGTTTTCTCTACTGCTTTTGGATTTTCTATCATTTATTTTTGCTCCGTTGTATTTGGTTTAGTTTGCTCATCTTTTCTTGTTTCTTTAGTTGTAAAATTAGGTTATTAATTTAATCTTCTTAAAATATAGTCATTTATAGATACACATTTTCCTATAAACACAGCTACAGCTTCATCCTATAAATTTTAGTTTGTTTTATTTTTGTTTTACTTATCTCGAATTATTTTAATTTCCATTGTGATTTATTCCTTGTTTCATTGCTAAATTTATGAATTTGCTATTTAATTTTGATATATTTGTAAATTTCCCAAATTTCCTTTTGTTATTGGCTTTTAAATTTTTTTTCAATTTAGATTTTAGTTAGTTATCATACGGTGCATTATTGGTTTTAGGAGTAGAATTCAGTGAATCGTCACTTACATACAACACCCAGTGCTCATCACAAGTGCCCTCCTTAATACCATCACCCATCCAGCCCATCTCACACCTACCTCCCTCCATCAATCCTTAGTTTGTTGTCTTTAACAATAGCCAAAATATGGAGAGAGCCCAAATGTTATTGACTTCTGATTTAATTCCACTGTGGTCAGCTAAGATATCTTGTATTATTTCAGTCATTTACAATTTACTGGGACATACTTTATTAATGGTCACCCTGTGGATTACAATTAATCTCTTAATTTATAACAATGTAGTTCTGATTAATTCCAACTTAACCCCAATAATAGGCAAAATCTTTGTTCCTATAATAGCTGTTTGCTCCTTCTCCTTTGTACTATTATTGTCATACAAATTACATCTTTATACATTATGTGCCCTTTAATATAGATTTATAATTGATGCTTTAGGCAATTGTCTTCTCAGTCATACAGGAGGAATGTTACAAACAAAAACGTATTTCTATCAGTGTAGTTAACCATTATCATTGACTTTATTTCTTCATGTGGATTCAAGTTACTGTTAAATATTTTTCCATTCAACCTGAAGGACTCCATTTAAGATTTCTTATAGAGAATATGTGTTTGCAAATAATTCTTGCTGCTTTCAAGATTCGTTGTCTTGTTTTTTGACAGTTTGGTCATGGTATGTCTTGGTGTGGATCTCTTTGAGTTTATCTTACTTGAATTTTGTTGAGATTCTCTGGTGTGTGGATCCATATATTTTGGTAAATTTGAGATAGTTTGGGACATTATTTCATCAAACATTTTTCCTTATTTTGAACACCTCAATTTCCTGGACTCCGTGTTTGATGTACTTGATTGTATACCAGAATTTCTGAGTATCTGTTCTTTTTTCTTTATTCTCCTTTCTTTCTGTCCCTTAGACATGATATTCTCAATTAACCCTATTTTCAAATTTTCCGATTCTTTCCTCTGCCTTCTCAAATCTGATGTAGTGGTCCTCCAGTGAATTTTTCATTGAAATTACTGTAGTTTTTAACTCCAGAATCTTACTTGGTTCTTTTATTTATAATTTTTATCTGTTTATTCTCCATTTGGTTAGACATTATACTCATACTATCCTTTAGTTTTTAAAACATGATTCCTTCTACTTATAGGAACATATTTAAACTAGCTGAGTGAAAATCTCTAGTAAATCTGACATCTGGGCTTCCTCAGGGACAGATTCTATTGTGATAACCCCCTCCCTTTTTTAATGTTTATTTATTTATTTTGAAAGAGAGAGAGCACATGCAGGCAGACATGAGTTGGGGGAGGGTCAGAGAGAGAAAGAGGGAGAGAGAAAGAATCCCAAGCAGGCTCCGCACTCAGTACAGAGTCCCATGCTGGGGTCTATCTCAAGAACTGTGAGATAATGACCTGAACTGAAATCAAGAGTCAGACACTTAACTGACTGAGCCACGGAGGCTCCCCAGTTTTCCGTCTTTGTTTGAGCCATACTTTGTAGATTCTTTGCATGGTGTATAACTTTTTGTTGAAAACTAAACATTGTAAATAATACCATAGGCAATTCTGGATATCAGATTTTCCCACCCCTCTCCACCCATGCTCCCAAGTAGGCTGACTGTGGATGTTTGTTGTAGTTTTGTTTTGTTTTGTTGTTTGTTTATTTAATGAGTTTTATAAACTAATTATGTATTCTGTAAAGTTTTTTTTCTTTGTCATCTGTAGCTCTAGAGTCTCTGTTTCGTCAACTTAGTAGTCAGCTAATAACTGGACAACGACTTCCTAAAATTGTTGAAAAACACATCTCTGTATTTGCTGAGAAGTTCTTTGTTCACATTGGAGGCACACCTTTAACCTCACTTAGTCAGTTGACATCTTCAACTTAGACTTCATTTCTGCATGTGAGAGCCTCAAGAGTAGACAGAGGTAAGAGCATAGGACCTTCTCAGGTCTTCAGGTCTTTCTTGAGCATATACATAACTCTGGGTGTGTGCACAACCGTATGCATATCTGTGGTCTTTCAGGGCCTCAGATTCATATAAGAGCTTGTCAAAGCCTTTATGGACATCTCATTCCTCAACTTTTTATTTGAAGCTTTTTAGTTAGCCTATTTTCTGCTTCACCTGTTATCTACTGTCTCAAGCAGCTGCAAATTTAAATAATTGCCTCTGTTTGCTTTCAGTAACACACCAAATGAAAATACTTTTCCCCTCACATGTCTTTCAGAACTCCTTTATTCCTCTGTAAAGCATTCATGGCATTCACCTATTCCTTTTATGATACTTCACTGCCCAAGAAAACTTTGGTGAGGAGAAACCCTTTAGGGGTCTGATCTATCGCCATAAAGAACCAGGCTTAGATCTGTCTCTTTTGGCAACTTCCCTCCTCTCCATATCCTGAACCTAAAACAATTAAGTCCAGAAATAACCATGTGGCAAGAAATTATTGGTTTTCCTCAAATTTTATCCCACTTCATTTCCTGCAACTCCTGTTCCATTTCTTAGCTCCAATAAAGAATGGATTTTCTCAGAAAAATTTAAAATGTAAAAAATAATGTGTATGTTCTCCCTCAAGGCTATTTAGTTCTTGTGAGATTAAATTTGGAAGGAGGCAAATTAGAGTTCCAAAGAAATTCACAAAAAAATGTCTATGTGTTATTGCCAAAATTGATATATATCTTCCCTGTGACAAGAAAACATTCTCAGAATCCCCAAGTTGGAGTCGTTTCTACAGTCCAGTATACTTGTATTCTCTGGCTTCAGTTCTTTGCCATCATGAAACAATTTCAATAGTAGAACAACTACTCCTTTTCTGTGCAGCTGTAAAAATGGTGTGGTTTCATTTTATCTTTATCTCTGAAATAATCTTTGGAAATAAGACACATTAAACAACAAATAAAATAAACACTCCTCTTTTTAAAGCAAATATGATCCAAGCACCTAACACATAGTAAGTGTCTGTCCAGGTACTAGAAACAATAGTTTTTCAGAAATAAATTTCATGGTATAGATTTTAAAATATGCACGGAGATTTCAGAAATGGGGATATCAAAAAAAGCTAGAGCAGTCTGGAAAAACAAATGAGTACATAAGAGAAGGAAATGAAGTGAGCATTAAAGAATGAGTAGGATTTAAGAAAGCAGAAGGAATTCAGAAGAGCAGTCATGCCCTAGAGTCAGATCATCAAGTCAGTCAAATAAATCCCAAACTATCAAGGCAGACAGACCCAATGTTTCTTTCTAAGGTAAATGTTGAGAATGCATAACTGCTGCTTCAGGCTGGTTAAAAGGCTGGCTTTATGGAATGGTATTCTGTCATCCCTCTAAAATGGATGAGAGAGAAATTGAGCAACATAAAAGTGTTTTCTTGATCAAAAAGGAAAAAAAATCCTTCTTCTCTCAAATTTATTCTTCCTTTCACAGCTGATGAGATGGGTTGTTCCAGGTGTTTTAGAAGTACTTACTTCATTCCTTCCCCCCGACTTCCCTCAATAATCCAGAAAATATTTCATTAACTATAGTGTTTTGGTAAAAAAAAAAAAAAAAAGAAAGAAAGAAAAGAAAAGAAAGAAAGAAAAAAGAAAAATAAGAAAGAAAGAAAGAAAGAAAGAAAGAAAGAAAGAAAGAAAGAAAGAAAGAAAGAAAAATATTGTTACCAAGTCCAAAAAGAGTTTAAAAAAAGGAAAAATCAGTGCTGCTTTGTCCCACAAGATGATAATAAATGTAACACAAGCAGAAACATGAAAAGTACGTGCACAGAGGCTGGTTTTTATTTTTCCTCCTCCCTTTACCAAGAGAATCTGCCTACTGTTATCTGTTGGAAGATAAGAGATGTGAAGCTGAGCTGACTTGCCCCAATCAATCCAACTGAGACCATCTTAGATGCGCAGATAACTGTCGAGCCCCAAGTATGTGAGTCAGCCCTGTCAAGACTAGCAGAGTCAGCTGACAGACACTTTATTTTTTTAATGTTTGTTTATTTTTGACAGGGAGAAAGAGACAGACAGAGACAGAGACAGAACATGAGGGGGAGAGAAGGGAGGGGAGAGAGAGGGAGACACAGAATGTGAAGCAGGCCCCAGGCTCTGAGCTGTCAACACAGAGCCCAGTGTGGGGCTCAAACCCACGGACTGGGAAATCATGACCTGAGCCAAAGTCGGTCACCCAACCTACTGAGCCACCCAGGTGCCCCAGCAGAGACCTTAAAGAGGAAACTACTGCACAGAGGCATGAGCAGTAACAGTAAGCCATGTCTAGATCCACAAAAGCTGTAAGACATGCCAGTCTTCAATGTTTATTGTTGTATGCCTCTGAGTTGTGGGTGGTATGTGAGGCAATACTACCATATCAATAGATAACCAGTCACAGATAACTGTTAACTCACCTTATGACAAAAGATATAACCTCTTTACATCCCCAAAGGTAATACTCTTTAGTAACTTCCTCAGGATAGCTTGATTAAACAAAAACAGTTTTTTCCACATTCCCAAAGCTGCTGTACACCTGAGACCTTTTTCTGTTGCCTGTCAAGTGCTTTCAGGATTCATCCTAAAATTAGCAGGTGGCCAAGAGATACTACTAATTCCCTTGAACATAAACTAATTAATACTGGATTGCTGAGGTTTTGTTAGTTTGCTTTTATTATTGTCTGGTGTTATTTTTATTGTCTTCTTTGTCAATAGAAATGAAAGAAGGAAGTAAAATTATATTCACATCCCTATAAATTTGAAGAAATAATAAAGTAGAACTCACCATCTTAAATACTGAACAAAGTGTGTCTTTTCTTAAGCCTGACATAACTCACTCGTTCATTATAATTGCGTAGATCTTAAAGACATCTGAACTTGTTTATTATGTACTGGGGAACTGTCACAGAATGCCCACAGTGTGCATTTACATATGAAGTCACTTACATTTGCATAACAGGTGAAGTAGTAGGATAATTGCCTAGAGCTTTATACTTCTTACAGTCCTGAAATCAGATGCTACATATACCTGTACAGGTACAAGTTATGCTCATTTTTACAAATTAGTATGAACTAAGCCTCTACGAAGAGGGGGAGGGTAGAGAATGGAGAGAACTTCATACCATTAGGTAGAAGTATTCTAAGTGGTCTCGTCAACCTAATAAAATTTTCATTGAAGTCTTTCTGTTTTTCCTTTTCTTCTTCTTCATCCATTCTCCATCCTTCTTCATGTTTCTGCAACCAGAGGCCATTCTGTCCTAACTTCATCTATATATCCAGTGCCTTTATGTGTTCAACTGATACAGTAGCCCTGGCAGGAGATCATAGAAAAGATAGTAAAATCAGAGTACTTATCTCCCTCACTCTCCCTGTAGGATTTCCTTGGTTTGCCATGTTCACTTTTCTCTCAACACAGAAGACCTTATTCTTAACCTTTTTTTCTGATCCCAGGTTCCAGTAACACACCCCTTACCTGCATTCCTTAGGGCATGGGGTAAACCCTGGTTACTGTACCTTCCCTTGCAAATTATTGTAGATTAAAGTCTCCTAGAATTTTTATTATTTATTTATTTATGTATTTATTTATTTGAGAGAAAGAGAGAGCATGTGAGTGGCCCTGTTTGAGGGAGGAGGGACAGGGGAAGAGGGAGAAATCTCCATGCAGGGCTCTATCTCTTAATCCTGAGATCATGACCTGAAACAAAATCAGGAGTCCTTTGCTTAACCAACTGGGCCACACAGGTGCCCAATTGATTTATAATTATCTTGTATTGAGCTTGCACTCTGTTTTCGGTGGGGACACTAGCTGGCAAACTCTCTAATCACAGTCCTCAAAATTTTCCTTTTTTGTTAAACAACAAACTTTTTGCAGGAGCTGTAAATGTGTGGCTGAGCTTATGGATAGATTAGAACTGCCTGGCTATTGGCAGGACCGCTTGATGGAGGAAATAGAAACTGAGTATCCACATCACCATCCTATGACCCATGGTAGAGAAAACAAACTTTGTGGCACAATATGGCATGGTATCAAGGGTATAGTGGATAAAATGGAAGGCAGAACTATCTTCAGACTGTATAATTTTATTAGTAACTTGAGCCTCAATTTCCCATTTTGAAATAAGCCATTTGATTATTTGTTCTGTTCATCTTCAGCAGGATTCTTGAGAGAATCAAATGAAATTGCAAGTAAAGATACATTGAAACTATAAAATTGTAAAAACCAGTTTTTGTTAAATATTTTGGAATATTCTATTTTTATGTGATTTGGGACCCAATTAAACTAAAATGTATAAAATTTACAAACTTGTACTAGTTTGAATCCCCTTATATGTATATAGTTTTTTTTCTTTTAAAAATTAGGATGAAATTCCAGATATATTAATGTATTTCAGGTAAAGGAGAAATCCAATAAACTACAAAGTTTCTTAACTGATTTCACTAAACACATGATGTTGCACATCATGTGCAGAAATTATATTTTGCAACATCGTATTTTGCCAAATCCACGTCATTCCCGTGAGTAAATATTACAGAAGTCACCTAGATACTGTTCATGGCTGCTCACTGATTGTTTCATGGTGCTAAACATCTAGAAGACATCTCTCCCTCCTCTCTCCCTCCATCCTTCCCCCTCTCCTTCCCTCCCTCCTCTCTCTCTCTCTCTCTCTCTCTACCCCTCTCTCTCTCTCTCTTTCAGTTATTCATGTAATCATAACACCCATCATGGAGCATTATGTGTGGTCTATTTGTTATTATCCACTGCCAATGAAACCTTAATAAGCAAGTCTCCACTACTATTCATGTGTGGTGTAGTGGTTGAGTCAGTGATTCTTATCATGTCTGAAGAAACACCACCCATCAGGGGTCACATTTACATGCTCTATTGGAAAAGAACTTTAGCTGAAAGTGTTCTCAGAGTTCAGATCCCGCTGTGAAACATATGTGAAGAGACATTAACCACCTATATGTGTTAGGAATGTAAGAAACATGGAAAAACTGTGCAGTTTTCACAAAGTGGCAAAATAATTGAAACTTAATGAGAAGGTTCTCCGGATAGAAAAATGACCCTTTGTTGCAGTGTCACTGACTTCCCACTTTCTATCAGGTAGCTGGAAAAATGAATGAATAAGTAAATAAACAGCAACTTAAATCCTACTGAGCCCATTTTTTGCTCATTGTTGATTACTTTCTAGGTGTTCTGTTTGCCACTTAGGTATTCAAAACAGTTTTTTGTTTTGTTTGGGTTTTGTTTTTTTGTTTTTTGCTTGACTGATTTAGATTTCTTTTTTTTTATATGAAATTTATTGTAAAATTGTTTTCCATACAACACCCAGTGCTCATCCCAACAGATGCCCTCCTCAATGCCCATCACCCACTTTCCCCTCCCTCCCAGACCCCATCAACCCTCAGTTTATTCTCAGTTTTTAAGAGTCTCTTATGGTTTGCCTCCCTCCCTCTCTAACTTTTGTTTTTCCTTCCCCTCCCCCAAGATCTTCTGGTAAGTTTCTCAGGATCCACATAAGAGTGAAAACATATGGTATCTGTCTTTCTCTGTATGACTTATTTCACTTAGCATAACACTCTCCAGTTCCATCCACATTGCTACAAAAGGATAGATTTCTTAAGTTTATAAAAAAAAAAAAATAGAAACTTTCTTTTAGTGTTTTCACTCAGTATTCTGGGTGTGGAATTAGTGAGACTCCAACCAATCCTGACTTAATCTTAGTGACACAGTTGCAAGTAAACCCTAAAATTCTGAATTTGTTGAATTTGAACTGCTAGGCTCATTACTGTAACTTTCAAAAATAACCTGCCTTTTTAGAGAGTGTTTTCCTCTGCTAAGAAACCAGTGGATTTAGTTCTTTCTCTAGAGACGAAATTATCTTTAGTTCTTGGTACTCCTGTTGTCTGGTCGTCTAGGGTTTGTAAACTGTCTCCTTGGCTAGCCAAGTTCCTCTAGTCCTCAGAGCTACCCTCCAGACCTAAATTTTCCAGTAACCACTTGTTCTGTCTTCTTTTCAAAAAAGTTTTTGTAAAATATACTTAGCCAGCCTCTTCTCCCTTTTCTAATTTGGATGAAATTCCTTATTCCAGAAAAGCTCATCCTATTATTTACTGTGGTAATGCAATTATTAATGGAAGAACCTCCAGTTTATGTCCTTCCACAAGTTTGCTCTACCTTCCCCCACTTCTTTCTACTGTCATCTTTCAGATGTCACTGATCTTGTTGGATCTTGCAACCTGTGATGTTAGAAACATACTGTTTTTCTGTCTTTTAATGGGCTAACATGCTACCTCTAACCCCAGTTTTCCAGAACTGGTAAATAGTAACTGTTGGAGAAAATAATCAAAGAAATACTTTATGTTAAATTAGCTGAAGTGTTACTGAATGTGGACGAACAAACTCTTAAGACACTGCAAATGGGAATGTAAAAAGTACGCAGCCATTTTGGACTTCAGTGTAGCTGGGTTTTTTTTGATGATATCCAATGTATATATATTATGTAAACCAACTATTCAGCTCTTAGGAATTTACTAAGGAAAAAAGAAAACAAATGTTAATACAAAAGTGTATACACAAGTTTATAGAAGTTCTGTTTGAAATCAGCAAAACCTAGAAACATAGAAACATCAATGGTCCAGAAACAGGTAAATGGATAAACAAATCATGGTATATCCACCCAAAAGAATACTACTCAGCATTAAAAAGAATGAAATATTAATATATACAACATGAATAAATCTCAAATAATTATGCTGTGTGGGAAAATTCATATACATTTATATCTCCCATATATTTATATTTCTAGAAAATGACAACTAATATATCATGACAGAAAATAGATCATTGGTTACCTGGGGCTGGGGCTGGGTGAGGATTAGTTGAAAAAAGACATTGGAGAGGGAGTCAAGAACTCTTTTTTGGGATGATGTTTCTGTTTATTATCTTGATAGTGGTGATAGTTTTGTGGTTCAACATAGAAGTTAAAACTTAAAAATAGTTATACTAGTTTATTAAATATGTTACACCTCAACAAATCTACTATGAAACATAGTATAGGAACAACAGTGTGGCTTCATATTAGAAACTATTAAGTTGTGAAAAGATAGTATTTATTTTTATTTTTTTTAATTTTTTAAATATTTATTTTTGAGAGAGAGAGAGAGGGGAGTGGTAGAGAGAGAAAGAGACACAGAATCTGAAGCAGGCTCCAGGCTCTGAGCTGTTACCACAGAGCCTGATGCAGGACTTGAACTCAGGAACTGTGAGATCACGACTTGATCCAAAGTCAGTCACTTAACCAACTGAACCACCCAGATGCCCCTAATGTATGTATTTTTAAAGAATATGACAAGTCTTTTTTTGGAAAGGTGCTGAAATCCAGAAAAAAATGGAGGAAACAAATATTTTCAAATGGAATATTATAAGTAATAGTTATAAAACTATTCAAACTCCAGGCATATCTCTATGTATTCATAATATAATATAAATCACAATGTTTGTAGGATAATAACCAATTACTGTGGTTGCACACAAATAGTCATCTCCTTTATCTCTTTAGGGAGAGGCTATCCCTTTCTAAGAACTGAAATGGTTGCCTGGCTTAGGAGTTCACTCAGGTCAAGCAAAATATTGCCCATCTATCCTGAACATTTACCTTCCTACCAACACAGCTATGGAATTAGAGAAGGGCATAGGCATATATAGACCCAACCAAGTTAATAGAAATTGAGAGAATGCAAATACCAAATTTATGCAAGTAAATTAATAAATCATAACTTTCATTTATCAAAATATAATTTAAAAATGTCTGTTTTACACATAGACCAGTTATGCAATAGGGACAAAGAATGAGAAAAAGAAAAAAGGAAACAGAAAGGAAAAAAATGGTTGAGACACAGCCCAGAGAGAAAGAATGGGAAGTTGAGCAAAACAAAATAATATAAAACAAACAAACAAAAAGCCAAAAACCGGAAATGGGAAGGGAACTATATAAAAAGAAGTTGAAGGAAGAAAAGAGCCTTGAAATTAAAGAGTGTTGTTTCTTTTTTTCTCTTTTTTTATCAATTTACAGCAAAAGATAGATGAAATGTATATGAATTTTATTTTTACTTATTTACATGCAGAAAGCACCAAAAATTTTTATCTGGTTGCACAGCATCAAAGAAAATGGAGGTAAAGATTTGTAGAACATCTACTTCAGTCAGATTTCTTTCATTTTTTGAATATTTAAATTGACTTGGTATTACTTTTTAAGGTCTTTTGGCAGGTTTTTTTATGAGGTTTAAAATATAAATAATTTGCAGAGGTCTTTACTTTGTACTTTTAAATATTAAATAAACAATAGAACAAAAGAAATGAACAAGAAGAAAGAAGGAAAGAAAAAAAGGGGGGAAGAAGAGAGGGGATGAAGGAAGGAAGCAAGGAAGGAAAAAAGGAAGAAAGGGGAGAAGGAAGGAAGTTTAGTGGGATTGAGGCAGGTGGGTGGGGTGACTGTGATTAGATTTTCCCATCATATCACAATCCTGCCTTCTCAGATCTCAGAAATGATATTCCTCTGAGTAAGAAAACCTCCCCTTACTAGAGTAGATGAACAGTTTGCCTGGAATTTGCAGACACTAACCTATATGAATGGGTAGTGTGTGCTGAGGTTCATAACCAATTGGTACTCAATATTTTTAACCTTTAGGCAGATGCTAGCTAGGCATTTTGTTAACATTTACTCTAATACAAATTTAAAGTGAATGTGAACACTATGATAGACTTTCTTGGTTTCTTGAAATTTCCTCTTAAATGCAATTGAAATAACGCTTTTACCCAAAGTAAACAAGCTCCCTTAATTTAGGGCTTTGGTAAAATCAACCAGCTAATCATGTATTTTGTTACACACACTTCCTCAGAGGAAATTACACACAAATGGATTCTCCAGCCAACTTCTGAGTGTCAGATTTAATGGGTATTGTTTCTTCTATATAAAACAGAATTAACAAAAGATATGAGTTGTTCTTAAATTTCAAACTAAGTTACTAGCAAACCCATACCTATAATGTAGTTCTTCCTCTGTCCCACCAGGGAAGTTTCCAGTGGTGTCTTATGATAATAATATTGACTTTCACTGCAAACTAAAATGCTCAGTAATAACTTCTAAGAAGTTACTGGCTGAAATTTAAAGGAGCTATGACAACTTAATAATACCACCATATTTATTTAGTAAATCCAGAGCACAAATATGATCTAAAAATGACTATGAATTAGAGAAATAAGAGAGAAAAAGGCTTGGAATTAAAATAAGTTATCATTGTATATGTATAATCTTTATAAACTTAATATAAATAGCACTTCATTTTAAAGAGACTTACTATTCGTATGCTTTTATCATTATTAATGCTAACACTGACATGGATCTTTTAGTATCATCTAATTCCAGGCATTTTGTTCCCAGAAAGTATAAAAAATAAAAACTACCAAACTACTTGAAACCTCTGAATTTTCAGAATGAAGAAGAAGGGTCCCAGTGATTTGACCAGTGTCATAGGCCTGTGAGAGATGTAGACTATTCTGGACTATAGGTCCTGTGGCTCCTAGATCATGCTCCTTTATAACATATTCTGAATATTTTCTCTCAGTTGTTAGTGCATATGATCATATGGTAGTTTGTGCCTTGATCAAAAATTAAACTGAAACTTATTCTATTTCTTTAAAGGTATTCCTAAGCAATGCCTTTAACTCTTAAGCAATCTTGCTGGAAAACACAGGTTTTGGATTTGTATAAGCCTGAACTGCTGAACTTATGGTTTCTTAGTGACTTGCATGACTGTTTCATGTATTTTCTTACCTACTCAATCCCCTTACATCACCAACATAATGACCTTGATTTTTACTTTACTAAGAAAATTAAAGCAATAGAGAAGCCCCCACATCTCTACTCATCCACCAGCACCCACAGCCATATACTCCTTGCCACGCTGGTGTCCAAGACTGCACTTTCAGTTATATTTTGTCCTTACCACTTTTGACAACTTGAAGCCATGTGATATCTTTCATATGTCAGTTAGTTTTCCCACTTTACTGAGTCATTCTCATCTAGTACATCATGCATGCCATTTTTTTTCTATCTGAAAACAAAACTTTGCACTGATCCGACTTCCACTGCCAGTTACTGCCCTGTTTCTTGGCTATACTTTGCAACATACTTCTTCAAAGAGTTGTTAATGCCAATATTTCCCATTCCTTTCTTCCCATTCCCTCTAATAACATATGTATGTTTCCATTACAAAGAATCTTCTGTCCAAAACATTTATGATGTGTCAACAATACCAACTACCTGCAGATTGCCTCCCAACTAGGCCCTTACTTGGGAACCAAGACTGATGGAGCAACTGTTTGCAAAAGAGCTATTAAATGCTTGAGTCAAGAAATGACACATGCCACAGCCCACTAACTAGACCATCCGTGGCCCTACCCACCCTTCTCTCAAACCAACATTCAGTCTGTCAGCAAGTCTTATTTTTCTTATCCACAAAACATACCAACATCTGGCCACTTCTATCTTCACTGCTAATATCCAAGCCAACATTATCACTTTCTTGAATTATGGTAATATATTCATAACAAACAAGTCTCCTCACTTCTTATTTGCACCTTCAACAGTTTAGACTGAGAGATTATTTAAAATGTTAAGCAACATTAGTATTCAGCTTTAAAATAAGGAAATTCTGGGGCGCCTGGGTGGCGCAGTCGGTTAAGCGTCCGACTTCAGCCAGGTGACGATCTCGCGGTCTGTGAGTTCGAGCCCCGCGTCAGGCTCTGGGCTGATGCCTCAGAACCTGGAGCCTGTTTCCGATTCTGTGTCTCCCTCTCTCTCTGCCCCTCCCCCGTTCATGCTGTGTCTCTCTCTGTGCCAAAAATAAATAAACGTTGGAAAAAAAAATTTTTTAAATAAGGAAATTCTAACATGCTACAACACGGATAAACCTTGAAGACATGCTGAGTGAAATCAACCAGTCACAAAACACAAATATTGTGTGATTTCCCTTACATGACATACATATAATAGTCAAATTTATGGAGACAGAAAGTAGAATGGTGATTTCCAGGAGCTGGAGGGAAGAAGAGAATGGGCAGTTATTGTTTAATGGACCCAGAGTTTCGGTTCGGGAAGATGACTAAAGTTCTGGAGATGGAAGGTAGTAATAGTTTGTCAACAATGTGAAATTAAGTAACATCATGTCACTCCTCTGCATCCACTTCTAAAGACTCCCAGCTTCACTTAGAGAAATATACCAAAGTGTGTAAGCTAACCTGTATAGCCATGCATTATCTCTCTGTGTCCAGTAACCTCTGTGATCATCTCACCTGCTCTTCTCTCCCTGTCGTGCCTTTTTCCAGCCACACTGGCTTCTTTGTAGCTCTATCACCTTGTGCCCTTTGCTCTACGTGTGGCTACTTTTCTCTCTCCTGGTAATCTTGGGTCAAACTTCATCTTCTAATGAGTTCCCTTGATCACACTATTTCAAGGTGATACACATCCTTAATGGTACTCACCACTAACCTACTTTTGTGAGTACCTAGTATCCTCTAAAATATTATGTAATTTTCTTAGTTATTATGTATGTTTGTTTATTACTCACTGTCTGCCTCCAGCTACTAGAATGTAAGTCCTCCCGGGCAGCAAGTATTGCTGTTTAGCTCATTGATGTATTAACAAGGGCCAAGAACAGTGTAAGAGTCATATAAGGTGCTTAATAAATATTTGTGGAATGTTGAATAAGTAAATGCCATTCTACTACCCCCAAACGCTGCTCATATTTGATCTGTTAGCTTTCTGATCTCAATAACTCTTAAAGAATATATGTGCTCTCATTTTCCAGGTAAACTCCCTAGGCCACAGTTATTGTGATCTTCTTCAAACCCTTATATCCACACCAACTAGCTGACAATTATGTGAGTTAGACATGGCTTTCACTCTTCAATCACTCATTTTTTGTCTGTTTCTGTATTTATTACTTTTACAACAGCTTCATTCTTTGTCCTTATTTATTATTCTGGTATTTATAAATTATTTTTATAGACAATTATTATTTATTTATGGAGTTTTAATATGACTGGTAGAAATGGTGTATGGATATCATCTGAAATTTTATGCAATGCAATCCAATCAAATGGTGTTAATCAATATTTGGTTATAACTCCAGGCCACATATTTTTATCATGTGTTTGAACTTTGAATGTGAATAGCAGAAGCATTTAAATTTAAAACAGAATAAATAATCAGAAGCAACAATAATAGGATTTTTAGATTTAAGAATCTCCAGTTGTTTTATAATTAAACTTTCATAATTCAAAAATGGTATAGAAAATATCATTTATGATTTATTTAAAACATTCTATAAGAAAATGTGTTCTTCCACCCATTGAGGCAAATGCCAATAATATTTCTACAGAGGATTTTGTGGCCATTTTAAGATTGTTGTTAAAAAAACAACAGCAACAAATATATGCCTATATACCAGACATCAAAATCAATCAAAAGTATTTGTTGAATGTGTTCAGTATGCCCATCTGTATGCTCAAAACTTTGAAGAGAATTCATTTCATCCTGTTTTCTATTTTTAAGTTATTTCATCAAAATAATTACACAAATCCACTAGAACAGCTTCTGAAATTTATATATAGACAGACCTTTTACACAATAAAGTCAAAGTAAATGTTAAAGATTTGATCTTGCAATTATGTTTGCACTTTGCAAAAATGGGCTTTTGAGCAGTGGTTAACTTCCCACTCCCTACCCCATACCTGAATAAGAGTTGGCTCCCCTGCATGTTGTCTCAATCATTGCTTGTGAGTAACCCTGGGAATAATGACTTAAAACCTTCACATTTGTACCAGCAATCTATTCAGATTCCACAGAAAAAAAATTTAGCTGAATTATACCATTTAATGATACTGCACTGTCGCTTGAAAAATAATGTAGCCACCTATATATGAAAGTACTGAGTAATTTAAAACATGCAAACATATGTATGTACACTTGGTCCAATTCTTCAAATTCTGTTATATCTATCATCCTTTTTTTAAATTTTTTTAACGTTTATTTATTTTTGAGACAGAGAGAGACAGAGCATGAACGGGGGAGAGTCAGAGAGAGAGGGAGACACAGAATCTGAAACAGGCTCGAGGCTCTGAGCTGTCAGCACAGAGCCCGACGCGGGGCTTGAACTCACGGACTGCGAGATCATGACCAGAGATGAAGTCGGATGCCCAACCGACCGAGCCACCCAGGCCCCATCTATCATCCTTTTTTGAAATAGGGCCTGGGATTTGAATGGGGAGCTAGTACTGCCAACGGCTTTCTCTACGGTTCTAATGATTCCAAGGGCAGTCTCATACTTTTGAATACCAAATTTAAGATTACGCATTTTGTTTGATTATTTATGCAATGGTATGCTAGCAAATGTTTAATGGCCTGTATGCAAGTGTGTGATTAAGTTTATTGGGACTTTTTTCTAACGTAGTGTATGTATAGCACATGATAGGAAATAATTATAAAAATACACTCTTTAATGTAAATTCCATATAGCCAATTGATTCTCACAGAATGCTTTCACTGAGTTTTTTTAAAATTTTTGTAAACATGAAGCATATGATTACAATGATTAGTGAGTGTAGTTCTAACATGAATAGTGGTTGATATTTTGTTTGCATTAATATGTAAGAAGAAAATTAAACAATTAGGATATATGTAGGAAATTCACTTATTCTTCAGTGACATAATTTTTTTTTTCTGAATCAGAGAAAGATTTTTGAGTACTGGAAGAATATTTCCCCAATTTATTGTGTTATTTACAATGTAAGAGCTATATGCATGGCAAACATTTATGTTCAATCTACATTCTTAACATTTGTCAATCTCTTTCTTAGGCCCGGACATTCAAAAAACAATGAATGAAATCTTGATTTATAATGTTTGTTTATTTCCACCATAAAATCCACTTGCTGTGACTAGTTTCAAGATACCAGTATGAAATTACTGAACAAATATTTCAACTTTACAGATAGAATACACATGTTAGGTTATCCATTGTATCATCATTTAAAAATTCCATTTTTAAAATCCTGCTTAACTATTTCAGACTGTGTTTCATAAATTTGCCAACCCTTGAAATTTTACCAAATAGCCTACTGATAAAAATTGTCATTAGCATATTCTGAATTTTTCAACCTTTAACATACTACTTGCAGAGTTTTGCTAAAGGTGGTAATCCTACGCACCTGCGCTCTGTGGGTTTCCTAGAATGACAAAATAAGTAGATTTTGATATTCAGGGTGTGTGGGTTGCTTAGGCCCATAATTGTTTTTAACGGGCTGCTCTCTTCAAAAACACAGTTGGTTACTACACACATCAAACCAAAGAGTTAGGCCAATAAAAATTAGGGGATTTATAGGTTTATAATAACTGAGACTTTGTTAAATATAAATAATCACTAGCATTTCTTTTTAGCTTTTCATCATACTATGCAACATGTACTATCCTGCATTTCATCATTCAGTAATGACTTGGAATACAGTGTGACAGTAGTAAGCTGCCAGAGTAATGCAACGGCAAAGTGGGTTTTTTGTTTAATGATTTCATTTTGGCAAAGGTTTGTTTACATGCTCACTTCTGTTTAAAGCAGTCAGTAAGAAAGGCATTTCTATTTATGATAGGAATGATCGGGCTTGTGCCAGTCTGGTCTTTGTCTTGTATTACATGCACTCTGATAGTCATCTACCTCACAGGAAATCCAATTCTGGCTAGGCATACACAGGCAAAATAAAATGCATGTTGAAGTGACTCTGGGAATTTTCAGGCAAATTAATTGGCAAATAGGAAACAATTCTCTTTTAGGACTGCATTATAAGGAGTTCATTTTTTGTTTTCATTTAATGGGTATTTGTTAACACCAGATATATTCATTTGTCCATATGGAAATAAAAATATAAACTTAGAGCTTTTGGGGTGAGGTGGGATGAGGATAGGAGTTATTTAAAAACTCAGAAATTTGATACGGGGAATCAGTAATTTAGAAGTCCAAAACTTGATGTTTACTATGATAAATTTACTCCTCCTTTCCCTTCCTTTATACTTTTTACCTTGGGCATGTAAGAACAATGTTGCCAGGTTTTGAGAAAGTTCAATGATTATTTAAAATAAGTTTACTCTCTCAAAACAAAAAGAGAGCACCTGGGGGGTTCAGTCAGCTAAGCGTCTGACTCTTGATTTCTTGTCAGGTCAGGTCAGAACCTCACTGTTTTGAAGTCAAGCCCCCTATTCTGTGGTAGGTGTGGACCTGCTTAAGATTCTTTCTCCCTTACCCTCTGCCCCTCCCCCATTTGCATCCTAGCATGGGCATGCACTCTCAAAAACAAACAAACAAAAACAGTAAGTTTAATGTGTTTGAATTCATTTAAAATGAATCTGTTTTTCCAAGGATATTTTCCCTAAAATCTAAGCCATCTGTATTTTAAGAGGAAAATCCTTGCATGTGTTTCTAATTCTTCTATAAACATACCATTAACGTATACCATTGCAAAGACCAGTGGATAGCCAAAAAAAATGCATAAACTCTTTTCCCCATAGAAACAAAAAGGTTTGGGGGATTCCAAAATATTTGGAGGGTTACAGAAAGAAAAAAAAAAGATTCATTCAGCTGCTCAGGCTTTTTATTATATATTTTAAATTTTACTTTGTCCTTTCCTGCTGTTTTTCACTTTCTCTGAATTTATTCTTTTTTTTTTTTTTTTTTAATTTTTTTTTCAACGTTTATTTATTTTTGGGACAGAGAGAGACAGAGCATGAATGGGCGAGGGGCAGAGAGAGAGGGAGACACAGAATCAGAAACAGGCTCCAGGCTCTGAGCCATCAGCCCAGAGCCTGACGCGGGGCTCGAACTCACGGACCGCCAGATCGTGACCTGGCTGAAGTCGGACGCTTAACCGACTGCGCCACCCAGGCGCCCCTGAATTTATTCTTTAAGCACTCCTTAAACTACTGTTTAAAAAAGCACCTGCCTTTTTTCAGAGTTTTCTAAAACAATATACCATGTAACTAACTTGGTTAGGAGAAGCAGAAAGCTATAGAAAACACAAAATTCACCATCACATGGTCCACAGAACTTATTGTATATTTAAGTCATAATTTTAGAAAGAAAATATGGAAACAACTAAACATTAAAAATATGGGCATTTGTCAAATATTTGAAGTCTAAGCTTCTCAATGAGTATTTTTAGAAGTTTGTGCTATGTCCAGAAGGTTACTTCAGTAATTAAGGTGAAATGCTTGTGAAAAAGGATATATTTTTCCTTAATGAAACTGAAGTTGTTTTTAAGCAATCTGATGACATTAAGTTTGTTTTTTACTTTTGTGGTCATTCTGCAAAATGGTACCCATTTGAGGTCCAAAATGTTTCTGTTGGCTGCATGCATGATCCAAATTAACCCATTAGTTGTCATACCTTTCCTTTGGTGTAGGTTGTCAATTGCTGGACATGGGAACAATGGTGGATATGAAACTGCTCAGAAACATGGAAGCCAAGAGCATATCTGTGTCCTATAGACCTAAGCTGTTAAGAGGCAGATCTAATCAATGCAATTTTCTAAGCCCACTCAGCCTGATTTATACAGAAGCAACACAGATGAATGAACTAGGTGGTGATCTATCTGTGAACTGCACTGACCATTCAGTTTTTCCATGGTCCGTTAAGCTAGTTACAAACCTGTGTCTATGACACAAAGTAAAATGGACAGTTGAGGCAATTATCTGAACAATTCTGGCGAAAAGAAAGCTTGTTACTAAGAAAAAAGTGAGTTGGGGGTGCCTTAATTATCCATATTGAATTTCTATATTGATCACATTCACAAGACAATTGCTTGACTCACCACTTCATTTTGCTTGGGTAGACACGGGCTAAGATAATTGAAAACAATTAAACAGCAGTGTCTGGGGAACCATAAGTGACAACTTGGGTCAGATATTGTGGTGCAGGTTAGCTTCATCAACAAGTATTTATCAAACCCCTACTGTGCTAGATAGTGGGAAGATTACCAGTTAAACAGAGAAGAAAACAGCTATTTACAAACTACTGGAAACAAGGTATGCATCCATAAAAATGTTAGGTGGAATGGGGGGCCAATTTGACAGTGAGTTTCAAAATAAAAAAACTGTTTTATGAAATATGTTGATCTCTTTCCAAAGCCTAGTGAAACTTAAAATATTTGTAGTGAGACATCAGATTGGCTGCCTTAAATGCATGTCATTATTAGAGGATGAGTGGAAAGATTTCACAGAAATCATTCATTGAATGAAGCAAACACACTCTGGCCATCCTTCTTTGGAAGACAAATATGTCTGGGAGAAGTTAGATACTTAAGTGCATTAAATCCTCAGAGACTTCCCTTAAGGAAAGTGAGTTGTCACTTCCTTCAGAAGACAGGTGAGAGCAGCAGGTTAAGATCACTGGGTGCCTGGGGTGCCTGGGTTGCTCGGTCGGTTAAGGGTCCGACTCTTGATTTTGGCTCTGGTCATGATCTCACGGTTCCTGAGATTGAGCCCCATGCTGGGCTCTGCATAGACAGCACAGAACCTGCTTGGAATTCTCCCTCTCCTCTCTCTGTCCCTCCCCAACTCTCTCTCACATGCACGCACGTGCTCTTTCTCTCTCTCTCTCTCACTCTGTCTCTCTCTCAAAAGAAATAAATAAAAACTTTAAAAAAAAAAAAGGCCACTAGGTGCCTGTGGGAGATAACTGAATGATAGAGAAGGTGTAGGTAAGGACTGAAATTTTCTACGCTCACGTAGCAACTTTGCCTTGAGCCAGCCAGGTCAACCAGCAGGCCCTTTAGCATCAAATGATTATTGTAGTGAACATGACAGCAAGGTTAACCTGTCTCCACCTAGAACACTGAGGTGAGACCTGCCCAATACACAAATATGTGAGCATTAAAAAAATTTTTTTTACATTTATTTATTTTTGATAGAGAGAGACAGAGCACAAGTTGGGGAGGGGCAGAGAGAGAAGGAGACACAGAGTCCGAAGCAGGCTCCAGGCTTGGAGCTGTCAGCACAGAGCCGGATGCGGGGCTCGAACTCACAAACTGAGAGATCATTACCTGAGCCAAAGTCGGACGCTTAACTGAATAAGCCACCCAGGTGCCCCAATATGTGGACATTTTTTATTGGGAACAGTTTCACTGGTAGGTCTTATAGTGACTTTTTAAAAAAAAGTTTATAAGTTTTTTAAAAATTTGTTTACTTATTTTGTGAGAGACAGAGAGAGCCCCAGTGGGGGAAGGGCAGAGAGAGAGGGAGAGAGAAACCAAAGCAGGCTCCATGCTGTCAGCTTAGAGCCTGATGTGTGGCTTGAACTCATGAAACATGAGATCATGACCTGAGCTGAAACTGAGAGTCAGATGCTCAGCCGACTGAGCCACCCAGGTGCCCCTATAATAACTTAATCTAGAACCACATCTGTGTTTCTTGGAATACACACACACACACACACACACACACACACAGATTCTCTGAGTCATATATTAACACATAAAATGGAAAAATTAAATATTTGCATATACTCCTTTGTCATATACTCTTTAAAACCCTAAATAAGATGTCTTTTTCTTTATTTTGATTGTGTGTGTGTAGATATAAGTAAATATGTAAGATAAAACTTAAATATTTCATAGTACTGACAATGTTGTTAATACGGTGTTAAAATATAAATAATTTCTGGATTAAATGTAATTCACCATAACAATTGAGACTTTATAAAATAAGACCAATTATATTTAAGTCAGAAATTAATATTAATTCAAATAACATATAAAAATAAATGTGGGTGATTTCTGGTAATGTTTTAATGATTTTGAAGGGAATATCAATATGTCATTAGAATCAAATCCTCCAATGACAGCTATCTTCTCATGTTCATCTTTGTCACAAAAGTTTAGAATTGGTGCTGGAAAGCAGAGTAACAGAAACATGTTCTAGCTTTCTTGAAAGCTAATTGTGCCATTTTTACACCACCCCCCGCCCAGTACAAATGAATACACTTCCTTAGGTACTCACACATTCACTCCTGCAAATATAGACTCACTCCTATTTAGAGCTAATCACAAAAGTACTAGGATTCAGAGGCAACTTGCGATAAACTAATTTCCTGCTTCAGACTCTCCGTATTAAAAAATTGATCTATTCCATTTGTCTCTCTGATTTAATCTATGACATCAATCAAATGAAAGATTGGTACTAATATACATATAAGGTACAGTGATTCTACTCACCTGTAAAAATAAAACAATTGTTACCCTTTACCATAATTGTACTGCACCTCGAATCAACCTGAATTATAACTGAGAAACTGGAAAAGTTACAATTGGCTTTACTTGCTCATTCAGCTGTTACTCTTCTAAAAGATCCAAACCTTCCCACAAATCCTCAGAGGCAATACAATTCTCTATTTTAATGAATTCACTTGCACCCCACTGAGAATTAATTGCTTTGGAAGCAACCCAATGGTCTGACATGCTGAGAGGCCCACTGGTAGTTCTTTTTTTCCTAATAAAGAGCTCTAAGGAATTAACCAACCTCCTGACCAGGTATAATGTCTTCTTCTATTTTCCTTTCTACCTCTCTCTGTCCCCCTGTCTTTCTTTCCATCTTCTCTCTCAATCTCTCTCTCTCTCTCTCTCTCTCTCTCTCTCTCACACACACACACACACACACACACACACACACAGACACACACACGAAAGGATTGTGAGAGTCCTGGTATTATTGACAAAACTGTAAATACTTTGTTTTATAAATATAACTGGAGGATGTTGTGGTATGTAAGCCCACAGGTCAACATCCTATAGTGTCTTTGTGAGGAAAGTCAGCAATGAATTGTTCTTTGTGAAGATACCTTGGGTGTTAAAGTCTATTACAAGAATAGAATTCGCCATACTTGTATATAATTGGATACACCGTACTGTGATTCCTACATGAGGCTAAAATCTCCAGTTAAATTCACTTATTCATTAATCCAACAGATATTTATTCAGTAACTATTGTATGTCAATATTTCCCCCCAAATTAGAAGCTGTAATGGGAGGATTATTCCAGGAGGGTAGTATTTAGTAGTATGCAGAGCTATTCAGATGCATAGGTAACCCAGGTGAGACACAGGAACTGGGGTATAGACAGAAAGAAACAGAGCTAAGACATTAGTTGAATTCTATGCAGATGCTACTTAAAATTATTTAACTGCCTAAGTCCCTTAAGTGTCTCAATAAAGAGGATAGATACAGCAGAGCTATTGAAGCAAAGTTAATATCTGTAAGGCATAACTAACAAATAGGGAACAATCAGAGATAGATACAGCTGAAATAGGGCTCTAAGTTATAGCCTTGGCATTTCATCATAAAATTCACATCTTGTTTCCTTGCTGCCCAGGCAGAAAGGGGAAAAAGTATTACTTGCTGAATTTATTGTTATGGAAGTAAGAAAAGCAGGGGACACCTGAGTGGCTCAGTTGGTTAAGTGTCCAACTTTTGATTTCAGCTCAGGTTATGATCTCATGGTTTTTGGATTCCACTCTCGCATTAAGCTCCTCTCTAACAGCCTGCAGCCTGCTTGGGATTTTCTCTTTTCCTCTCTCTCTCTGCCCCTCCCCTTCTCACACTCTCTCTTTCTCTCAAAATAAATAAATCCACTATTATAGAAAGGGAAGTAAGAAAAACAAAATCGTTTATCATAAATAGTATTTTTTGTTATGGGATTCTAAAAGAAATTTATTGCATAGCTCTTTACTAAGAAACCTTAAAAGTATAAGCGACTTAATGCATTCCTAATGGTTGTTTCATTAAATAAGAAATATTCTTCGGAGACTTCCACTTCCAGTAAAGATGGAGTAACAGGATCAGACTTCTTTTGTCTAAAATAAAACTTAAAAAGAACAAGAAAATCACACAAAAATATTGGAGATCTCACTGGACGTCTGGCAACAAAGGACAGTGATTCCTGAAAGATATGAAACAGATGAAAAGGACCCGAGGACTGTCCCATCTTATTGCCTGGGAAGAAGTTTTAGCCTATGGAATGAGGAGAGCATATGCTGGCTGAATTGAGGGGATAGACCTGGGAATCCAGGGAAGCCAAGGTGACTACGGTAGTCAGGAAAAAATACTGGAGAGGAGACAGCTGAAGAGAGAGAGAGAGAGAAGGAAAAAGATGGAGAGAGAGACAATCTAAATATCTGAGGATAGTCTCAAGCCTTCGGGCCTTCAGATAACTACTGATCATGACATATACATGAGGAAAACACCTGAGACTGGTGAAAGAAACACCTGAAAGGATTAGAGAACCAATCCTCAAGTCTCGTACAGGGCAAGGTAGACCGTGTCTTTAGAATAGCTGAAGTGCAGAACAGTAATTTATAGGCCATCGGGTAGAGCATTCTGAATAGTTTTGTTTCAGTGGTGGGGGAAACTTAGCCCCAGACTAAATGGTGCTCTGGTCCTGGCTTAAAAAGCTGGTGGCAAGAAACAAAAGGATCAAATTGTTTTAGGTAACATGACTACATTTCTGAACAATGCTCATGAATATGTATTGGAGTGCAAAAATATCCCCTATCCAGCAAGGTAAAATTTTAATGTCTGACATCTGATAAAAAAATTATCAGGTGCACAAACTGTGGCAGTAAATCAGACTTCAACTGTGAAAGAAGAGTCTTAAGACCCAAAATAGCAATGCTTATGCGCTTCAAGTTTATTGCAAGAAATGTATAGAATACAACAGCATTAAAGTAAGAATATGCATCACCGCTAAAAACTGGTTCCCAACAGGGTTTTGCAGAAGCAGAATCCAATTGTCCACCCACTATGGTGTTTATAGAATGTGTTTTCTCTCTCTGTAGGAATCACTATCATGTGCACAGGACACCTCATATTTAGGGAGTCCAGAATGGAGTGTAAATCTGGACCTTATATATGCAGCTGGCCACATTCCTGCCAGCTTCAAACCTCTGAGGATCTTGCCAAAACCAGGTACAAACCACCAATCATGATTTTATCAGCAAACATTGTTGCTAAGCTGGTTAAAAGACAAGCAAACAAACAAAAACACACTTTGAAACCTGAGTCAGACCCAAAATTATAAAACGACATCATTAATCAGTACATTTCAAGCTTTGTCCAAGAATTTCTATCAGGCCAGTACATCTCTTTAAACAGCTCAGGCTATTTCCAGATCTTCTGGAATAAACCATTTTAACCACACCAGTCACGCAAAGAAGCAGAAAATCACCATTGAAAATGAAGAGACAAATCAACCAATCTAAAAAATCTAGAACTGAAGCAGATAATATATAATTATTAGACAAGCACAGCTGTTATTCTAATGATCCCATATGTTTAAGAAGCTAGAAGAAAGACTGTCCATGTCAAGTAGTGACATGAAAGATGTAACAATGACTCAAATCAAACTTCTAGAAATGTAAACTACAAAGCTGAGATTAAAAACATGCTGGGGTCGCCTGGGCTCAGTCAATTAAGCGTCTGACTTCAGCTCAGGTCATGATCTCACTGTTCCTGAGTTCCAGCCCCACATCGGGCTCTGTGCTGTCAGCTCATAGCCTGGAGCCTGCTTCCGATTCTGTGTCTCCCTCTCTCTCTGCCCTTCCTCAGCTCACACTCTGTCTCTCTCTCTCAAAAAACAAACATAAAAAATATACAATATGCTGGATGGGTTTACTATTAGAATAGATATTACAGATGAAAAGATTAGTAAACCGAAAGACATATTAATAAAAATTATTGAAAGCCAAACGCATTGAGAAAAAAAAGCCTGAAAATAATGAATAGAGAAAGCAGCTGGGCCTTCATGGACCTTCAACTACATCTCACACCACGTACATAAAAGCGCAAATAAATCATAGATTTAAGTGTGAAATATAAAACTATAAAACTTTTAGAAGAAAACATAGAACATTTTTAGGACCTAGGACTCAGTATGGAATTTTCAGATTTAAAATTTAATGCATATATAAAAAGCAGTAAGTTGGACTTTATTAAAATTAAAAAAAAATTGCTCTGCCATGATGATATAAAGACAAGATACAGACTTGGAGAAAGTACTTGCAAACCATATATATGACAACAGACTCCTATCTAGAATAAGGAATTCTTCCAACCCAGTAAAAAAAAAAAAAAATTAGAAAATGGGAAAAAGGCATATATATTTCACTAATTAAGATACAAGATAGCAAATGAGCATATGAAAAATGTTCATTTGAAACATTTTCTTATGAAAAATGAAACATCACTAACCATTCAGAAAATACAGATTAAGACCATTTCACATATTGGAACACCTTGAAATAAAAAAAATAGTGACAGTACCAAATGCTGATGAGAATGTGGAGAAATCAACTAGTCATACATTGCTCATGGGACAGGTAAAATAATACAGTCACTTTAAAAAATTAGCAATTTCTTAAAAAGTAAGTATATAATTTACCATATGACCCAGAGATTATAATCCTGGGCATTTGTGTCACAAAAATGAAGTCTTGTGTCCATTCATAAACCTGTGCCTTATGCTCAGGGTAGCAGATTTATTTATAAGAGCACCGAACTGGAAACAAAGTGTCCTACAAGAAGTGGATAATTAAACAGTCTGGCACATCCACTAAATCATACCTAGCATCCCAAAGACTTTTCCAGTATACATTGTCATTCCAAATTACTGGGAGGAAGAATGTTGATTTTTTAAAAAAAATATGAAATCTTCTTCAAAAGTGCCAGCTACCTTATTTGTCTTTAATTTGAGGAAGATGTATAGTTTCCATGTTATAAATGGAACAAATGATAAGAAGCACAGAATGTGGGAAAATACAGGGCCCTTGTGGCTAGGAAACCTGTGTTCATTACATGGCATTGCTATGAGCTTAGCTGGACAAAGTCCTTAATATCTTCCAGATTCATGAATCTAGAAGAAGAAATAAGGACAACTCCTGGAAAGGTTGTTGTGAAAATGAAACCCATTTAAAAGGTTTACTATACAATCATTTAATTAAGATTTTTTTCCCTACCCAAACATGTATCCTTTTAATGGATGTTATGTAGTACATTATTTAGAGCATGGAATCAGGCTTAAAAGACACGTGAGTGAGCTCAGACTGTTCCTCTGGAATATTTATGAATCTGGAATATTTAGTTTGATTCTCAATATTTTAATCTCTGGAAAAAATTAATAACATTACATCACAAATTTTGTATTAATTCTAAAATGATATATTGTAGGTATACTCTAAACCCAAAATCTTCAATGTCTTACTCAATGTATTCAGTTAGAAATGTGGCAGTTTGTATTAAGACACTTTCTTTGTTGTTTTCAGGTTAGAATTAATAAATCTATACCATTCCAAACAATGTCCTTAAATGGAATCACTTGAAATGGCAAATGATTATTTTTCCCCCAATTAAAATGTATGTTTCTTGGGTAGAGATAAAAAAGAATTCCAGTTTTATCTGGATTTCACCTGGACTGTCTCCCAGATTAATTTGGTTAATTTGATCTGTGTATCTGTTTTTGTGCCAGTACCATACTGTCTTGATGACTACAGCTTTGTAATATAGCTTCAAGTCCAGAATTGCGATGCCTCCATATTTGCTTTTCTTTTTCAAGATTGCTTTGTCTATTCAGGATCATTTGTGGTTCCATACAGATTTTAGGATTATTTGTTCTAGTTCTGTGAAAACTGCCGGTGGTATTTTGATAAGGATTGTAGTAAATGTATAGCTTGCTTTTGGGTTGTTTAGACATTTTAACAATATTTGTTCTTTCGATACATGGGCATGGAATATTTTTCCATTTCTTTGTGTCCTCTTCAATTTCTTTCATAAATGTTCCATAGTTTTCAGAGAGCAGATCTTTTTACCTCTTTGGTTATGTTTATTCCTAGGTAACATGGGTTTTGGTGCAATTATAAATGGGATCAATTCTTTGATTTCTCTTTCTGCTGCTTCATTATTGGTGTATAGAAATGCAACAGATTTCTGTACATTAATTTTGTATCTTGCAACTTTACTGAATTTGTGTGCCTGTTCTAGCAATATTTTTGGTGGAGTCTTTTGGGTTTTCTACGTAGGGTATCTTGTTGTCTGTGAAGAGTGAAAGTTGGACTTCTTCCTTACTGATTTGGATGCATTTTATTTCTTTTTGTTGCCTGATTGCTGAGGCTAGAACCTCCAGTATTATGTTAAATAACAATGGTGAGAGTGAACATCCCTGTCTTGTTTCTGATCATAGAGGAAAATCTGTTTCTCCCCATTGAGGATGATATTAGCTACAGGTCTTAATGTATATGGCCTTTATGATAGTGAGATATGTTCCATTTATCCCTACTTTGTTGAGGTTTTTTGTTTGTTTGTTTTTCAAGACTGGATGCTGTATTTTGTCAAATGCTTTTCTGCTTCTATTGAGAGAATCATATAGTTCTTATCCTTTCTTTTATTAATGTGGTGTATCATGTTGATTGATTTGGGAATATTGAACCACCTTGTTGCCCAGAAATAAATTTCACTTGATCATGGTGAATAATTCTTTTAAAGTACTGTTGCATTCAATTTGCTAGTATCCTGTTGAGAATTTTTTCATCCTTGTTCATCAGGGAAGTTGGTCTGTAGTTCTCCTTTTAAGTGGGTCTTTGTCTGGTTTTGGAATCAAGATAATGCTGGCCTCATAGAATGAGTTTGGAAGTTGTCCTTCCAAAATTTGACTTGTGTATATAAACAAATATAACTCTTGTGTGAAGACTCTGAAGACAGTTGTCCTGAAGGTGTAAATCATGGAGGAAAAAAAATCATGATTAAAAGCTTCAAAAATGCATTCTAAGGAAAGTATCTTAGCACAGTGTTTATTTTTTCTAAAATTGCTATTAAATAAGTTGTCTTTGAGTAATGAATTAAAAAACTAGAATTAAATATAAAAATCACCCAAATATCCATTTGTATATTGGGAGAGGCAAATGATATTTTTAAAAAGTGAATAATATAAATATTAAATAATGAATAACATATGTCTATATATGTATGTTCTCTAGTGCTAATTAAGATTATCTCTGCCTTCATTCACATTATGTTACTGAATTGTGGCATGAAAAAACAAGATTAACAAAGGGTTAAATATAAGCAAATTATTTTTCAAATATAAGCTTCAGTACACAAATGAAGAGAACAGCATTTTAAAGTTATTCAATATAATTGAATTCTCTTGCTGACAAATTCCACATGCAAAGTTTTAATGCCTGTGTGGAATGTAAAAGTCCTCAGAATAAAAAAATAATTGCTGTAGTTTTCTTCTTTATTAATTCAATATTTATATTTCTAGTTGCTTTTAAAATAACCCACACAGGACAGGGATAATTTGTTATTTATATTTAGCTTCTCATTTGTTTGAATTGGGAGAATTTATATACTTCTTCAGTTTGTCCATCTGAATAAGGGAAGATAACTAACAAAGAAGCTAAATATATCAGAAAGATGCAGTTAATTTTTATATTGAGTTTAAACTATAAGTAGTACCACATGTTTTTAATCTGTGACAAAGACACAGTGAGTTTTGAAAAGTAAAATTTACCCTATTTAAAATTAGGAATATTTTTCTTCTACAGCTCTTTTTAAAGAGCAATTCAATGTAAGTGCATTATTAGTGTTACTTTTAAGTAAGATGATATTACAACATTTAACTAAAGTGCTTATTTCAATAGTTTTATTGCTGAAATTACATTTGGAGATCAAGACCGTCGAGGGGACCTTCTGTTTTATGGCCTTCTATTTCACCATGGCTCTGTGGATCTGCAGTAACTAGCATGACTTCCCACACCGGAAAATCTCAGTATAGTTGTGGTGGTATGGAAGGCAATAAGAAGAATATGCACACATATGTGCACACACAATATTGATGTCATGTTCAATAATTTTAAATGAATTAAGGGCATATTACTGAATTAAGAGCATAATAGATGCTATTCAGCATCTAAAATGGAAATCAGCTGATATGCATGGAAAACATGCATTCTCATTTCAATAGCAGCAATTTTTAGAAACTAAATATATGATTAGGAAAGATCATGAGGGTGATGGGAATTTATTCTTACTGGAGGAGCAAGGAAAGACAAATTATTAAGGATGTTCATAGACAACATATTTTTTAAATCTTCCCAGTACTTAGAAATAGTTTTCAATTAATATCATAAACATGTAACTACAAGGAAATAAGACAAATTTTGCAAATCAGTCAATATAAATTTTTAATGACTTTAGACTGTATATGTTATGTTTCTATTAATTTTACCAGGCATAACTATCTCCTAGCTATAAATCTATTTTATATTAAAATAAACCCCTGAAAGTTTCATAGCATATGGACGATAAGACAAATTTCTCTGATTCACCAAAAATGTAAAAAATAAAGAGACTCAAAGTACCATTTGTTGCCTGAGCAATGAAATAGTTCTAATCTCTTCAAGTAGATGAGAGAAATAAAAACTACAGAGTCATGGAAGGAAGATGTACATTCACTATTGATTTCCATTCTTTAATCTTCCCCAAATCCACAACTTTTGTCATGTTATTACTTTGCAGTTCTCCCCATTGAAAGGATGGGGTTTAACTTCTCACTCTTTGACTTTGGTCTGGCCATGTGACTTGCATCAGTAGGGAGTTCTGAAAATAGGATTTAAAACATCATATACATCTCTGTATGCTCTCTTACACTTCCACCATCATTGTGAAACTAACATGTCCCAGACAGCCATGTCCCAGACAACTAGTCTAAAAAAGAGAAGAGACATGGGAAGCAGAACTGCCATAGCCTACTAATCAAATTTCCCACAAAGAGAGCCTTGCAAACAAATCTAGCTTACAACAAAGTCTAGCAGGCGTGCAGATACGTAAGAATAAATGCTTTTAGTGTTGTACCCACAAATATTTTATTGTTTTTTAAATGACATTATTTTGACAAAGTTAACTGAACAAAAAGGTAAATGCAAAAGACATCCAGTTCACAGGTACATAGTTAAAGAGAGAGGCAAGCTAAAAAAAAAGAGTTGAATTAAGATTCAAGAACTCATGTCTTGATGGACATGGGGAGTGTCATTACTCTCCTGATCTAATGGTCCAAAAAGAACACTTTTTTATGGCTATTAAAATGTTTTCTACAAAGGTATTTTGGGAAATGGTTAAAATTTCAATGATTATATTCATAGACATACATGAGAAAGGTTCTCAAAGAGTAATATTTGTATATGAGCTTGTCCCAAGTACCAAGGCAAAGGATACCCTCCTGACCTCAAACCATCTCAGATTCATACCTTTTGTTATTAAAACTGGCTATAACTTTGGTTTAAAATGAAGAATTACAACAATCACTTAGTAATTTAATCTCAAGGGCTCTTTTTAAGGTATTATGCTCCAGTTAGTTGGCAAGCAACCTGGGATTATATGTAAGTGGCAGTTTGCTCTGTAGAAGAGAGAAAGGCCTAGGAAAGTCTCCCCTGAAAAATCTCTGTGATCATGGCATGATCAAAACACCATTATATTCTGGAAAACAAAATGGTGGAGAATTTCACTAGGACTAAAAGTTACAGAAAGGAAAAATACAAAAAAATGGTAAAAACTAAATAGAATGGCCTAACCTATTGGGCACAATTGAAGAGAAAATTGCTAAATTTAAAGATAGATTGCTACAAAATGTCCATACTGAGGCATGGAAAGAAAAAAATAATTAGAAAACTGAGAAAGACATACAAGAAATATATGGAAAATTATATAAATATTAATGTATGAGCAATTGGAATCCCAGAAGGAGAAAAAGAGGAGGAAAAACAATCTTTAAAAGGTAATAGTCAATACTTTTCAAAAGCTGATGAAAGTTATGAAGACACATATTTAGGAAGCCCTATTACCCCTAAACTGGATAAATAAAAAGATTAAAAACAGCTTATTACAAAGTAAAGTTGTGAGCAAGTAGAAAATCTTAAAGGTAATTTGAGGTAAAGACATCCTTAAAGAAACTGCAATAATGGGGTATCTGGATGGCTCAGTCAGTAGTGTTCAACTGTTGATAATGGCTCTGATAGTGATCTCTTGGTCTGTGAGATGGAGCCACCTCCTCAGGAGCTGTGCTGAGCATGGAACCTGCTTGGGATTTCCTCCCTCCGTCTCTCTCTGCCCTTCCCCACCATCTCTCTCTCAAAATAAACTTAAAAAAAGTAAAATAAAGAACCTGCAGTAAGACTTATTGCTGATACCTCAACCCAACAACAGAAACTAGAAAACTACAGAACAACAAATGTAGGTTGCTGAAAGCAGCTGTTGGAGTGATTGCTGTGGTACACTGTCCAGATGGATGACCTTATCCAAGTTTATCCTACCTTACCAGGAACAGCCCATATCCAATAACTGTTTGGTAGGGGTAAGCAAATACTAATTTCACTTGCTTCAATTAGGGATGACTATAATCACCATTTCAGGGCCAGAGCCCCTGTTGGATTTACTGAGGTAATTCTAACCACTGTAATGCTGGTTAACTTCTTCCTCTGCCAGTCTTTTTATTTGTTCCTTCTCAAGTGTTCTTCCTGAGAACACTTCCTAGCAAAAGTCTTATAAGCAAATTACTTTCAGGAGAATACAACCTTCCCTTTCAGGGGAGGCAACTCCCAAACTAGAATTCAGAAGTGAAGGTGATATAAAGATATTTATTCTTTTTTTCCCCCTCTACCAGTTTGTCATAGCATTATTTCGGTACAAAAAACAAATGGAGGGGGGCACCCATGTGGTTCAGTCAGTTAAGTGTCTGACTCTTGATTTCAGCTCAGGTCATGATATCATGGTTTGTGGGATCGAGTCCCGCATCAGGCTCTGCACTGATAGTGTGGAGCCTGCTTTCTCTCTTTCCCTCACTCTCTGCCCTTTCTCTGTGCTCTCTCTCTCTCTCTCAAAATAAATAAACTTTAAAAAAAAAAGGATTTTTCTTGAGAGAAGGAAAATTATTTCCAACAACAAAACAAAAATGTACGGCATGATAAAGAGTACTGGAATATGTATTTAGGTAAATCTAAATGGATCTTAAGTTTATATAATATATACCTATATATAGTAAAAATGAAAACTGCATACAAAAAGGGGTAAATAGAGTTAAAGTGTTCTAATATGTTAGATTAGAATATGTATTTCTATGAGTTGTTAAAAATACTAATGTGTATTTAACTGCAACAATTCAAATATGCTTATTGTAAATTCTTGGGTATATACTAAAATGATAATAAAATTATGTACAACCGATGAAGGTAAATGTAATAATAAAAAGCATTTGATTATTTAAAAAGAAGACAAAGTAGAACATAATTAACAGAAAACAGGTAAATAGGAAACAGATTATAATGTGGTCATTATAAACCCAAATATCGGTAATTAATTTAAATGTAAATGAGCTAACTATTCCAATTGTGAGACAAAGATTTTTCAGACTAGACTGAAACACATTTTTTTCTTTAAATCTCTAAATGTTGCTTATAAAAGAAACATCTGAAATGTAGGGCCAAAGAACTGTGGAAAATTCGAAGTTGTAGTTTTGGAAATAGTTGTTATACAGACTCAAAACCAAAAGCAAGCTGGTGTAAATACACATATCAGAGAAGGTGAATTTTAATGCAAGAAATAAAGAAGGATATAGTTAATGATAAATGGGTGATCATCTGGAATTATTTAAGAATGTGTTTGTCTAATAATATATCTTCAAAATATAAAAAGAAACTGACATAACTAAAAAGAAATTAGACTTCATGTATAGTCACTCAAGATAGGAGTACATAGTCTCTTGTACTCAGAAGATCTGGATTTAACAATCTGGCAGACATGTAGGCATGAATAAATTAAAAGCTTGACAGGTGATTCTATATTTGTCCCTTCCTTTTTTCATACCTACCATAGAATTACCACTGTGAAAGAATCACTGGAATAAAAAATCTTATTAGTTATTAAAGTGATAACAAAATTCCTTAGTCTCTTATCTCTTACCTTTACAAAGAATTGATAAAGTAAGGTTCTGCCTCATCTTCCTCATACCTCATCTTTTCTATCAATACCTTTTTCATAGATAGCAGCAGATAATAGCAATGGAAGGCAATCAGAAGCTAACTTCTGGACAACTTGGAAACTGAAGTAGGACTGAATACGGGAATATAATTCTGTTATTGATGCTTTTCGTTTTTATGATTTACTGAGGTGAGTCAATGCCATATATTGAGTTATTAAATGTGGGATAACCGAATTTCCTTGTAGAAAAGTAACAGTGGTGAAATTGAGAACAAGAAGTGTTTTCTAATGCTATCAATCTTAGAGATTTGTAATCATTAAAACTTGTGGAGTTTTGTTTTGTTTTTTTTTTTTTAGGTTCAAAGAACCTCACCAGGGGACACCATTCTTTTCTTTGTTTCTGATAATAACTGTACTTAAACCTCAAATTTGATGTTAGATTGTCTATAATTCCATCTTTGTTACATCATATAATGTACTTATTTTTTATAGCCATGGGGATAATATAGCTTAATATTATTTTAGTTATCAAAGTTGAAGTTTCAAACTAACTTGACTTCTTATGTTAATGAAATATGCTGTATAAGTATCTCTGACTCCACCCTGACAAGGAAATTTGCTTTATTTCCCTACAAACCAATTATATGATCATAGATATTTATATATTCATGGATATTTGAAAAATGGTACCTTCTGTAAATAAGTTAATCTATATGCTGATAGCTACATGGTCTTATTTTTAAATAAATTCTCTTTCATGTATTCTTTTAATTTAAAATCAATTATTTGACTCAAAAGAAAGTTATACTAGAAGTGAGGTACTGGCAGTGGACATAGAAGTTGCATGAGAAAAATAAGGCAATATGGTAGTAGAAATTGTGAACACTTTTGTAAACTATAAAAGCTTATGATTCATTTTTGCTTCTCTAATTTTCAAATATATATCCATAATATTTTCTGTAGGTGACTAATAATTGCCTAAAGTGACAAGTTTATATTTCTGAGAAATATCCCAGGAACTGAAGGCAATAGAATTATGTCTATATGCATTTTCATTGTAATAAGAACAAAATATATGATAGAAAGGCTATAGGAAGTTGGACTTTATAGGTATTCTGAGGAAGACCTAATCTTCAGTAGTACGGTGGACAGAAGACACTACAAATGATTTTTGTCCGATGCTTAGCAAAACCAATTATTTTTCTGGATGCCAAGGATTAACAATAATTTATCTTATAAACTCCTTTACCCACACACATTGCCACAATTTAGCATCCATGTGTGGACAAAGCATGGGCTATGTGAATGGAGACATTATCCAAGCATAACATGCAGTATAATTGTGGATTTAGCTTTTCAATTGAATTGCTTTAAGCAATGTTAAAAAAAGATATTATTCTCTAACAAAGGAGTAATTTGCATTAGCATTATGTTTGGTTTTTGGTGTTTCTATGATTTTTACAGGTTTATTTCATTTAATAGAGATTCATGCAATTATGAAAATGTTATTTTTCAAGTACTTATCAGTACCAGACAGTATGGCTAGTTTCAGCCTAGGGCAATTATCAGCTAATTTGGCATCTATCTAGTAGATTGGTTCCCAAATCACAAGGCTTTTCAGACTAAATAGCATTTATTCTGTGAGTTGTTCACAAGTGCTCATCTGCATGTATGAAATTTCTCCTCTGATTCTGGTTTCTGAATGTGCATGTTAAGCAAAATTGTAGGATTGAATCTATTTAATATGTTTCAGATTCTGACTAACTTATTGTCTCCTGAAGTCATTTTTAAAGTTTTTAACTCCCTCAGTTAGGACTTAATTATTTTAGTAACGATTCATATCAGTGACTTACTACACTGTGCCTCAGTTGGGAAGCCTGCACTATGAACGGAAATATGGAGAGAGTCTGCAAGAAATTATACTTTATTTACACATAAACTTCTATGTTAGAAAATGAAAAACAAAAAAACACAACAAAATATACAGTTGATTTTCACAGGTGGAGAACATAACATAGTTTTGCTGTCATACTTAATATGATATACCAAGTCTTATAGGGCAGAATAATCTAAAAACAGAAACACCACATATACATTTTTTGTATACTATTCATCTCAAATTGTAAGGTTAATAACCGAATTCTCCTTTTAGCTTTTATGTAATTTTTTTGTCCTTTAGCATACCATGACAAAGCGCATTAATAATTTATGATAATCTGAACAAAATATAATGCTCGTTGCCTTTAATTATAATATAGCAATTTGCTATGTGTATGCATTTCTATAGGTCTCAATATTTAAAGACAAATAAAAGTTGAGGTGTTTGTATTGGTTTTCTACTTTTTGGTTTATTTAATATAAATTGTATAATCTGTAAGAGTGCTTTCTCTCTATCAGTTTTACTCAAAGCACGAAACACCTACTTAATCAATGTTGCCAACACCTTCATATATTGTTCATTTGTGTAATATACACAAATACAGTTTTAACAAAATACAGTTTTCATATTTTTATTTTGTGAAAGGTCAGAGTGACTAATGTATTTTTAATCATAATGCACTAAAGCAACACAAACATCCTCTCACTTTATCATTAATCATGAGAATAATGAATTTGAATTAGGTTCATTCTTTCATTCAGATTTTTAATTGATTTAAGGTAATTCATTCATTAACTTCCGCTTACTGACCCCTGTGGTCAAATGTGAGCATTTTTATTTTATTTTATTTTTTTAGAGAGAGACAGGCAGAGCACATGCCCGTGTGAAAAGCGGGGGAGGGCAGAGGGAAAGGAAGAGAGAGAATCTTTGTTTTTCATTGTGTGTGTGTGTGTGTGCGTGCATGTGTGTGTGCGTGCGTGTGTGTGTGTGTGTTTGTAAATATGTCCTTATCAGTTTATTGCCTCAAGTCTCTCAACCCATCCTTGTTTGCCCAGCTTGTAATACTAGAACTGAATTTTTTCCAGATACATTTTATTTATTTATTTATTTATTTATTTATTTATTTATTTATTTAAAAATTTTAATCCAAGTTGGTTAACATATAGTTTAATAATGATTTCAGGAATAGAATTTAGTGATTCATCACTTACATATAAAAACCAGTACTCATTCCAAGAAATGCTTCTTAATGCCTTCTGCCCATTTAGTCCATCCCCCCACCCAACACTCCTCCTGCAATCTTCTAATCTATCAGTTGTGTTTTAATTTTGCTGATTGTTTCCTTTGTGGTGCAAAAGCTTTTTATCTTAATGAGGCCCCAATAGTTCATTTTTGCTTGTATATCCCTTGCCTCTCGAGACAATTTAGTAAGAAGTTGCTGCATCTGAGGTTGAAGAGGTTGTTGCCTGTTTTCTTCTCTAGGATTTTGATGACTTCTGATCATAGGTTTACGTCTTTCATCCATTTTGAGTTTATTTTTGTGTATGGTGTAAGAAAGTTCTTCTGCATGTTGCTGTCCAGTTTTCGCAACACCATTTGCTGAAGGGATGGTCTTTTTCCATTGGATATTCTTTTCAGGTTGTCAAAGATTAGTTGGCTATAGGTTCATGGGTCCATTTCTAGGTTCTCTATTCTGTTCCATTGATCTTTGTGATCAATTTGTCGCATCTATATGTCTGTTTTCATGCCAGTACCATACTGTCTTGATGGTTACAGCTTGAAGTCCAGAATTGTGATGCCTCCAGCTTTGGTGTTCTTTTTCAGGATTGTCTTGGTTCTTTGGGGTTCCATACAAATTTTAGGATTGTTTGTTCTAGTTCTGTGAAGAATGCTGGTGTTATTTTGATAGGGATTGCAATGGATATGTAGATTGCTTTGGGTAGTATCAACATTTTAACACATTTGTTCTTCCAATCCAGGAGCATGACATGTTTTTCCATTTTTTTGTGTCTTCTTCAGTTTCTTTCATAAGCTTTCTATAGTTTTCAGTGTATAGATTTTTCAACTCTTTGGTTTATTCCTGGTATTTTATGGGTTTTTGGTACAATTATAAATGGGATTGATTCCTTAATTTCTCTTTCTACTGCTTCATTATTGATGTATAGGAATGCAACCGATTTCTGTACACTGGTTTTATATCCTGAGACTTTGCTGAATTCATGATCAATTCTTACAGGTTTTTTGGCGGCATCTTTTGGGTTTTCCACATAGAGTATCATGTCATCTGTGAAGAGTGAAAGTTTGACTTCTTCCTTGCCTATTTGGATGCCTTTTATTTCTTTGTGTTGTCTGATTGCTGAGGCTGGAACTTCCAACACTGTTGAATAACAGTGGTGAAAGTGGACATCCTTGTTATGTTCCTGACCTTAGGGCAAAAACTCTCAGTTTTTCCCCATTGAGGATGATGTTACCTGGGTCTTTCATATATGGCTTTTATGATCTTGAGGTATGATCCTTCTATACCTACTTTCTTGAGGGTTTTTATCAAGAAAGTATACTGTATTTTGTCAAATGCTTTCCATGCATGTATTGAGAGGATTATGTGGTTCTTTTCCTTTATTAATGTGATGTATCACATTGGTTGGTTTGCAGATATTGAACCAACCCTGCCTCCAGGTATATAATCCCACTTGGTCGTGGTAAATAATTTTTTTAAGGAATTGTTGGATCTGGTTGGCTAGTATCTTGTTGAGAATTTATGCCGATGCATTTGCAGATGACATGATACTCTATGTGGAAAACCCAAAAGACGCCACCACAAAACCTGTTAGAATTGATCCATGAATTCAATTCTTTTGAGAATTCCCTGAGACTGTCTGTAATTGGGAAATTGGTCTGTAGCTCTTCTTTTTAGTGGAGTCTTTTTCTGGTTTTGGAATCAAGGTGATGCTGGCCTCATAGAATTGGTTTGGAATTTTCCTTCCATTTCTAACTTTTGGAACATTTTCAGAAGAATAGGTGTTAACTCTTCTTTAAATGCTCCAAAATTCCCTGGAAAGCCACTGGTCCTGGACTCTTGTTTGTTGGGAGATTTTTGATTACTGATTCAATTTCTTCACTGGTTATGGGTATGTTCAAATTTTCTATTTTTTCCTGTTTCAGTTTTGGTACTGTATATGTTTCTAGGAATTTGTCCATTTCTTCCAGATTGTCTATTTGATTAGCATATAATTGCTCATAATATAATCTTATTATTGTTTGTATTATGCTGTGTTGGTAGTAATCTCTCCCCTTTTATTCGTGATTTTATTTATTTGGGTCTTTTCCTTGTTCTTTTTGATCAATCTGGCTAGGGGCTTATCAATTTTCTTAATTCTTTCAAAGAACCAGCTCCTGGTTTCATTGATCTGTTCTACTGTTTTTATTTCGATACCATTGATTTCTGCTCTAATCTTTATTATTTCCCTTATTCTGCTGGTTTGGGGCTTTATTTGTTGTTCTTTTTCCAGCTCTTTTAGGTATTAGGTTAGGTTGCATATTTGAGAACTTCCTTCCCTTTTTAGGAATGCCTAGATTGCTATATACTTTCCTTTTATAACCGCCTTTGCTGCATCCCAGAGGTTTGGGTCTGTTGTGTTTTCATTTTAATTGGCTCCCATGTGTTTTTTTAATTTCCTCTTTAATTTCTTGGTTAACCCATTCTCTAGTAGGATGTTCTTAAATCTCAAAGTATTCATGGTTTTTCCAAATGGCTACTTCAGCTTTCTTTTGACAACCATTAGCATGGTAGATGGTCCTCCATCCCCTTACTTTCAGTGTGCAGATGTCTTTAAGTCTAAAATGGGTCTCTTGTAAGCAGCATGTAGATGGCTCTTGTTATGCATTCTGATACCCTATGTCTTTTGACTGGAGCATTCAGTTCATTGACCTTTAGAGTGAGTACTGAAAGTTATGAATTTGGTGCCATTGTGTTGCCTGTAGAGTGGTGTTTCTGGTTATATTCTCTGGTCATTTCTAGTCTGTTGCTTTTGGTCTTTTTTGTTTTGTTTCATCTTTTCTCCACTCAGAGGGTCCCCATTAAAATTTCTGACAGCAGTGGTTTAGTGGTCATGAACACCTTTACTTTTTATTTGTATGGGAAACTATCTGTACTTATATTTTGAATGACAGCCTTACTGGATAAAGAATTCTTGTCTGCATATTTTTCCAATTCAGCACATTGAATATATCCTGCCTCTCCTTTCTTTCCTGCCAACTTTCTATAAATAAGACTGCTGTGAACCTGATCAGTCTTCCCTTATAGGTTAAGGACATCCCCCGCCCCTTGCTGATTTCATAATTCTTTCCTTCTCTGTGTATTTTGTGAATTTGATTATGATATGCCTTGTTGATGGTTGGTTTTTGTTGAATCTAATGGGAGTTCTCTGTGCTTCTTGGATTTTGATGTCTGTATCCTTTCCCAGATTAGGAACGTTTTCCACTATAATTTGCACACAGAAAACTTCTGCCCCTTTTTCTCTCTCTTCATCTTCTGTGACTCCTGTGATTCAGATATTCCTTTTTAATAGGTCACTGAGTTCTCTAAGTCTTATATCATGCACTTTTGCTTTTATTTCCCTCTTTTTATTTCCTGCTGATTATTCTGCATAATTTTGTCTTCTATATCACTGATTTGCTGCTCTGCTTTGTCCATCCTTGCCATCATGGCATCCATTTGAGATTGCATCTCCATATAGCATTTTATATTTTGTCCTGACTATATTTTATTTCTTTTATCTCTGCAGAAAGGACTTCTATGCTTTTTTCAACCCCAACTAATATTTTTATTATCGTGGTTCTAAATTCTAGTTCAAACATCTTGCTTATATCTCACTGATTATTGATTAATTCCCTGGCTGTCATTTCTTCCTGTTACTTCTTTTGGGGTGAATTCTTTCATTTTGTCATTTTGGAGAAAGAAAAAAATTAATAACATTAAAAATTAAAATTAAATAATTAAAAACAAAACAAAAAATGTGTGTTTTGTCTGCTTCTTGAAAGAAGCTTGATAGAACAGAGAAAAAGGGAAAGAAAAGACAAGGAAAAAAGGTAAGAAAAAAATTAAAAATTAAAAAATCTATAGAATAAAATAAAATAAAGAAAATGAAATGGAATAAATGATTTTGAAAATAAAAAATAAAGTAAAAAATAATTTAAAAATTTTAAAAATTAAAAAAATAAGTGAAAATGTATTTTTTTCTTTCTGTATTCTTTAAAAAGAATCAAAAGGAAATAAAAAGCAACAAAAACAATTAAAAAAAAAAACAGAAGCACAACAACAGCAACAACAACAACAAACTAATAAATGCACCAGCATACAGAATGAAACCGAAATGAAGTTACATCCAGTTTCCCCTAGAACTCAAACTATGAATTCCTCTATAATCCATACACTAAGCAGGTGGAGTGACTTGTGTTGGTCTTCTAGGGGATGTGCTTGGAGGGTGCAATTGGGCACGGCTTGGTGTACTGGCTCCATTTTCCATTGGGTGGAGGTGATTAACTCACTGGGTGGATCAGTGTGTGCATATGCTTGTGCAAGAGGTGGAAATGGCTTTCACCCACCTCCCTAGTCCCTGGCATAGGAAATTTGCATTCTCACTGACCTGCAATCAAGCATCTCTCCTTTATCTCAGGCCTCCATCCATTCCCCACCTCCATCCTGTCCATGTCTAAGTTGTTCACCTGCCAGTTGGCACCTCCCTTCAGGGTTTTATCTTAGATGGGGTTATCTTTCAAAACTCCACACTTTAGAGACCACTGTGGTTTAGACCCGCACCAACTCTCTGGGGGAGGGTCTGGTTGAGAAATGGCTGGTGCCAGCTTGCCCCAGAAAATGTTCACATGATTGTGCAGTGGCAGAGGTTCAGATTATGCAAAACCACAACACACATCCAGCACCAGGTTTCCCTGCACTCTTGTGTCTTTGTCCCAATACCAGCAAATGTGGCTGCTCTCCAGAGTTTGCTGGGACCCTTGCCTTTGGGAGGTCATATGGCTTCTACCAAATGCTCTCCAAGCAGGGGAACTGCTGGAAGAGAGAGAATGTAAAACAGGCTCCACGCCCTGTGTGGAGCCAATGCACGGCTCATCTCATGACTGTGAGGTCATGACCTGAGCTGATATCAAGAGTCCTCTGCTTAACCCCTTAACTAATTGGGTCACCCAGGCACCCTAAAAGTGAGTATTTTTAGAGTATAAACAAATGAATAGAGAAACTTAGTCTGGAATAGTGGAGCTTAATAGAACTAATTTAACTGCCTCGGAGTCTAACCATTTGCTCTGGCATTATTAGCTCAAGGCTCCAAATATACTAATCCATATAACTAATAATTCTGTGAAAAGTTTATTTTGAATTTTGGCACACAATGAGAGTACAAACATGTCCTTGCTGAATCCAGCCAAACTGATAATCTGCTGGTACACACAAGTAGTCATTCTGGTGGTTGAGTTGTTTATAGTTAGCATCATTTCAGATTGGTGGCTTCCTATGCCATAGTGATTGTAGATCCACTATTCATGCAGTCTAGCATTCTGATTAAAAAGTTTTTCCCTGGGTGCCTTGGTGACTCAGTCAGTTAAGCAGATGACTCGATTTCAGCTTAGGTCTGGATCTCAGGGTCATGAGTTCAAGCTCTGCATTGGGCTCCACACTGGGTGTGAAGCCTACTTGAAAAAAGGACAGAGAGAAAGAGAGAGAGAGAGAGAAAGAAAAAAGTTTCTTCCAAAATAGTATTTCAATTGACATGTGTTTCAAGGTTGTTACTCCTGGGTTTTGTGCTATCTTGAAGAATATGGTGCATACTATACAATGTTTGAGTGTTTGATTCATTTTTGTATTTGTTGATTTACCACACTTTTAGTGAGAAGCTATTACACTGGACACTAGACACTTAAAGACTAGTGGAAGAGCGAGGCATGAGTGAATTTGTTAAATGCAAATATATGTGATAATAAGATATACACAGTGTTCTTTTAGCATATTATGGGGTTGTGGGGTTTTTTTGTACTAATGTAACTACAAACTTTGAGTGAACTATTGCATCTTCAAGGTTACATAATTCCTTTGCAGTTAAAGATTTCCATAAGTTTGCTGCCTATTTCGTGTAGTATCTCTTCCTTTTATTTGTATTATATTTATTATTCATTTTTTTAAATTTTTTTAATGTTTATTTCTGAGACAGAGAGAGACAGAGCATGAGTGGGGGAGGGGCAGAGAGAGAGGGGGACAAAGAATCCGAAGCAGGCCGCAGGCTCCGAGCCATCAGCACAGAGCCCGACGCGGGGCTCAAACTCACAGACTGTGAGATCATGACCTGAGCCAAAGCTGGATGCTCAACCGACTGAGCCACCCAGGCGCCCCTATTATTCATTATTTTAAACAGGTTCACACACAGTTCAACATTTAAATAAATTATTTATCTATTCAATAATTCTTTTCTAGGTATAATGACAATAACAATCTAGTTTATATCAATGCATTATTGTTAACTGCTTGTTTTGAAGTTGATTTGCTTCATTCCCTTATATTTATGGATTGTCTCAAGATCTTTTTATAGTTTATTATTATTCATCTGGTAGTGCACTGACCCCAAAACCTGAGGATCATCAGCAACTTAAAAATATCATCTCTGCAGTTCTTTTTCAGTGTCATGAGTATAGGGTTTTGTGTGTGAATGTGCATGTTTGTATTCAATTGTATAATCTTCCCTGGAGGGGTGGGAAACATCAATTTATGTTGAGGTAGTTTCTTTTGTTTCTTAAGTAAAAGAAGATCCTTTGCTTTATTATTATTATTATTATTATTATTATTACTATTATTATTATTCTCTAGCCTGTCTTCTGTTAATAATAATCCCCTCTCCATTCCCTACTTCACCCACCTCAACCTGGTGATTTGTTACTAAACTAGTTAACCTTACTGTAGAAGACTTTTCCATTTATCTAGCCCTCTTGAGTCTAGTAGATTAGTTATTCAGTCCTATTTCCCTTTCCAGAAGCTAAGTTTCCTTTCACAGATGTGCAGATCAGTACAGTACTGCAACATATAGGTGGCTTGTATAAAACAATCTCTTTACATCATTTAATATACACAAATTCAGTGGACAGCTAACACACAAAGGCCTAATATGTATAAGAAGTTATGGAGGCTGCTGCTGAATTACAAAAAGGGGCACCAACAAATTGTTAGTGCATTTTGGAAGATTAAAAAGTCATAATTTATCCTACTAGGAACATATTAAAAAAATTAAACTAGAAAGCACTATTAATGATGGGTTTTGAAGGTTGACTATTTGGATGCAGAATGCCTCAAATACCAGATAAAAGAGAATACCACAAACAAAGACTGAAGCAGACATGCAGAGTAGGGCTCTCAGGTATGAGGAAAGTTCGTTTTGGTTGTAGTGTAGAGTAGAACTGAATTTTCCATTGAAAACCAGCTAGAAGGTTAGTTTGGGGCATATTGTAGAAAACCTTTTCTGCAAGGCTGGCAAGATTTTAATTTTTATCTGGTCAATTGGAAGCCAATTCAAATTTTGAATCACATTAATAAAACATTGTACAATGATATGTATTTTTGTAAGTTTATATTAAAACATGATTTCATGAAATTAGATAAAATATCAAGTATTTGATACATAATTACATGTATGAAGTCAAATCTAAATAAACATGAAGCAGTATTCTAAGACAAAACAAATATCAGAGACAATGGGTATGTATGTGCATGGCCAGGAATTAATAGTAAAAGAAAAAAATGTATTGTCATAAAATATTATTAAAAAAACAGGAAACCAGCAACTGTTTGACCATTTTAAACATTGTGGTGAGGAACCACAGAGCACAGGGGAGAAATAGACAATTGTAAATATGTAAGAGATAAAAAGATAGATAGATGTCGGAGATTTCATGAAATGGATTTTGAAGTGTTAAACAATACAGACTGTAGTTAGGTTTTTGGAGGTATAACAGGAGAGTGAATTTCATTTCTTATTTTGACTTGCTCATTGGGTGAATTCAACTAGTTCTGACTTAGAATGAAGACTGCAAGTTGAAAACCTTCCAAGCTGTCTGTGGCTTCCTGGCTCTGGATTCACTTGGAAATAATGTGTACTATTTCATTGTGAGAGAAAATGAAAGGAGATAGAAAGATGGTACCAAGATAATAAGAGCTTCTTCATTATTCACTGAAGTTTGTAGTAATTATGCTTGAAGAGAGTTGCTTTTATACTACGAACTCACCTTTCTTGGCAAAGCCCTGTTCTTTTCTTGGATCTAAGGCACTTGAGGCTAACAGAGATGAATGTGTTCCCATTTTGAAACTTCACTGATGTGCATTCTGCTTAGAAATTTTATAGTCTGACAAATCTCACTTCTTACAATCTGATTTACTTTACCATATATCATTTTATTTTATCTCCATTTGACAGAAATTTTTTTTTACGTATTCATTCTTTAATTGGCATATGGCCCAAATAAGTTTTATGAAAAAATAATAGACAGGATCTTCAGAGTTTTTAATTAGGTCAAGTCAATTTTCTCTTCTTCTTAAGCCAAGGGCGTCATTATTAGAAAGTGCCTAATGTGATACAGGATTTCAAAAGCAGCACAATCGATGGCTTTTCCATTGTCAGGGAATAATAGGGCTGAAGCTTAATTACATTTCAAAAATGAACAGCAAAAAAAAGTCTCAAGGTACAGTAGCCTTTTATCTCAGGTTTTCTGAGGTCAAAATTTATAAAAGTAGAGATAAAAATCGGTTGATTTTCTCTGAATGTTTAGTGCATACTGTAGACTCATCAGTCCTTTGCAGTGAAGGGCTATCATGTTGTGATAGCTCAATGCTGGGAAGTCATTATGACTTCAAATAGGTAGATGTTATTTGATTTTAAATAACATTTTTTGTCCCTTTATACTCATAGAAAGCTTAATTCACCTAAAATGCTTTTGCCATAGTCATTTCAGCATTGCACTTTGTTACATTTCTTTTACTGAAGAAAATTTGAAACAATGTACTATAAAATCTCCTATGTACACTAAACTGGATTCAACCACCATTTAAAAAAAAAAGTTACACTTGGCCAAAATTCAGTCCATTTAAGATAATTTCCTAAATTAATGTAATTGAAAGCTATAGTGATAAGCTGCTATCTTTTAATATTTGTAGTATTACTATTAGTAAAATCCTATATAGAAATCCTCTAATTACTTAAATGTACTTTCATCAGAATACCTCATGTGCTGTATTAGAGATTTTAAAGGCAATGTAGTTACTCCTACTATATAGATAAGGAAATTGAGGCTAACAATGTTAAATTCCTTGCCCAAGTTAATACAACAGGATTAGTAAACCTGTATCTGTGTGTGTGTGTGTGTGTGTGTGTGTGTGTGTGTGTAATAGACATGAGAGAAAGTCTGCCTTAAGACTTGGACTCCGTCCTATGATATTTGCCTGTGAACATTGTAATCCAAATAGAAATCAATAGCACTTTGGGGGAAATGAGAAAACAAATCGAAAATCTGTCTCTGATATGAAGGGAGAGTCCTGGTTAGAATTTTCCATGAAGAACAAAGACAAGCCTATCTCCTAAGTAGCACTGGAGCTAGAGCTGATTCTTCCAAACAATGGTAGCGTTTTTCAAAGGATACAGATAAACCAGGGGTTTTAATTTCTGCTTTATTGCAAAGATTTAATTTTAACTCCTTTATAAAAACAAAACAAAACAAAACAAAACAAAATGGCACTTGAATAAGCATCAAACTTGCCTCACTTTGCCACCCCAACCTACTTCTTCTCCCATTGCTTCCTTCTGACCCTTGTCAATTTCTCTAGCTTCTCTAGATACACGGGCAGCAGGCAGCCTCCTCATTGCTAGAATCAAAAGTACCATCTCAAAGGTGGATTATACTTTGCCAAAGGAAAGCTGTTACAATTAAAATAGTTTTCCTGGGGCACTTGGGTGGCTAGGTGATTAAGCCTCAGAGTCTTGATTTTGGCTCAAGTGATAATCTCAGGATTCATGAGATCAAGCCCCCTGTTGATATCTGTACTGGTGGTTCAGAGCCTACTTGGAATTCTGTCTCTCCCTCACTCCTCTCTCTCTGCACCTCCCCCCATTCACGTGCACTCTCCCTATCAAAAAAATTTAAAAGGTTTTTTTTCTAAAGATTTAGATAAAATACATGAAAGAAAACATAAATGTTCATAATATTGGTAAATGTTAATGATTCAAGTTCAGAAAAATAGGTACATATACACATTAGGCATACATATACAAGAATCCAAAATAAAATTAAATATTTAAAATTGATTATTTATTTTTTATTTTTAATTTTTTTTAAGTTTATTTATTTATTTTGAGAAAGAGAGAGAGAGAGAAAGAACAAGCAGGGGAGGGGCTGAGACAGGGAGAGAGAGAATCCAAAGCAGGCTCTGCACTGTCAACACAGAGCCCAATGTGGGGCTTGAACTCATGGACCATGAGATCATGACCTGAGCTGAAACCAAGGGTTGGATGCTTAACTGACTAAGCCACCTGGGTGCCCCTATTTTTTTAAACATGTCTTTAAAAAATTGTCCTACATGTATAATTATTTGAAAATCGGGTACAAAAAATTCAGAGAAATAAACAAAAATATCTCCATAAAAATTGTCATCCTTATCATATGTTTATGAAAAAGACTTGTTGAATGAACCAAGAATCATAAGATGCAACAATTGAAAACTGGAGTCTCATGTGACCCTTTAAAATGTTAAATTCTCAGGGTTTCCTTCATCTTAAATGATAACATGCGTGAGCTTCTTGATTGTTTTGCTCACTCTATCTAAGATAACATAAATTTCTATGGTCATTTTAAGAGGTAAAATTGTCCCAATTCAAGAAAAATGCCTGGCATCATGTAATAATCAAAATTTGAAACTAATTCCATGTTAAATTATCTTGTTTTTCCCTGATGAGGCTAAATATTTGCTAAAATCTCGCTGGCAGAATCTTCTTGATCAGAATCACTTTGCTTTTAAATGACCCCAGGCCAAAAGTCCTTCTATGATTTCAATGTCTTGTCCCACAAGTCATACAGTCTTGTCACATTAGCATTGAGGTATGCAGCCATCTTCTAAATGAACCTCTCTTTTTATGCTGCCCTGATGTTTTTAGCCAGTGTATCCTGTCTTAGTTTCCTTAAATATGTTCACACGTCAGAATACTGTGTCCACTAACTGCAGCAGACATATAGAAGTTTCCATAAAACCCCAGTAAGATAACTTCCTTCTACCCTCCAGAAAAATTCACAAGACTTTCCAAACAATTTTTCCTCAAATCCCAAAAGCTTTCCAGTCTCTCAAAAATCCTATCCTTATATTCTCTCCCTGTTAATGAGTTCTTCAGTAGGCTTATGACCACTTTGCATGACGTCTGTCATTGTGGACTATGTTGCTACCCACTTTGTAATGTAGTAGCATGTATTGTCCCCATGACTCAACTGAACTTGGGGTGGAAGAATTCCAAGTTCAGTTGTTGTGTGCATGTATACAGCTAGAATTATAGGAAAACTTTATTTTAAATAGAGTGCAGCATCTATTGACATTTAAATAAAACATATTAAAGTGCCTCATTTAAATATTGAAAAGGAAAGGAAATATTACAGATTGACCTTGTATATTTCCTATATTTTCAAGAAATCCTTTATTTTAATTCTTATTTTTGTGGAATTTCTTCAAATTTCACTTTTTTTACCTTACGAAAGCATGCTTTATTGTTTTTTCAACTTTGTTTTTTTAACTTTAAAATTTTCCAAACATAGAAAATGTAACTGTATGCCTTTGCATGCATGTGTGCATCCTCTAGAGTTAGATATTAGTATTGTTTTGTTTTATCTGTAATTGTTTATTCTCTTTATCTGTCTTTTTTTTTTTTCTGAACCATTTAAAAGTATGTTGCAGGTCTGTACCAGACCCAGGTTTTGGAACATTCCAGAACTTCTTATTCCCTCTTCTTAGGCGTTGGCTCTTGCTATATTTCCTGAACAAAACAGCCTTGGTAAAGGCTCATGTCATTCCCACAGTTGTAAAGTTGTGGACACTGATTCTACCATAGACCTAAGAGCCCCATGCCTCAGTGCCTGAGACCACAGCCTGTTCCCTGGCTAGACTGGCCACAAAGATTCTGGCCTAACCATATCCTGCCTGGTAGTCAGGTGGTACAACCTGAAAATGATTCAGAGTTAAGATTCATGTAATTTATTTTGATAATGAGACACAGGAACAAGGAGGAAGAAGCAACCAATAAATTTATTTTCTTTTCCCTCTTCTCCACTCACAGACTACTTCAACATGCAGGAGATTTGTACAGTCTCTCCGGAGGTGGCCTATGGAGCCAAACAACCAAGTTGTGAAACTGGCCAGTTCAAGTATACAGCCCCTTGTCATCGCTGTCCCTCTTTCCTTGCCTCACTTCCCCATTGTTCTCATGCTTGTTTCTCTGAAATCACACCTCCCCATTGATTGTTAGCACACACACATTTTTTTCAGGCTCTGTTTTCTAGGGAGTTGGTATAATTGGTGACAGGAATGGCACTAGTAACTAGAACTTTGGGGCTAGGTTTTGGTGTTGGGTTGTTTTCCATTCTGAAAGTAATAGAAACCATATTGCTCTCAGTAAAGGGATGATAACAATCCCTGATATTCGGTGACATCATGATGGCATAGGTGTCAAAAACACGTAATGGGAGATCAGTGGCTGCTATGAGTGACTGACCAGTTTGATGCAATATTAGTGTAATTTGTGTCTGATAGCAGTGAAAGTCTAGAAAAGACTGACAGGTGAATGACAACAGATTGTCAACTTAAAGGCAGATAGTGAAAGCCAGAGGGCTTTTATGACAGCATTAAAGGAGACTCATCTTCCTGTAGTCTTAGACTATACACTTGGTGCACTGCTAGACCCTAACAGAGACTAAGCAACTGAACATGAGGCACCAAGTGGCTTTGGGCAAGAGAACCCACAGATGATCTGATTGATATCAAATCAACTGAGTCACATGTTTTGCAGTAGTAGAAGAAGAAAACTCTGTTGAAAAATAAAAATGGTAAATGAGGAGTCAGGTTCAAGTCTTTCCAGATGGCATAAAAAAATGAGATGGGTCAGTGTTATGGATTCCCCTGTCCCCTACTTCTCTTGCTCCCTGAACACACAATGACCCCTAGGACATTCTTAATGCTCAGCCTCAGGGGAGGAAAGGGATTAGGGCTGGTTTACAAATGAATAGAAGTGATAATATCAGTATTAGTCAGAGAGACTGTGGCTACATCACAGCTCCACTCATGGATTGCTGTGAAGGGCAACATTGAGAGAAAATTGTTCAGGGTGCAGAGCTGTGAGTGGTACACTTGATTGGCCATTTATGAAAGAAAGATAGGTGGTCCAAGGTAGAAATAAGGACTGACTCCTCAGCTGTGATAAATGATTGGGAAACCGGTGAAGAGACTGGGAAAACAACCCCATAAAGTCAGAAAATGCCCTCTGGTATATATATGTATTTGGACAGACTTGTAAGAGGAAATACGTGTATAGATATTTTTGTCTAACTTCAATGACCACCAGAGAACATTTTCTTGAGGAGGACTTTACAACTAGATGGACAGGATGGCCTGTCCTATGGATGTCAAGCATCCTTCCCCACTCAAAGAAAAGAGCATGCATTGACACCAATATAGGCCTCTCTTACCAAGCTGGAGATATTGCTTCCACTGCTAAATATCTAAATTTCTAGCATCAGAAGCTGATTTTATGTACTTGATGTTTTCTCAACAAAGCCAGATAATCCTCTTGGGGCAGGACAGTTACTTTAAACCCCTTCCACTCTCAAGGGAGCAGCAATGCATCCTTATTGAAGTCAGTATTATACTCCAAATTTGGCCTTTCCTTCTCTGACTTTGAAACCTTGAGCATAACCACTGTTCTAGGACTTATGGAATGACAGACATATCCATGTTTTATTGCTTCAGATCAAAGGACTTGTTCATGGCAAAAGAGAGATAACAATTGACTTATGATGTTGGAATTTGTTGATTTTACCATATTATTCCCAAACCCAGAAACTGCTTGTCTGAAAAAGTGGTGAAAAGCCTGTTGATGGTAAAGCTGAGGTATCAATCTCTGGCAATACCTTTTGCATTTGGGGGTATAGTCTTACAAGCTATGATATATGATCTTGATCAATAAAAATGCAAAATGATGCATCCTTAAGAGCAAGAGTACACTAGTTTAAGAATCAAGAAGTAAAAGTAGGAATGTTCCTTTTTTTTAATCACTCCCTTCATTTCATGCTTCTGCTCCTTGAAAAGTAGGCTCTGCTGGGTTAGAAGTTGTGGTTCACAGTTGAGGAAGTGTGCTTCTTCCAAGAGACACAGTAAGAATTGCACTATTTGGAAACTTTCACCACTAACTAACCACTTATGAATTTTTCATCCTATTGAATTATCACACAATGACAAGAGTACAAATACTGCCTAGGAAAATCAACCTTGAGGGATTTCTGGGTGGCTTCAGTGGGTTAAGCATCCAACTCCTTATCTTGGCTCAGGTGATGGTCTCATGGTTTGTGAGTTCGAGCCCCTCCTTAGGCTCTGCACTGGCAGTACAGAGCCTGCTTGGGGTTCTCTCTCTCCCTCTGTCTGCCCTTCCCCCCCTTCTCTTTCTCTCTCCCTGTCCTTCTCTCTCTCACAATAAATAAATACACTTAAAAGAAAAGGACAATCAAACTTGATTAGCTTAAAAACCTGGTTGTCACTGAAAAAGCCATCAGTAAGGAGCAAAGACCCAATGGATTCACTTGGAAATATGGTCAATGATAGATGTAAATGGGATATCACAAAATCTGAGGATGAACCAAGATGAAGAAATTAAAGGTTTAGAATATTTGAGGGAGAAATTCTGGAACATTTTACAGGTAAACAATCCAGAATATCTAAATTTCTGATCAAGTATGATGAAAACCTAGAATGGGAGATGGAGATGGAAAATAAAAAAATAACAATTTCCAGAACCATCTGAAACATTACAACAATAACTTGGTTTGCTAATATTCCTATCCAATCTAATTTTCAGAGATTGCAACAATTCCTCACTTTGTTGTTTTTTTTTTTTTATTTATGAAATTTATTGTCAAATTGGTTTCCATACAACACCCAGTGCTCATCCCAAAAGGTGCCCTCCTCAATACCCATCACCCACCCTCTCCTCCCTCCCACCCCCCATCAACCCTTAGTTTGTTCTCAGTTCTCAACAGTCTCTTATGCTTTGGCTCTCTCCCACTCTAACCTCTTTTTTTTTGTTGTTCCTTCCCCTCCCCCATGGGTTCCTGTTAAGTTTCTCAGGATCCACTTAAGAGTGAAACCATATGGTATCTGTCTTTCTCTGTATGGCTTATTTCACTTAGCATCACACTCTCCAGTTCCATCCACGTTGCTACAAAAGGCCATATTTCATTTTTTCTCATTGCCACGTAGTATTCCATTGTGTATATAAACCACAATTTCTTTATCCATTCATCAGTTGAGGGACATTTAGGATCTTTCCATAATTTGGCTATTGTTGAGAGTGCTGCTATGAACATTGGGGTGCAAGTGCCCCTATGCATCAGTACTCCTGTGTCCCTTGGATAAATTCCTAGCAGTGCTATTGCTGGGTCATAGGGTAGGTCTATTTTTAATTTTCTGAGGAACCTCCACACTGCTTTCCAGAGCGGCTGCACCAATTTGCATTCCCACCAACAGTGCAAGAGGGTTCCCGTTTCTCCACATCCTCTCCAGCATCTATAGTCTCCTGATTTGTTCATTTTGGACACTCTGACTGGCGTGAGGTGATACCTGAGTGTGGTTTTGATTTGTATTTCCCGGATAAGGAGCGACGCTGAACATCTTTTCATGTGCCTGTTGGCCATCCGGATGTCTTCTTTAGAGAAGTGTCTATTCATGTTTTCTGCCCATTTCTTCACTGGGTTATTTGCTTTTCGGGTGTGGAGTTTGGTGAGCTCTTTATAGATTTTGGATACCAGCCCTTTGTCCGATATGTCATTTGCAAATCTCTTTTCCCATTCCGTTGGTTGCCTTTTAGTTTTGTTGGTTGTTTCCTTTGCTGTGCAGAAGCTTTTGATCTTCATAAGGTCCCAGTAATTCACTTTTGCTTTGAATTCCCTTGCCTTTGGGGATGTGTCGAGTAAGAGATTGCTACGGCTGAGGTCAGAGAGGTCTTTTCCTGCTTTCTCCTCTAAGGTTTTGATGGTTTCCTGTCTCACATTCAGGTCCTTTATCCATTTTGAGTTTATTTTTGTGAATGGTGTGAGAAAGTGGTCTAGTTTCAACCTTCTGCATGTTGCTGTCCAGTTCTCCCAGCACCATTTGTTAAAGAGACTGTCTTTTTTCCATTGGATGTTCTTTCCTGCTTTGTCAAAGATGAGTTGGCCATACGTTTGTGGGTCTAGTTCTGGGGTTTCTATTCTATTCCATTGGTCTATGTGTCTGTTTTTGTGCCAATACCATGCTGTCTTGATGATGACAGCTTTGTAGTAGAGGCTAAAGTCTGGGATTGTGATGCCTCCTGCTTTGGTCTTCTTCTTCAAAATTACTTTGGCTATTTGGGGCCTTTTGTGGTTCCATATGAATTTTAGGATTGCTTGTTCTAGTTTCGAGAAGAATGCTGGTGCAATTTTGATTGGGATTGCATTGAATGTGTAGATAGCTTTGGGTAGTATTGACATTTTGACAATATTTATTCTTCCAATCCATGAGCAGGGAATGTCTTTCCATTTCTTTAAATCTTCTTCAATTACCTTCATAAGCTTTCTATAGTTTTCAGCATACAGATCCTTTACATCTTTGGTTAGATTTATTCCTAGGTATTTTATGCTTCTTGGTGCAATTGTGAATGGGATCAGTTTCTTTATTTGTCTTTCTGTTGCTTCATTGTTAGTGTATAAGAATGCAACTGATTTCTGTACATTGATTTTGTATCCTGCAACTTTGCTGAATTCATGTATCAGTTCTAGCAGACTTTTGGTGGAGTCTATCGGATTTTCCATGTATAATATCATGTCATCTGCAAAAAGCGAAAGCTTGACTTCATCTTTGCCAATTTTGATGCCTTTGATTTCCTTTTGTTGTCTGATTGCTGATGCTAGAACTTCCAGCACTATGTTAAACAACAGCAGTGAGAGTGGGCATCCCTGTCGTGTTCCTGATCTCAGGGAAAAAGCTCTCAGTTTTTCCCCGTTGAGGATGATGTTAGCTGTGGGCTTTTCATAAATGGCTTTTATGGTCTTTAAGTATGTTCCTTCTATCCCGACTTTCTCAAGGGTTTTTATTAAGAAAGGGTGCTGGATTTTGTCAAAGGCCTTTTCTGCATCGATTGACAGGATCATATGGTTCTTCTCTTTTTTTTTTTGTTAATGTGATGTATCACGTTGATTGATTTGCGAATGTTGAACCAGCCCTGCATCCCAGGAATGAATCCCACTTGATCATGGTGAATAATTCTTTTTATATGCCGTTGAATTCGATTTGCTAGTATCTTATTGAGAATTTTTGCATCCATATTCATCAGGGATATTGGCCTGTAGTTCTCTTTTTTTACTGGGTCTCTGTCTGGTTTAGGAATCAAAGTAATACTGGCTTCATAGAATGAGTCTGGAAGTTTTCCTTCCCTTTCTATTTCTTGGAATAGCTTGAGAAGGATAGGTATTATCTCTGCTTTAAACGTCTGGTAGAACTCCCCTGGGAAGCCATCTGGTCCTGGACTCTTATTTGTTGGGAGGTTTTTGATAACCGATTCAATTTCTTCGCTGGTTATGGGTCTGTTCAAGCTTTCTATTTCCTCCTGATTGAGTTTTGGAAGAGTGTGGGTGTTCAGGAATTTGTCCATTTCTTCCAGGTTGTCCAATTTGTTGGCATATAATTTTTCATAGTATTCCCTGATAATTGTTTGTATCTCTGAGGGATTGGTTGTAATAATTCTATTTTCATTCATGATTTTATCTATTTTGGTCCTCTCCCTTTTCTTTTTGAGAAGCCTGGCTAGAGGTTTGTCAATTTTGTTTATTTTTTCAAAAAACCAACTCTTGGTTTCGTTGATCTGCTCTACAGTTTTTTTAGATTCTATATTGTTTATTTCTGCTCTGATCTTTATTATTTCTCTTCTTCTGCTGGGTTTAGGCTGCCTTTGCTGTTCTGCTTCTATTTCCTTTAGGTGTGCTGTTAGATTTTGTATTTGGGATTTTTCTTGTTTATTGAGATAGGCCTGGATTGCAATGTATTTTCCTCTCAGGACTGCCTTCACTGCGTCCCAAAGCGTGTGGATTGTTGTATTTTCATTTTTGTTTGTTTCCATATATTTTTTAATTTCTTCTCGAATTGCCTGGTTGACCCACTCATTCGTTAGTAGGGTGTTCTTTAACCTCCATGCTTTTGGGGGTTTTCCAGACTTTTTTCTGTGGTTGATTTCAAGCTTCATAGCATTGTGGTCTGAAACTATGCATGGTATGATTTCAATTCTTGTATACTTATGAAGGGCTGTTTTGTGACCCAGTATATGATCTATCTTGGAGAATGTTCCATGTGCACTTGAGAAGAAAGTATATTCTGTTGCTTTGGGATGCAGAGTTCTAAATATATCTGTCAAGTCCATCTGATCCAATGTCTCATTCAGGGCCCTTGTTTCTTTATTGACCGTGTGTCTAGATGATCTATCCATTTCTGTAAGTGGGGTGTTAAAGTCCCCTGCAATTACCACATTCTTCTCAATAAGGTTGCTTATGTTTATGAGTAATTGTTTTATACATTTGGGCGCTCCGGTATTCGGCGCATAGACATTTATAATTGTTAGCTCTTCCTGATGGATAGACCCTGTCACTATTATATAATGTCCTTCTTCATCTCTTGTTACAGCCTTTAATTTAAAGTCTAGTTTGTCTGATAGAAGTATGGCTACTCCAGCTTTCTTTTGGCTTCCAGTAGCATGATAAATAGTTCTCCATCCCCTCACTCTCAATCTAAAGGTGTCCTCAGGTCTAAAATGAGTCTCTTGTAGACAGCAAATAGATGGGTCTTGTTTTTTTATCCATTCTGATACCCTATGTCTTTTTGTTGGCGCATTTAGTCCATTTACATTCAGTGTAATTATAGAAAGATATGGGTTTAGAGTCATTGTGATGTCTGTAGGTTTTATGCTTGTAGTGATGTCTCTGGTACTTTGTCTCACAGGGTCCCCCTTAGGATCTCTTGGAGGGCTGGTTTAGTGGTGACAAATTCCTTCCGTTTTTGTTTGTTTGGGAAGACCTTTATCTCTCCTTCTATTCTAAATGACAGACATGCTGGATAAAGGATTCTCGGCTGCATATTTTTTCTGTCTAGCACACTGAAAATCTCGTGCCAATTCTTTCTGGCCTGCCAAGTTTCAAAAGAGAGATCAGTCACGAGTCTTATAGGTCTCCCTTTATATGTGAGGGCACGTTTACCCCTTGCTGCTTTCAGAATTTTCTCTTCATCCTTGTATTTTGCCAGTTTCACTATGATATGTCGTGCAGAAGATCGATTCAAGTTACGTCTGAAGGGAGTTCTCTGTGCCTCTGGATTTCAATGCCTTTTTCCTTCCCCAGTTCAGGGGAGTTCTCAGCTATTATTTCTTCAAGTACCCCTTCAGCACCTTTCCCTCTCTCTTCCTCCTCTGGGATACCAATTATGCGTAGATTATTTCTTTTTAGTGTATCACTTAGTTCTCTAATTTTCCGCTCATACTCCTGGATTTTTTTATCACTCTTTTTCTCAGCTTCCTCTTTTTCCATAACTTTATCTTCTAGTTCACCTATTCTCTCCTCTGCCTCTTCAATCTGAGCCGTGGTGGTTTCCATTTTGTTATGCATTTCGTTTAAAGCGTTTTTCAGCTCCTCGTGACTGTTCCTTAGCCCCTTGATCTCTGTAGCAAGAGATTCTCTGCTGTCAGCTATACTGTTTTCAAGCCCAGCGATTAATTTTATGACTATTATTCTAAATTCACTTTCTGTTATATTATTTAAATCCTTTTTGATCAGCTCATTAGCTGTTGTTATTTCCTGGAGATTCTTCTGAGGGGAATTCTTCCGCTTGGTCATTTTGGATAGTCCCTGGTGTGGTGAGGACCTGCAGGGCACTTCCCCTGTGCTGTGGTGTATAACTGGAGTTGGTGGGCAGAGCCGCAGTCAGACCTGATGTCTGCCCCCAGCCCACCGCTGGGGCCACAGTCAGACTGGTGCGTGCCTTCTCTTCCCCTCTCCTAGGGGCGGGATTCACTGTGGGGTGGGGTGGCCTGTCTGGGCTACTTGCACACTGCCAGGCTTGTGATGCTGGGGATCTGGCGTCTTAGCTGGGGTGGGTAGGCAAGGTGCACAGGGGCAGGAGGGGCATGCTTAGCTTGCTTCTCCTTAGGTGATCCACTTCAGGAGGGGTCCTGTGGCAGCAGGAGGGAGTCAGATCCGCTGCCGGAGGTTTGGAGGTTTGGCTCCGCAGAAGTGCAGAGTTGGGTGTTTGCGCGGAGCGAGCAAGTTCCCTGACAGGAACTGGTTCTCTTTGGGATTTTGGCTGGGAGATGGGCGGGGGAGATGGCGCTAGCGAGCGCCTTTGTTCCCCACCAAGCTGAGCTCTGTCGTCCGGGGGCTCAGCAGCTCTCCTTCCCTTTGTCCTCCAGCCTTCCCGCTTTCTGAGCAGAGCTGTTAACTTATGACCTCCCAGACGCTAAGTCGCGCTTGCTGTCGGAACACAGTCCGTCAGGCCCCTCCGCTTTTTGCAAGCCAGACTCGGGGGCTCTGCTTGGCCGGCGAGTGGCCCCTCCGCCCCGGCTCCCTCCCGCCAGTCCGTGGAGCGCGCACCGCCTCGCCGCCCTTCCTACCCTCTTCCGTGGGCCTCTCGTCTGCGCTTGGCTCCGGCGACTCCGTTCTGCTAATCCTCTGGCGGTTTTCTGGGTTATTTAGGCAGGTGTAGGTGGAATCTAAGTGATCAGCAGGACGCGCGGTGAGCCCAGCGTCCTCCTATGCTGCTATCTTCCCCAATTCCTCACTTTGAAAGTATGGGGATGTGTCTCGATTCTCAGAAGTGAGAAGGTTTTGATCTCATATGAGATATGGATGTGGTAAAATGATGTAAGAGGCCAGTAAACCATACAATGCCCAAATTTTGTAGCATTCCCGATCTCCCTGGGTTCTCCCACTACCACCACCTCCAACCTGACTGCCTGCCTTGCTTCCTGGCCAGAGTAGAGCTTACACGTTTCAGAACTAGTTAAATGATATTAAAGTACTGGTCTATATTGCTGACATTACTTCTATCACAGACTAAAAAATCACGTCTGTAACCTGCTGACTGGAGAAACCCATGACCAGGCCTTGGTTGGACTGTACCTACAGAGGATGTTGCTTTATCAGAGGCTCTCTGGTGGAGCCAAGAGACATGACCTGATAGATCAAGACAGTCAACTTTCCATTGGGTGGATGTTGACCACTAAAACATAAGAGATGGGAAGAACTAATGGATTAGTAGCTTGCCATCTCAGGCCTACAGGTAGTGTAGCTTCATACAGTCTTTCTAAGAGATGCCCTATAAGACAGATCAACCAGCTTTAGTTTTCTGCAAAGCTATGTCTCAAATATTTAATATATTCCCTTGAATTTGATTGTCCTCCCTGAGTCACTCACTTCCTCTCATGCTTCCTATCCTGCCCTCAATAAAACGTTACCCCATCTACCTTTGTCTCAGCCCCTAAGGAGCTGTTTCCTAGGGAACATGAGCTAAAATAAGACATCATGATTCCTTAGCAGGCACCTCTAAGAAATAAAGATATTCTGTATACCCACAATACCATTATCACAGCAAAGGAAATTAATACGTCTTTAAGTGCATATCTCCTAGAATATCTTTCCTAGCTATTCATTTTTAATATCTGTGTACAACTAATATTCACACTCTAAATTTATTTATTATGCCTATTTTAGTTCCTCTTAATCTAAAATGCCCCTTCCCTTTTTATGGCATTTATTTTTGAAGTATTCCGGCTAGTATTTTTGAATGCTTCTTCATGGTGACATTTCTTTTGTGCCTCTCTTCTTGTGAATAAGGCAAGCTGAGTATACAATGGGCTTCTTTTAGAGAGGAACTCTTTCATTTTTGCTTCTTGTTATTAGGGTCACTTTTAGATATTTGACAGTTCTTTATCAGGTCATTATTTCTCCGATATCCTGTCACATTTGTCCTCCTGCCTTGTATAAAGATCTTCAAATTTGGAGAATTTCCTAGCCTTTGGGAAAAATTTACTGTCTTTTTCACAGTACTAAATTCAGGCTATGTTCTAGAGAGTAGCTTTTTAAATTGTGCTCTATTTATTGGTTAACATACTTTTTTCCTGTTTTTCATATTGCAGAATTTAACTGAAAACTATTTTGTGTTGATGGAGAAATTTCTATTTTTTCTATTGTTGTGGGTTAATACTTTAGTTGTAATTAATTTACCGCCGTCTAATGAGCTTTCAAAAAGGAAAGGTTAAAAATATCATTTATAAAAATGTGACCTGAAAGTTGTACTTATCACATCTGCTTGCATCATTCGGCACAAACTTAATCAATGGCCTTACATAGCTACAATGGAGCCTGAGAAGGGCATTCTCCAGCTGGATAACACTGTGCAAGAAAAGCCAGATTGTTCTATTGTAAGAAGGAAAAATGAATCATGGAATGATTAGCACTTTTAGTAACACAGTTTCTCCTACATTTCCGAGAACTTTAGAGCATGTTTAAGGATCTGAAAGGGGGTTACATTTGTTTACCATCTTGGTTTGTGCATTCCAATTTGCCCTCTTTATTATATTCTTTCTAATTATCTAAATCATGCCATCTTTTGTTCCTGACTTCACATTGAATATTTTGAAGTTTTCTTTAATGTTAGTGCTATAAACAGAATATGTGTGTTCCTCAAAAATTCATACACTAAATCCTAATGTCCAATGTGATAATATTAGGATGCGGGGCCTTTGGGATGTGATTAGGTCATGAAGGTGCAACCCTCATGAATGGAATTAGTGCCCCTATAAAACAGACTCCAGTGAGCTCTCTTGTCCCTTCCACCATGTAAGAACATGGTGGGAAGATGTTTGTCTATGAACCAGATACCCTTATCAGACACCATTTGGCTGCCATGTTGATATTAGGCTTCCAGCTTCCAGAGCTGTGACAAATAAGTTTCTGTTGTATACAAGACACCCAGTACTTGTTATTCTGTTATAGAAACCCTACTGGACTAAGACTGTCAGTAACTAGATTTTCAGAAATAGAAACTCTGTAATTTGGTTTAATATATTTCTTAATCCTCTAATTTGTTCCTCCGGGATTTTATTATTTTTTTCTTAATCCAACCTCATCCTTTTATCTCATTTTTTTAAAATTTTATCATCTTACTTTGACTTTTAGCTTTAGTGAACTTATTTCTTATTGTTTCTCTTCAGTGTTTCATCTGTGGAAATTTACTTTTTTCTTTTTTTTTCCTCCATCATTGTGTACAGTAAAACCTTGGTTTGAGAGCATAATTCATTCGGGAAACATGATTGTAATCCAAAGCACTTGCATATCAAAGCGAATTTCCCCATAAGTAATAATGGAAACTCAGATTCACAGCCTAAATATTTCCACAACCTGAAAATTCCACAACCTAAAAATATTCATATAAAAAAGTTATAATACTATAACAGAAAATAATAAAGAAAATACAAAATATAAAGAAAAGTAAACAAATTAACCTGCACTTACCTTTGAAATCCTTCGTGGCTAGTATGAGGGAGACAAGAGAGAGGAAGGTTATTGTGTAGGATTACTTTCACTATCACTAACAGAATCACTGCTATCTATTTGCTCAATGGAATCTTCTGCCTTGGGGGCCATTGTATATGTTTGCATGGATGTTGACTACAGTACAGTATTAATAAACTCTTGTCATATACTGTATTTAATATACGGGCGATAAAGTAGTAGAGGGAAGGATCTCTACCTGCAGGCAGCCTGACCTAGAATGAAGCATAGCATTCCTAAGCTTACGTTTATATGGAAAAGCAAAGGACTGTCTGTAGGTGCTTTGAAGTATACTAGTGCCAGTGGTGGACACCTTCCAGCATTCTTAAAAATCACTGATTTCTGCCAAACACCACGGCCTGATACCAAGCATCTGAGAATGGGAGATAATCACACACAAGCCCACAGTGAGAGAGAGGGAGAGAGAGAGAGAAGAACCCTTGGCTCAGTTGTGATCATATGATGTTTGGCATCACATACTACCTGTATTGTAAGATATTGCTCATTTATCAAGTTAAAATTTATTAGAAATGTTTGCTTGTCTTGCAGAACACTTGCAGGACAAGTTACTCCCAACCCAAGGCTTTACCGTATTTTCTTTTGCACTTGGTCTGTCTTCTAATTTTTAAAACAGAAATTACTTAATTTTAAAATTTTATTTTCCCTTTAAAAATATTAACTCTCATATTTCCATTATGCTACATATTTTCTTTTTAATATTTTCAAAATTAATATGGTAAGCTTTGTTCAGATATTCAAATTAGTCTGATGTAATATGTATATATCCCATGTGATACACTTCCCAGTATAATTGACAACTCCTTACTCTCTGAATAACAGTTTAGGTACTGGGTGCTGTGTTATGTATATTCTTCCACTGTGAAGAAGCAAGACTAAAAAGAGGGAAAAAGATTGGCAGGTGTTGTGTGCAGCTCTTTCTTGCAGAACTGAATAATGCTGTAGTGGGCTGAATTATTCCCTTTCAAAACGTTCGTGTTGAAGTCTGAACCCCGTTGCTCAGAATGAGCAAGATGTGGAGGTAGGGTCTTTAAAGAGGGAATTAGCTAAAAATGAAGTCACAGGGGTGTGTGCCCTAACCCAAAATGACTGTTGTCCTTATAAGAAGAGAAGATTATGACACAGGCACTCAGAGAGGAAAGACTATGTGAAGACAGGAAAGATGGCCATCTACAAGCCAAGGAGTGAGGTCTTGGAAGAAACCAACCCTGAGACACCTGGATTTCAGACTTCTAGCCTACAGAACTGTAAGGAAATTTTCCATTGTTGAAGTCACCAGTCTGCGGCACTTTGTTTTGCCAGCCCCAGCAAACAAATACAAATGGTTTCTGCATTCTCCTCTGAGGTTGTATATGTGAAATATCCTGTGCATTGTTCAGTCAGCCACACTGGGTATATTATCTTCCTGTAAATGTGTATATTCTTGTGCTTTAGAAATCGATTCGATTCACTATGGACAAATTAAAAAGTGATTTTTTTCTTGCCTCTGATAAAAGGCTCATATCTTGTCATAGGAACATCTGATACAAACAATTTTTTGAATCTTTCTTGGCCTGCCAACTCTTCCATTCTGCATGCTTATCATTAAATTCCACAGTATGTGTTTTAATTTTCAGAATTTTGTGAATTACATTCTGTCTGATGTAGCTCTTTCCAGAATTAAATGTGTAGCCAAGCTGGAATTCTCTGTTCTCTCTCACATACATATTCTCTCTCTCTTTTCCTTCTTAAATTTCAAATTTAAACCACATTTCATTATTCATTGATTGCTGCCTTTAAATCTCTCTTCAAGTTGCTGTAACAAAATACTATACACTAGATAGCTCATAAACAACAAAAGTTTATTTCTCACAGCCTGGAAGCTGGGAAGTCTAAAATTGAGGAGCCAATGCAGTCATGTTTTGGTGAGCATTCTCTTCCTTGTTCATAGCTGGCACCTTCTTGCTTTTGTACTCACATGGAGGAAGGGTCTAAGAAGCTCTGTGGAACTTCATTTTTTTTTTTATTTTTATTTTTTAGAGAGAGAGGGAGCAAGCACATGAATGGGGCAGGGGTGGAAGGAGAGGGAGAGGGAGGGAGCAAGAGAGAAAATATCTTTTTTGTTAATTTCATATTTTATGTTTTTAAATTTACATCCAAATTAGCATATAGTGAAACAATGATTTCATGAGTAGATTCCTTAATGCCCCTTACCCATTTAGCCCATCCCCTTTCCCACAACCCCTCCAGCAACCCTCAGTTTGTTCTCCATATTTATGAGTCTCTTCTGTTTTGTCCCCCTCCCTGTTTTTATATTATTTTTGTTTCCCTTCCCTTATGTTCATCTGTTTTGTCTCTTAAAGTCCTCATATGAGTGAAGTCATATGATTTTTGTCTTTCTCTGACTGAATAATTTCACTTAGTGTAATACCCTCCAGTTCCACTCACATAGTTGCAAATGGCAAGATTTAATTCTTTTTGATTGCCGAGTAATACTCCATTGTATATATACACCATTTCTTCTTTATCCATTCATCCATCAATGGACATTTGGGCTTTTTCCATACTTTGGCTATTGTTGATAGTACTGCTATAAACATGGGGATTCATGTGTCCCTTCGAAACAGCACACCTGTATCACATGGATAAATGCCTAGTAGTGCAATGGCTGGGTCATAGGGTAGTTCAATTTTTAGTTTTTTTGAGGAACCTCCATACTGTTTTCCAGGGTGGCTGCATCAGCTTGCATTCCCACCAACAATGCAAAAGAGATCCTCTTTCTCCACATCCTCACCAACATCTGTTGTTGCCTACATTGTTAATGTTAGCCATTCTGACAGGTGTAAGGTGGTATGTCATTGTGGTTTTGATTTGTATTCCCTGACAATGAGTGATATTGAGCATTTTTGCATGTATCGATTGGCCATCTGGATGTCTTCCTTGGAGAAGTGTCTATTCATGTGTTTTTCCATTTCTTCACTGGATTATTTGTTTTTTGGGTATTGAGTTTGATAAGTTCTTTATAGATTTTGGATACTAACCCTTTATCTGATATGTCATTTGCAAATATCTTCTCCCATTCTGTCAGTTGCCTTTTAATTTTGCTGATTGATTCCTTCGCTGTGCAGAGCTTTTTATTTTGATGAGGTCCCAGTAGTTCATTTTTGCTTTTGTTTCCCTTGCTTCTGGAGATGTGTTGAGTAAGAAGTTGCTGCAGGCAAGATCAAAGAGGTTTTTGCCTGCTTTCTCCTCGAGGATTTTGATAGCTTTCTGTCTTACATTGTGGTTGTTCATTCATTTTGAGTTTATTTCTGTGTATGGTGTAAGAAAGTGGTCCAGGGTCATTCTTCTGCATGTTGCTGTCCACTTTTCCCAGCACCACTTGCTGAAGAGACTTCTTTATTCTATTGGATATTCTTTCCTGCTTTGTCAAAGGTTAGTTGGCCATACATTTGTGGGTCAATTTCTGGGTTCTCTATTCTGTTCCACTGATCTGAGTGTTTGTTCTTGTGCCAGACCCATACTGTCTTGATGATTATAGCTTTGTAGTATAGCTTGAAGTCTGGGATTGTGATGCCTCCTGCTTTGGTTTTCTTTTTCAAGATTGCTTTTTCTATTCAGAATATTTTCTGTTTCCATACAAATTTAGGATTGTTTGTTCTAGCTCTGTGAAGAATTCTGATGTTGTTTTGATAGGTATTGAATTGAATATGTAGATTACTTTGGGTAGTATTGATATTTTAACATTTTTTTTTCTTTCTATCCAGGAGCATGGAATCTTTTTCCTTTTTTTGTGTCTTCTTCAATTTCTTTCATAAGCTTTCTATAGTTTTCAGTGTATAGATTTTTCAACTCTTTGGTTATGTTTATTCCTAGGTATTTTATGGTTTTGGTGCAATTGGAAATGGGATCGATTCCTTGATTTCTTTTTCTGCTGCTTCATTCTTGGTGTATAGAAATGCAACCAATTTCTGTGCATTGATTTTATATTCTGCAATTTGCTGAATTCATGGATCAGTTCTTGTAGTTTTTTGGTGGAATCTTTTGGGTTTTCCTTATAGAGTATCATGTCATCAGCAAACAGTAAAAGTTTGATCTCCTCCTGGCCAAAATGGATGCCTTTTATTTCTTTGTGTTGTCTGATATTGGAGGTTAAGATTTCCATTACTATGTTGAATAACATTGGCAGTGTGGACATGCCTGTCTTGTTCCTGACCTTAGGGAGAAATTTCTCAGTCTTTCCCCATTGACAAGGATATTAGCAGTGGATCTTTCATATATGGCTTTTATGATATCAAGGTATGATCCTTCTATCCCTACTTTTTTGAGGGTTCTTATCAAGAAAGGATGCTGTATTTTGTCAAATGCTTTCTCTGCATCTGTTGAGAGGATCATGTGGTTCTTGTCCTTTCTTTTATTGATGTGATGAAACACATTGATTATTTTGCAGTTATTGAACCGACCCTTAAGCCCAGTATAAATCCCACTTGGTCGTGGTGAATAATGTTTTTAATGTATTGTTGGAGCCAGTTGGCTAATATCTTGCTGAGGATTTTGCATTCATGTTCATCAGGGTAATTGGTCTATAGTTCTCCTTTTTAGTGGGGTATAACTGAGCTGCAATCATGGATGGATGCAGTGGCGGCAAGGATGGATGAAGCAGAACAGAGAATCAGGGATATAGAAGACAAACTTATAGAGAATAATGAAGCAGAAAAAAAAAAGAGGGAGATTAAGGTAAAAGAGCATGATGTAAGAATTAGAGAAATCAATAACTCATTAAAAAGGAAGAACATCAGAATCCAAGGGGTCCCAGAAGAGGAAAAGAGTGAAATAGGGGTAGAAAGGTTATGTGAGTAAATCATAGCAGGAAACTTTCCTAACCCGGGGACAGACACAGACATCAAAATCCAGGAAACACAGAGACCTCTCATTAGATTCAACAAAAACCGACCAACAAGGCATATCCTAGTCAAATTCACAAAATACTCAGGCAAGGAGAGAATCATGAAAACAGCAATGAAAAAAAAAGTCTCTAATCTACCAGGGAAGACAGATCAGGTTTGCAGCAGACCTATCCACAGAAACTTGGCAGGCCAGAAAGGAGTGGCAGGATATATTATATGTGCTGAATCAGAAAAATATGCAGCCAAGAATTCTTTATCTAGCAAGGCTGTCATTCAAAATAGAAGGAGAGATAAAAAGTTTTCCAGACAAACAAAACATAAAGGAGTTTCTGACCACTAAACCATCCCTGCAAGAAATTTTAAGGGGGACTCTCTGAGGAGAGAAAAGATGCAAATATACATACATACATACATACATACATACATACATACATAAATAAATACCAAAAACAAAAAAGACCAGAAAGGACCAGAGGACACCACCAGAAATTCCAACTCTACAAGCATCATAATGGCAATGAATTCATATCTTATAATACTCAATATAAACGTCAATGGACTCAATGCTCCAATCAAAAGACATAGAGTAACAGAATGGATAAGAAAACAAGATCCATCTATATGCTGTTTACAAGAGACCCACTTTAGACCTAAAGACACCTTCAGAATGAAAATAAATGGATGGGGAACCATCTATCATGCTAATGGTCAACCAAAGAAAGCCATAGTAGCCATACTTATGTCAGACAATCTAGAATTTAAAATAAAGACTGTATCAAGAGATGCAGAGGGGCATTATATCATAATCAAGGGGTCTGTCCACCAAGAAGACCTAACAATTGTAAACATTTATGTGCCAAATGTGGGAAAACCCAAATATATAAATCAATTAATCACAAAGAAACTTATCGATAGTAATACCACAATAGTAGGAGACTTCAACACCCTACTCAGAGCAATGGACAGATCATCTAATCAAAAACTCAACAAGGAAACAATGACTTTGAATGACACACTGGACCAGATAGACTTAACAGATACATTCAGAACATTTCATCCTAAAGCAGCAGAATATACATTCTTCTCCAGTGCACATGGAGCATTCTCCAGAATAGACCATATACTGGGACACGAATAGCTCTAAGTACAAAAAGATCGAGATGACACCATGCATATTTTCAGACCACAACTCTATGAAACTTAAAATCAACCACAAGGAAAAATTTGGAAGTAACAAATATTTGGAGACTGAAGAACATCCTACTAAAGAATGAATGGGCTGACCAAGCAGTTAAAGAGGAAATTTAAAAGTATATGGAAATCAATGAAAATGATAACACCACAACCCAAAACCTCTGGGATGCACGGTCCTAAGAGGAAACTATATAGCAATCCAGGCCTTTCTAAAGAAGGAAGAAAGACCTCAGATACACAACCCAACCTTACGCCTTAAGGAGCTGGAAAAAGAACAGCAAATAAAACCCCAAACCAGCAGAAGACAGGAAATAGTAAAGATTAGAAAAGAAATTAATGCTATCAAAACCAAAAAAAAAAAACCAGTAGAACAGATCAATGAAACCAGAAGCTGGTTCTTTGAAAGAATTAACAAAATTGATAAACCACTAGCCAGTTTGATCAAGAAGAAAAAGGAAAGGACCCAAAAAGAGAGAGAATATCTTAAGCAGGCTGCATGCTCAATGTGGAGTTGGATGTGGGGCTCAATCCCATGACCCTGGGATCATGACCTGAGCCAAAATCAAGAGTCAGGCACTCAACCTACTGAGTTACCCACATGCCCCTGGAACTTCTTTTATGGGGACTAAAACCAACCCATGAGGTCTCCACCCTAATGGCCTAAGGCTTACCAAAAGCTCCACCTCCTGATATCATCATTAGGGATTATTAGGATTTCAACACATGAATTTGGAGCGCGGTGGGGGGGGGGGGCACAGACATTCAGACCACAGTAGTTATTATGCTTATATTTCAGATGGTAGAAGCAAGGATCATATTGTGGAATTCAACCAGAAATAAGTTATACATCACATTTAAAATATAACTTTATTGCATCAAAATATTTACATAAAATTATTAGTTACATTTGTTGCAGTTAATATCAAGTATTAGTTGACTTTAATCTTGCCCTCCCAGAAATTTGATATGAATGGGATATGATGGAGTAGCTACTGTCTCTTGAGTGAACTGATACTTATTTTTTTCTTTCTTTCCAGAAAATAGACTGGTTCAAATTCATTTAGTAACTTTAGAATTACAATTAAACTAATGGATTTAATAAATATTTTTCTATTGTCACTACTGATGGCAGTGTTTCTCCCCGGTGGAAGTCATTTTTTACAGTAAGGGCTGACCCAGTATCCTTTTTTCTTTATCACTTTCCACCTCCATAGCTTATTCAAAGTTACAGGCACTACTTCTTAGTTTCAGGCCAAAGCAGCTCCACCAAAATAGAGTATAGCCTGTTAAATTACTCTTTCTCAGTCGTTGCTTCTGCAGGCTTCCTGCTCTCCAAGTGTTTGCAATTTCACTGAAATGACTAGAAAACCCAGCCATGTGATCAGCATGGAATCTTTATAAAAGGAGCTTCAAACACCTCTCACATGGTCATCTTAACCATTAACAGGCAATATCCTCACTACATATCTTGCCACAGGTGGTACTCAGATGTTGGTAAAACATCATCTGAAAGAGAGTTCTGGAGTTGTGATGAAAGCAGGAAGTTTTGACCCTGTTTGTGTGACCAGGTAATTTTCTTTTTATTATTACTTAGAGGTAGAGTATTTGGAAGTATTTCAGTCAATAGAGCAAGTCTAGAATACTTGGGAGAAATTGTTCACACTTTTCCACAGATTATGTAGGAAATGAATGCATGCACTCATACTTCACTCAGTTCACATGATTTTATACTGGTACTCAAAGCGTAGAAACAGCTGTCATCAAAATTAATGACCACATTTTGTTGGTAACTTTGAACGTTGCAAAATTTGAAATGGGAATATTGGTAGAAACAATGATCATGATTCTTGGCAGTAATTCTAATTGCTGAAATTTAAAATGGACAAGTATCTGAACAGTGAGAGATCTTCATTGTAAAATTTATAATAAAATTTTTCCTTCTTCATTGTAAAATTTATGATAAAAATTTTCCTTATTAAGTAAATACAGTAATAGTAATATGAAAAGAAAAATGGAAAAAGGGAAATGTTTTTACTATGTTGTTTACTATAGACACTATGTTTATAAGTGTCTATAAATTAAAAAAATAACTTAATTGACAAAATGTTTTGTAAATAAACTAGAAATTCTGGTTAAAATACTTTTACCATTAATGGGAAGCAAAATGGCCTTAAAGTCAAACTGGAAAGATCAAAATATCCACTGCTTTGAAATAAAATATAAAAGCTTCTATCTTCAGCTTTGTATGTGTAAGTACAATTAGAAGTTAGAGAATAATTATCTGAATGAGGGTGCATGTGAATTGGCTTTTTTATGGTCAAAGAGAGAAACTGAAACTCCTGGTTCTTCTACCTGATTTGCTTTTAATTAATCAGTTGTGTAGTTTGTGGCAAATCGCATTACTATCTTGGTCACAGGTTACTAATCTTTAAAATGAAATTTTTTACCGTCTTTCAGTAAGCTTTATTTCAATTCTGTCATGAATTTCATTTACTGTTCTCTTTGGTTTACTTGTCCCCTGTCTTTAGCTGCATCATTCATGTATTCTGTACAATTAAAGGAACTTAGATAATACCTTTCCATGAGGAAGGATACTGCCTCGGGTAATGTAAAGAACTGGAGGATTTAAATCTCAGAGATGGAGGGGGGAAGAAAGTAGAAATAACTGAGCTTTGGGGATGCTCTTAGGACGTAAGTGCCTTTTAGTAGGGGCCATCCTAGGTAAAATTTTTATTCTATTGTAAAATAAAAAGCCTTTAAATTTTAGTTCCTTTTATTTATTTATTTTTGAGAGAGGGAGAGAGAGACAGAGTGTTAGTGGGGGAGGAGCAGAGAGGGGGAGACACAGAATCTGAGGCAAGCTCCAGGCTCTGAGCTGACTCAAACCCATAAACTGCGAGATCATGACCTGAGTGGAAGTTGGATGCTTCCACCTGAGTGGAAGTGGATGTAACTGAGCTACACAGGCACCCCAATAAAAAGCCTTTTAAAATACCATCTTTGTGTTCCTGGTGAAAAACTAATACCTATTCATTATAAGTCATTAAGTGAGGAAAAACTGAATACATATACTTTTATGTCTACTGAAAAAATAAGGCAGTTACCATTTTTAGTCCTTTCTATGTGCCAAGAAATATATTGAATGTTTTCATATAAATAATACAATTAAGGAAAGAACATTTTCCTTCTTTTGGCCATTTTTTTCCCAATTGATGACTTAGAAAATATTCAAAGAAAATTTTAAAATTGTAATTGTTGTAAAATACACCATAACATAAAATTTACTATCTTAATTATGTTAAGTCTACAGTTCAGCAGTGCAAAGTATATTCACATTGTTGTGCAACCAATCTCCAGAACTCTTTTCATCTTGTAAAATTAAAGCTTTATACCCATTAAACAACACTTTTCCCATTTCCCCCTAGCTACTGGAAATCAAAATTCATCTTTCTGTGTCTATACATTTGACTGCCATAGGTAGCTACATCTAGGTATCAAGGATACCTAGACTGAGATATCAAGGGGAATCATACAGTATTTTTTTGTGGGGCAATGGGCTTATTTTCATTTAGCATAATGTCTTCAAGGTTCATCCCTGTTGTAACATGTGTCAGAAAACCTATGGAAAATTTGTTTTCTTTTCGAATCTGATTAACATTCAGTAGTATGTATTTACCACATTTTGTTTATCCATTAATTCATAAATGGATACTTCAGTAGCTTCCACATTTTGGTGATTGTAAATAATACTGCTATGAGTATGGGTGCACAAATACCTCTTCAAGACCTGCTTTCAATTCTTTTGGGTGTCTGTCCAGAAATGGAATTCCGGGACCATATGGTAATTCTCTTTTAAGTTTTGGACGGAAGCACCATACTGTTTTCCATAATAGCTGCACCTTTTTTACATTCCCACCAACAGTGCATGGAGTTCTAATTTTCCCACATCCTTATCAACCCTTGTGATTTTCTGGGTTTTGTTGTTTGTTTCTGATGTTTAGCATAGTAACTATCTTAATGGGATAAGGTCGCATCTCATTGTGGTTTTGATTTGCATTTTCCTAACGACTTCAGCATTTCCTAATGTGCTGAACAGCTTTCTGTGTGCTTGTTAGCCATTTTTATCTTCTTTGCAGAAAGGTCTATTCAAGTCTTTTACCCATGTTCAGTCAGGTTTTTTGCTTTTGTTCTTGAATTGTAGGGGTTCTTTATATATTCTTTATAGTAATCTTATCTGATTTTTGATTTGCAAATATTTTCTCCCATTCCATAGATAGCTTTTTCACTCTGTTGACTGTGTCCTTTGATGGAGAGAAATTTTCAGTTTTAATATAGCTTAATTTTATCTATTTTTACTAAGCTAAGTCACTTAGTTTGTTACTTATTTGAGTTGTGCTAGGAGCACTAGACTTAGTGTGTAGGATGCTTGGTAGCACTTTAAGAGCAAAGACTGATTCCATGAGATGTTTTGTGTTATAAATATAACAGCTAATTTAAACAAGATATATCTAACACAGAAGCTCAAAGAAAGCTGGGGCCATTCTTAGATACAAATCATGAGTTTGCTGAATAAATTATTGAATAGCAGAAGGGTAAGACTATAAATAGGCAAAGATTACTTTGCCTATTTATCTGGTTCACTCCTATGATATTTACTTGTCACTTAATAGCTTGTAAGCTGGATTTGATTTTCCCAGCTGTGCACCAGGGCAGCAGGAAATCAGATCATTCAAATTTTCTTTTTTAGAGTAAATCTAAGTTTACACATTTACTCATTGAATCATTTGACTATTAAGAAATTTTGCTAACTTTGATTAATAAAAATTTAGTTGCTAAAAAATGATTCACTAAATGCTAAATGATATAGTATCTTTTAAAATATCTTATTCACTACACATTTAAATAAATTATAATTGCTTAAAGAACACCGATACCTTGTCTTTGTCAGAGTGGCTAGTCAACAGAGAGATCCTTGGGTTAAATGAAGACTAATATTCACATAAATGAAGTATAATTGGCAACAATTTTTCATCCTGCTAATTCCTTCCATAGCAATTTCAGATACTGAAATGTGACACTTTGGCTTTACAATGTTCAAGTTTTCTTTTAATATCTGTGACAATCACTAGTCTGACTTGTAATGACATCCTACAGACCTTTTAGTATGAGCTGTAAGTCATTTTGTGAAGCTCATTTACTCAAATGACCTCCTTTATATAAGACTTGGATTTTGTTCTCTTCTAACTATAATAAAATGAAATTTTATACTAAATAATATTTTAATAGTTCAACAGCATTTTAATTCTTTTATAAATCCACCTAGGGGAAATGTGACAATGTTGGAGATTCAAAGCAAAATATCAACAAACTATTGTGATTTGCAGTTGAGGAGGGAGAAAATGATTGAAATGACAAGAGAACCATTAGTTAGATCTAGTGTTTTTTTCCCATTAGGCTAGTACTAACACTAAGTAAACTGCTGATGAAGTGTTATTGTTTAGAATATAATTAATAAAGAATAGTCCTGTTCTCTATATCAATAAATCATGTTAACTGGCATAGCTTTGGGAGATGGAAAACAAACAACTCTTAAAAACAAACATAGTTTTAATGAGCTGTGTTGAATAAGGGCAATCAAATTTTCTGTCACATCTAATCCAACTCTACCTGTGTGTAAGGGATCTGAGCATAATTGATGAAAACTTGTAGTAAATCTTAAGACACAATTTCTTACAAATATGGAGATTTTTTTCACTTACATATGCTTTATGTATATTACCAAATAGCTGAAAAATATTAAATGTGTTGGTCTGGGCCCTCTGAGGCCCTAAGATGAGAATTAATGTTCAAGAAATTAATTAGGAAAAATTCTTCTGAGAGAAAATGGAAGAAGCCAGCTGAGGCTGAGAGAGTTGTCAGATGCCAAGTATGACCTAAGGTGGAAGGAAGAGAAGGATAGGAAGATTATGTGGAACCATTGGAGACCCTAGTGCAAAGCTGAGAAATACTCAGCAAGACTGTCAAAGAGAACTCAAGCCAAAACTGCACATCAGAGGATTCCTATGTCCTTCAGAAATGGGCCTGAATTAGTATTCTTGCCACCCTCAGTTACTGTTTTGGAGCAGTCCACAGGAAGCATAATCTTGATAGAAATAAAGCAATGGATTTCTGAGTGCAGCAGCTGGGTCCTTGAGTTAATTATGTTTTCTGCAGCAGGAGATCTGAGAGGCATCTTCATAGTAAACATTTAAAAATGGGGTATTGAGGGCCTCCTGTGGGTGGCTCAGTTGGTTAAGCATCCTGATTTTGGCTCAGGTCATGACCCTAGGGTCATGGGATTGAGCCCCTCATTGAGCTTCACATTGAGCATGGAGCCTGCTTAGGATTTTGTCTCTCTCTCCCTCTGCGTCTCTCCACCACTTGCATATACTCCCTCTCTTTCTAAAATAAAATTAAATTAAAACATGTTTAAAATTTAAAAATAGGGTATTGATTATATATGATCAATATCCATATGATAGACCAATTAGTAATATAAAAACTGGGTGAGTCGACCTGTATTATGGATAAAAAAACAATGTTTTTATTGGTGAGAGGAACAGATTTGAGAACAAGTTTGGAATGTTACTTCCTTTGAATAAAAGGAACACTCCCTCAAAAATATCTGTGCTAGGGGCGCCTGGGTGGCGCAGTCGGTTAAGCGTCCGACTTCAGCCAGGTCACGATCTCACGGTGCATGAGTTCGAGCCCCGCGTCAGGCTCTGGGCTGATGGCTCAGAGCCTGGAGCCTGTTTCTGATTCTGTGTCTCCCTCTCTCTCTGCCCCTCCCCCGTTCATGCTCTCTCTCTGTCCCAAAAATAAACGTTGAAAAAAAAATTAAAAAACAAAAAAAAAAATATCTGTGCTTACACTTGTATATACATGAATGGTATCTGCAGGAACAAATATAAAGTCAAGTACATTAGTATTTCTAGGAGAATGGGGGTGAGAATTGGGACATTTACATACTTGTGAGAATGCATGTTTTTAGTCTAATCTGGCTTCTTGCTGTCTTTAAAGAAGGCATACTGCTCTTAGGATTTACAACAACTAAATATAATTGACTTTAATCTTGTGATGTTTCTTAGATTTATTACTTATATAATGCTATATCATCATTTCTTGTTGCTTTCTTTTGTTAGTGTGAACAAATGTCATTTTAGGACCTTAATCCTAAACTTTCCTAGGGTCACTTATTTTATTTATGCATTTAGTTAATGGTTTGTCTTCCTTTCTTCAGGACTCATGAGAAAAAAAATGTATAAAAATGATAAATATTTTATCTCAACTAAGTTGCTCTGGTCTACCTCTGTCTTTTATGTCTCTTAAATATGAGACACTTGGGTATTTAAAATCCTGGACAATTTTCTCTTCCACTATTAGCAAATGAAACGTTTGGAACTCTTTTCTTTTGCTTTTCCTTCATATATACATTTTCTTATGTTTTCTAATATAAATAAGTACTTTGCTTCCAACACATTATTAGAATTTTCCTTACATTATTACTTTCCTATTTCAAAAATCTTTATGAACTACTTAATATTATACATCCCCATACTATCTCATTATTTAACAGTATATAACATTTTATTGTATTATCAATTGTAAGACCCACCATTACTTTAAGTACTCATCATAAAATTACAACAAAATACTCCCATTCACTAGGTTTGTTTTAATTTTGTAAACACTGATAAAACATTTTATAACTATTTATATAAAGATATTTATCATCTATCATATATATATATATATATATATATATATATATATATATATGTCAGTTTTTGTAAATGTAGTTTAAGGTATAACTATAAATTCTTCATTTTCTAAGTCAATTGCTGTGAATACTTTTTTAAATGTGTATTTATTTGTTTTTGAGAGAGGGAGAGCAAGTGAGTGGGGAGGGGCAGCAGAGAGAGGGGGACAAAGGATCTGAAGCAGGCTCTGTGTTGACAGCAACAAATCCAAGGTGAGGTGGGGCTCAAACTCACAAACCGTGACATCATGACCTGAGCTGGAGTCGAATACTCAACTGACTGAGCCACCTAGCCACCCCTGCTGTGAATACTCTTACCACAGAGTCATGTACTGTTTAAGTTTTCCACACACTGTCGTCATCCCATGTGGAACTAAGAGTTCTATTGATGCAGATATCTCAGAGAGGGGCCCATTGTACTTTGTTTAATGGCACTTGACTGTCAGAGCAAAAGTCTGTTTCGCTTCAGCCCCTTCATATTTTTCTAGTTGGACATTTGAAAAGGATTCAGTCAATCTCTCTGATTATACTTCAGCTGAGGGTGTTCAGGAGCCTTCATGCATTGTTATTGCACCCTTTTCCCAGAGAGTCCATGAATCTCATTGGGCCAGATATGACCCAGGGTCCACCTTGTTCTGATTCTCAACACAGAATTGCCAGACGTGGGATCACAGACTCTCATGTAATGGAAGAAAAGAATACTGCATCAGCTTTCTTCTTCAGGTTTCCAGTAGAGTCTGAGTTTTCACTTATGTGTTAGACCCAGAAGCTGATTGGCTCTGAAAAGGTAACTCAGACTTTGGAAGTGAAAATGAACCAAATGTAATAAAGTTGTCATCCTCCTGGAATCCTTTTTTTTTTTTTTTTTTTTTTTTTGGTATATTTACATGTTTATATTTTATATTTTATTCAGTTTATACATTTTTAGTTTACTTATATACCTTCTTTTTGTTGGTTTTAATTCATTATTTCCTTCTCTAGCTTTTATTCTTCTCGTAAGCAAGATTATTTTCATATTTTTATGAAATATAATAGATCATAATAAAATCCTTTTCATTTATTCAACTTCAGTATGCCTTATAAATACTATAGAGATTCCACTGACATTTACTGTCATCAGTGAGCTACTTTGTATCCTGATTTTGATGAACCCATCATTTTACTGAAGAGAGCGAGCAGAACTCTGAATGGAACTCACCCAAACTCCACCACTTTGATTGTTGTCTATGCTCTTGACAACACAAATTTAAAAATCCTTTAGAATAAATCTTTTAAAATGATTCTTCACACTTCTTTTAAATTTTTTTTTTCCAACGTTTTATTTATTTTTAGGACAGAGAGAGACAGAGCATGAACGGGGGAGGGGCAGAGAGAGAGGGAGACACAGAATTGGAAACAGGCTCCAGGCTCTGAGCCATCAGCCCAAGGCCTGACGCGGGGCTCGAACTCCCGGACCGCGAGATCGTGACCTGGCTGAAGTCGGACGCTTAACCGACTGCGCCACCCAGGCGCCCCAGATACTTCACACTTCTATGTGTCTTTACCACCTACAAATCACAATAACGAAACACATGCTACTTTCCATCTCTTCTTTCATTCCTTCCCCAATCAAAAAACTCGAAACATTCATCCATGCTTGTCTAGCACACAATTGATATCCAGTTTAGAAAAACACTTTTATTTTTGCAAGTAATAGAAGTTCTCTCGGCCTATTTGGCAAGGTAACAATTGAGTCTGTTTTCTAAACTATACCTGCACATGACTAACTTCTTTGAAATAAACCTCTTAGTTTCAACTCACTGATATTTTCCTTGCAGTGTATACATTTCTATGTAATTTGCTTCTCTCATTTCCAACTGTGCTATTGTGCTCCTAATTACCAATGTCAAAGTAACGTGAAAGACTGATTGGTTGATTGATTGATTTATAAATTCCTGACATTGGTTGTCAGGACATTTTTTCCTTTTGATTTTCTGTTTTCTTTATTTATCAAGAAGATATTTTTTAATCATTTCATACAGAGATTTTCATACTTTCTCCTTTATTACTTTGGAACTTTAAACTATAAACACATTGTTATTTCAAACTTATTAGCTCTAAATTTCTATGAAGAAAATCCCCTCTGCTTTTCTTTTTACCATGTGCTTTATAATCTCCTCATTTCTGTCTGTTTCATTATAATTTAAGTAAATTCAACCTCTGCCAAGTAAGAATATCTATTATATCCCCATCATAAAGTAAGATCTTGGAATGAGAAGTTCAATAAGTTATTTTTTATGCCCCTGGAGTAATCCCATCTATTAAAAGAGGAGATACATAAAACATTATAAAACTATATGATGTTCTTTAACTGGTACACTTACCAAATTTAGGGAGAACACCAAAGAAGATACAATAAATCTTTCAGGAGTGGATGGGGGAAACATAGGGAAGGAATTAAGAATACTGCAAACTTTGATATAGGCTAACAAAACAAAACAAAGGAACTATCTTCAAGTGTACAGCTGTTTTAGAGGCCTAATGACCCTTAAAGCCTTTAACTAAAAGGGAAGAGAAGGGAAAATGATAATAATAAAAAAGTCCAGAATGCCCATTCATGGGGTACTTGCATTTCCTAGTCTCAGAGGAAACATTAGAGTGATAAAAACATAATAAACATACTAAGTGTTTTCCTTTGAAGAAGTAGGACACTATTTACTTTGCCCATTTATGTTATCAGTTTTCAAAATGTTTTCTAAAAATTTTTGCAAAATTGTTATCAGAACTAATTTATGGACTCAAGGAGGAAACTGTTATCAATACTTGGTCTTATCTTTACCTCAATAGGTATTGTTTAAGTTGATATATTTATTTACTAAATACTGTTCCAAATAAAATATAGATGTTTAAATAATTCATATCTAGAACAAAAAGATTTCTCTACTTAAAATAAGCCAAAATATTTTGAAAATTCTGAAGAAATTTTCCGAAGTGCAGTTTTAAAAAATGGGTAGACAAAGATTATCTGGTTTAAAATCATGTCAGACTGGCAGGATCTTGCACACATTTTGAAAGATTTTCTGTTTCTGGGGCACCTGGGTGGCTCAGTCAGCTGAGCATCCGACTTCGGCTCAGGTCATGATCTTGTAGTTGACGAATTCGAGCCCCGCATCGGGCTCTGTGCTGACAGCCCAGAGCCTGGAGCCTGCTTCTGATTCTGTGTCTCCCTCTCTCTCTGCCTCTCCCCAGCTCATGCTCTGTCTCTCTCTGTCTCAAAAATAAAGATAAACATTTAAAAATAAATACAATAAAATAAAAAGATTTGCTGCTTCCTAATATTATATACCCCATAATCTAGCATCTCTTTTTATTATTTTACAGCTCCTTTGCCATCACAATAGAAATAGAATTTGATTAAAGAACTATTGATTGGGGTGCCTGGATGGCTCTAACTCAGGTAAGCATCTGACTCATGAATTCAGCTTAGAGTATGACTCCGGGGTCATGGGATCAAGCCCCTCATTTATTCTCTCTCTCTCTCTCTCTCTCTCTCATTCTTTCTGTCTCCCCCTCTGCTCCTCTTCTCCACTCATGTTCTCTCTCTCTCTCTAAAATAAAAAAATAAATATAAAAAAAGAATTATTGATACATGTGGAATCTTCCCAAAATGTATGGTACTTAAATTCTAGTAGATAGAAGAATCAGTAGGAGAGATTTTATGTTAATTTCTTAAATGTATCTCTGTGTACTCTTTGACTTGTAACCATTTGAATATCCTTCTAATGTTATCCTAGAAATATGTTTTTATTTATAATAATAAATAACAATTTTGAGTGCTTTAAATTATAGAAACACACTAGAAATGAGTCTTTGCATTTCATTGATATTGATTGCCCTATACAGGTAAAACATCAGTCTGTTAGTAGCTTACTACCTTAAGTTGTTTGGTTGAGGTAACAGCATATTCTAAATTACACTCTTTCCAAAAACATGCATTTTACTGATGATTCAGATTACTTAAAACCACACAAATTTAATTTTCTTTTATAATTCTAAGAAAATTAATATATTTACTGAAGATAAAGTATCCTGTACATATATACCGTTTCTTGAGTAGCTAGCAAAGGTAGTGCTATTGTGTCTGTAATTTGAACAATTTGGCTCCTATATCTGCTGTAACTCTCTTCGAGGTATATGGTGATGTCAGGGTGTAAAAAAGTGAGTGCATCTTAATATCTCTTCATTTCTATATCCTCAACAAGCTACCTGCCACCCACACTCATGTCTGCCTTTGATCAGAAGAGGCTTTAACTTTCCCTCTTCTGGTTCCTGCCTTGACTATCATTTCGTACACATGAAGCATGCATGAAAACCTAAAAAAGCAGCTCTTTATATAAAGTGTTTGATAATTTTATCTACACCATATGGGAGAAGAAAAGTTGAAAGAAAGACACACTGACCTATTTATATACAGACTCACACAAAACCGCACACTCACACATCCAACAGACTTTATTTTTCCCAATTTAGCTAATTTAGTTCTTCAATGTCTTGTGAAAGTTTGAGACCTTTCTGGCCAAATTACCAAGGATTCCCATATGTTCTGTATATAAGATTGGTTCACACCAAGACCACTCCATCTGGCCCTGAATTACATGTCTTTATACTCTAAAGGGGAATCTAAATTTTTCCCTATTTTGGATTATATCCTTATCTTCTTCAATTAATATGATATCCAATAATATTAGTGCTAATCACTCCTTTCCCTTTCCTAACCACATACTCCCTAGGGTGAATGGGCAGAGGGTAGAGATGAGTAATGTCAGGGGTTAGTCCTTCCCCAAGAGATTTAGGCATCTGTTTCTTCTTAAAATACCAGTATGCTCTTTACTCTTTAGTAATGTAATGTAACAATAATGAATTAAATAATTTTGCAACATATTGTGGTTTTATTTTTTAATTCTACTCTTTCCCATATGGAAAAATGAAAATTATAAGGAAATGACCAGGTTTCTGACTGTTTTGTGTTGATTATTGTTTTTGCTTTCTGTTTCAACAGTAACCTCAATAACTACACTTAAATATGTTGCCTGATATTACAGTTCAGTTTTTCTTCTTGTCTACACTTGATGTTTGCAAGCTCTGAGAACTGCTTTTATTAGTGTCTTACACTCTTTCTTTTTGGGCCTCATTATAAACTGGAATGTGACTGTTCACATTAAGGACCTTTGCTTAATTCTACCACAGCAGTGTTTTTGTTTGTTTTTAAGCTGTGTCTCAACTTATTAATACATACTTTGATTAAGTAAAATTAGCAGCATGATCAGTTGGTTTGCAATTCTCATACTGTATTCAATTTATTAAAACTAATACAAAAGAAAGCAAAACAAAAACATTCCACCAGTTTGCCTAACCCCTACTGCCGGCCTCTGGTAACCACTGGTCCACCAGTCTGTTCTCTATGTTTATGAGCCTGGGATTTTTTTGCTTTTATTTTTGTTTTAGATTCCACATTTAAGACAGATCATATCTGTCTTTCTGTGACTTATATCTCTTAGCATAATTCACTCAGGGTCCGCCCAAATTGTCACAAATTACAAGTTTTCAGCTTTATTATGACCAAATAATATTCCAGCGTGTGTGTGTGTGTGTGTGTGTGTGTGTGTGTGTGTGTGTGTGTATCTCCTGTTTCCTTTATTCATTCACCAATCAGCAGACACTTATGTGGTTTCCATATCTTGGCTATTATAAATAATACTGAAATTAACATGGGGTGCACATATCTTTTCAAATTAGTGTTTTTGTTTGCATCTGATAAATACTCAGTAGTGGAATTGCTGTATTGTATGGTAGTTCCATTTTTAAAGTTTTAAGAATATTCCACTGTTTTCCATAGTGGCTGCACTAATTTACACTCCCACGAAAATGTAAAAGGATTATCTTTTCTCCACATCCTTGTTAGCATGTCTTTGTCTTTTTGATAATAGTTATTCTAATAGGTGTGAGGTGATACTTCACTGTGGTTTTGATTCTAATAGGTGTGAGGTGATACCTCACTGTGGTTTTGATTTGTATTTCCCAGACACACAATTATTTTTGAGAGAGACGGAGAGAGACAGAGCATGAGCAGGAGAGGGGCAGAGAGAGAGGGAGACACAGCATTCAAAGCAGGCCCCAGGCTCTGAGCTGTCAGCACAGAGCCCATCATGGGGCTCAAACCCATGAGCTGTGAGATCATGACCTGAACTGAAGTTGGACACTTAACCAACTGAGCCACTCAGGTGCCCCTCATCTGCCCATTTTTAAAATCATATTGTTTGTTTTGTTTACCATTGAGTTGTATGAGTTTTTTGTATATATTTGATATATATTAGCCCCCAAGATAAATGAATTGAAATTATTTTCTCCCATTCAGTAAGCTGCCTTTTCATTTTGTTGATGGTTTCCTTTGCTGTACAGAAGCTTTTTATTTTTATTTATTTTAATTTTTTAAGTATGTTTATTTATTTTGAGATAAAGCACACAAGTGGGGGGAAGGGCATAGAGAAGGAGAGACAATCCCAAGCAGGCTCCATGCCATCACCATCAGCATAGAGCCCGACGTGAGGCTTGACCCCATGAACTGTGAGATCATGACCTGATCTAAGACCAAAAGTCATTTGCTTAACCAATTAAACCACCCAAATGCCCCCAGAAGCTTTTTAGATTGATGTAGTACCATGTGGTTATTTTTGCTTTTGTTTCTTTTGCTTCTGGTGTCAGATTAAAAAAATCATTACCAAGACCAACATCAAGGAGATTACCACCTGTGTTTTCTTCTGGATGTTTTATGGCTAAGGTCTTAGGTTCAAATATTTAATACATTTGAGTTAATTTTTACTTGTGATGTAAGATAGTGGACCAGTGTTTGTTTGTTTGTTTTTTTGTTTATTGCATGTGGCACTCCAGTTTTCCCAATGCTATTTATTTAAAACACTGTCTTTTCCCCCATTGTATATTTTTCATGTCTTTGTCATAAATTAATTCATCATATATGTGTGGATTTACTGCTGGACTGTCTATTCTGTTACTTTGATCTATGTGTCTGTTTTTATGCCAATACCATACTGTTTTTACTACTACAATTTTAGAATATGTTTTGAAATTAGGGATTTTGATGCCTCCAGTTTTGCTCTTTCTCAAGATTGCTTTGACCATTGTGAGTCTTTGTATTTTGTGGATTCATACAAATTTTAAAATTATTTGTTCTATTTCTGTGAAAAATATCATTGAAATTTTGATAGGGATTGCATTGAATCTTTATATTGGTTTGGATAGTATGGACATTTTCACCATACTAATTTTTCCAGTCCATGAGCATGGAGTATATTTTTATTTATTTCTGTCTTCAATGTCTCTTACTAATTTTTTTCTTTAGTTTTCAATATACAGATCTTTCATCTCCTTGGTTAAATTTATTGTTAGGTATTTTATTTTCATAGATGCAATTATAAATGGGGTTGTTTCCTTAATTTATTTTTCTGATATTTTGTTATTACTGTAAAAATGCAACAGATTTTTATGTACTGATTTTGTGTCTTTCAACTTTACTGAAATTGTGTGTTGGTGCTAGAGGTGTTTTTTGATGGAATCTTTACAGGTTTCTGTATAATGTTATATTAACTGAAAATAAGGAAAGTTTTAGTTCTTCCCATTTGGACAACTTGTAATTCATTTTCTTGCTAGTTTCTCTGGCTAGACTTCCAGTACCATGTTGAATAAAAATGGTAAGAATGGATATTATTATCCTGTTCCTGATCTTAGAGGAAAAGCTTTACACTTTTCACCATTGAGTGTGATAACAGCTGTAGGCTTGTCATATATGGCCATTGTTATGTTAAGTTTCCACTACACCTTCTTTGTTGAGGGTGTTGATAATAAATGGATGTTGAATTTTTCTCAAATTCTTTTTCTACATCTGTTCAAATGACCATATGATCTTTCCCCTTCATTTTGTTAATGTGGTGTGTCACATTAATTTGCAGCTGCTGCATCCCTGGAATAAATACACTTGATCATGGTGTATGATCTTTGTAAAGTATTGTTGAATTTGGTTTGCTAATGCAGGACTTGTAAAATGTGCTTGAAAGAGTTTCTCTGTATTCTCTTTTTTGGAATGATTGATATTAATTCTTGGAATGTTTGGTAGAATTCACCAGGGAAGCCATTAGATCCTAGACTTTTATTTGGATGAAAAAAAATCTTTTTTAATCTTTATTTATTTTTGAGAGAGAGAGAGAGAAAAAAAGACAGAGAGAGAATGTGAGTTGTTTAGGGGCAGAGAGAGAGGGAGGCACAGAATCTGAAACAGGCTCCAAGCTCCACGCTGTCAGCACAGAGCCCAACACGGGGCTCAAACTCATGAGCTGTGACATCATGACCCGAGCCTAAGTCAGTCACTCAATGGAATGAGCCACCTAGGTGCCCCTGAATGGAAATTTTTTTTTTCAACGTTTTTTTATTTATTTTTGGGACAGAGAGAGACAGAGCATGAACAGGGGAGGGGCAGAGAGAGAGGGAGACACAGAATCGGAAACAGGCTCCAGGCTCCGAGCCATCAGCCCAGAGCCTGACGCGGGGCTCGAACTCACGGACCGCGAGATTGTGACCTGGCTGAAGTCGGACGCTTAACTGACTGTGCCACCCAGGCGCCCCTGAATGGAAAATTTTTGATTACTGATTTAATCTTCTTGATAGTAATCAATCTATTCAGATTTCATCATGATTTAGTCTTGATAGATTGTATATTTCTAGGAAGTTATCCATTTCTTCCAGTTGTCTAATTTATTGGCATATAATTGTTCATAGTAATATCTTACAATCCTTTTTATTTCTGTGGTATCATTTGTAACATTTCCTCTTCCATTTTTTTTTGTTTATTTATTTTTGAGAGAGAGAGTCAGAGTGTGAGGGGAGGGGCAGAGAGAGTGGGAAACACAGAATTCGAAGCAGGCTTCAGGCTCTGAGCTGTCAGCACAGAGCTCAACATGGGTCTCGAGCTCACAAACTGTGAGATCATAACCTGAGGTGAAGTTGGAGGCTTAACCAACTAAGTTAAGTGCCCCACTTAAGTGTCCCTGGTGCCCCACTCCTCTTCCATTTGTGATTCCATTTAGTTTTTTGTCCACAGTCTTTATTTTGGTGGAACTAGGTAAAGATTTGTCCATTTTGTTTGTCTTTTCAAAGAACCAGCTATTACTTTATTGGTCTTTTCTCTCGTCTTTTTAATTTCTACTTCATTTATTTCTGCTTTAATATTTATTTATTTATTTATTTATTTATTTACTTATTTACTTATTTTTAATTTTTACTAACTTTGGGCTTTGTTTGCTCTTCTTTTTCTTTTTTTTTTTTTTTTTTTATTTTTTTTTTTCAACATTTATTTATTTTTGGGACAGAGAGAGACAGAGCATGAACGGGGGAGGGGCAGAGAGAGAGGGAGACACAGAATCGGAAACAGGCTCCAGGCTCTGAGCCATCAGCCCAGAGCCTGACGCGGGGCTCGAACTCACGGACCGTAAGATCGTGACCTGGCTGAAGTCGGACGCTCAACCAACTGCGCCACCCAGGCGCCCCTGCTCTTCTTTTTCTAGTTCCTTGAGGTATAAAGTTAGGTCGTTTACTTGAGATTTCTCTTCTTTTGATATAGGCATCTATCATGATAAACTTTTCTCTTAGAACTACTTTTGCTGTATCCCATAAATTTTGGTATGTTACATTTCTGTTTTGCTTGTCTCAAGGTATTTTTTTATTTCTCTTTTGATTTCTATTTTGACCCATTGGTTATTCAGTATCATGTTATTTAATCTCCACATATTTTTTAATTATCCAGTTTTCTTTTTACAATTAATTTCTAGTTTCATTGTGCTTATAAAAGATGCTTGATATAATTTCAGTCCTCTTAAATTTATAGAACTTGCTTTCTGGCCTGATATATGTTGGAAATGTTTCATGTTTCATGTAGCCTTGAGAAGAATGTGTATTATGTGCTTTTGGAATAATATTCTATATATATTTGTTAAGCCCATATGTTGTAACATGTAATTTAAGGCTGATGTTTTCTTATTGAATTTCTGTCTGGATGATCTTATCCATTGATATGATTAGGTATTATAATCCCCTACTATTGTATTGCCATCCCTTTCTTTAATAGGTCTGTTAATATTTGTTTTATTTATTTAGGTGCTTATACATTTGGTAAATAAATGTATATAAATGTTATGTCCTCTTGTTGGATTGACCTTTTATTACTATATAATGCCCTTGTTAGTCTCTTATTGCAGTTTTCTTTTAAAGCTTGTTTTGTCTGATATAGGTATAAGCTACTCCAGGTTTCATTTTGTTTCTGTTTGTATGAAACATTTTTTTCTATCCCTTCACTTTTAGCCTGTGTACATTCTTGCATCTAAAGAGTGTGTTTTAAAGGCAGCATATAAATAAGTCTCATTTTTTTATCCATTCAACCATTCTATGTCTTTTCATCAGAGAACTTAGCCCATATACGTTTAAAGTGATTATTGATAGGTATGTGCTTATTGCCATTTTGCTAAATGTTTGCTAGCCGTTTTTGTAATTCATCTATGTTCCTTTCTTCTTTTATTCTTGTCCTTGGTGGTTTGATGACTTCCTTTAGTGTTAAGTTTATATTCCTTTCTTTTTATCTTTTGTATATTTACTATAGATTTTGGTTTGTGGTTACCATGAGGCTCACATATAACAACTTACAACAGTCAATTTTAAGTTGATACCAGCTGTATAAGTAATAAATCCACTACCTTTACTATATATTTGCTTTTCTCGTGAGATTTATGCTTTTATACATGTTCTTGTTACTAATTAGCACCCTTTCATTCCAGCTTAAAGAAGTCCCTTTAAGGGGCGCCTGGGTGGCTCAGTCGGTTAAGTGTCCGACTTCAGCTCAGGTCACGATCTCGCGGTATGTGAGTTCGAGCCCCGCGTCGGGCTCTGTGCTGTCTGCTCAGAGCCTGGAGCCTGTTTCAGATTCTGTGTCTCCCTCTCTCTCTGACCCTCCCCCTTTCATGCTCTGTCTCTCTCTGTCTCCGAAATAAATAAATGTTAAAAAATAAAAATTAAAAAAAAAAAAAAAGAAGTCCCTTTAATATTTCTTCTAAGGGCAGTTTCTTTAGCAGTGATGAACTCCTTTAGAATTTGTTTATCTAGAGAATTCTCTACATCTCCTTCTATCCTGAATGCTAAGAGTGCCAGGTAAGAGAATGCTAAGAGATTCATGGTTGGAAATTTTTTTCTTTCAGCCCTGCCTATACTGTGCCACTCCCTCTAGGCTACAAAATTTGTGCTGACAAACTTTACATAACAAGTTGGTTTTTATCTTGCTGCTTTTAATTTTTTCTCCTTGTCTTTAACTATTAACATTTTAATAATAATGTGTCTTGATGATGTCCGTCCCTTTGGACTCCTCTTCCTTTGAACTTTCTTTAACTTATGGATCTAGATATCTGTTTCCTTCCCCAAGTTATGGAAGTCTTCAGCCATTATTTCTTCAAATAAAATTTATGTCCCTTTCTCTCTGTCTTCTTCTGGGAGTCCTTTAATGTGAATGTTAGTCTGTTTGATGTCCTAAAAGCCCCTTAAGCTATCTTTATTATTTTTTTCTTTTTACTGACCTGATTGGATGAATTCTGTTGTCTTGTCTTTCAGCTGACTGATCCTTTTTTTCTACTTTATTGAATCTGCTTTTGAACCCTTCTAGTGTTTTTTGTTTTTTTTTTTTTTTTTTTTCCAGTTCGGGTATTGCATTCTATTCAGTACATTCTTATATTTTACATTTCTTATTGAAGTCCTCACTGTGCACATCCATTCTTCTCCCTTCCTTAAAAAAATTTTATGGTTTATTTATTTTTTGAGAGACAGAGACAGAGTGTGAGTGGGGGGGGAGGGGCAGAGAGAGAAAGGGAGACACAGAATCAGAAGCAGGCTCCAGGCTCTGAGCTGTCAGCACAGAGCGGGACGTGGGGCTCAAACCCACAAGCTGTGAGATCATGATCTGAGCCGAAGCCAGACTCTTAACTGACTGAGCCACCCAGGCGCCCCTCTTCTCCCTACTTTAGTGAGAGTCTCTATAACAATTACTTAGAACTCTTTATCAGGTAAGTTACTTATCTCTGTTTCATTAAGGGTCTTTTCTTGAGGTTTTATCTTATTCTTTCATTTTGAACATATTCCTCTGGTTTTACATTTTGCTTTACTCTCTGTGCTTGGTTTCTATTCTGAAGATAAATCAGCCACCACTCCCAGTCTCGAAGGAGATGAACCTTTTCATTCAGCCCTGCCCCAGTTCTTGGTTGTCTCTCAAACCTCTGTGCTTGTTCACCAGCCTATTATATTTTCAGTGGCTTCCAGTATTTGAGGATGTGCCAAGATTTGTCAGTGTTCCAGAGGAAAGGATCTCAGCATCTCAATTCAGGCTGACTAGAAGCCAGATATTCAGGCAACAATTTTTAAAAGTATGCTAATATATACAGTCCTGTCTGACCACCTACATAAACCCTATTGGCCACCAGAACCAGGTGATCTAGAGATGTTCCCTGGTTGGTAATTACAAAATCATGGCTCCAGACAAGTGTATAAGCTCCTTTCTCAGAGATAATGGCAAACCTGAACAAGGCAGAGCAAAGGAGCCAAGATGGTGTCCATTGCCTGTTTTTTGAGAGCAGTTCCATTCGACTAAATATGTGCCAAACCTGAAACCTCCCCATCAGCTCAATCTCTAGGACAATAAATTGACCTTCTTCACAGAAAGACTAAGGGGGTGTGCCTCAGTCTGCTGTCTGTGCAGCACCCAGGAGGTAATATCCTACCAAGAACTGTCCCTCCTTTTCCTCTAGTCCTGTAGGACCCAGAAACACAAGCCCCTCTGACAACCAGAGCCAAGAAATCAAGGGGCACCCTCTGGGTATCAGCTGCAAAAACCAGGTACCAGACACATGTAGTGCTTCCCTCAAGAAGCATGACAGAGGATAAGCACAAAGCTAGCACTCACTCTCTGAGGTCTCTAGAAACGATTCCAGTCATTCCCTAGATGTGTGTTTAATGAGAAGTCTGTTCCTCAGGCCATAGCTATGATGGTCTAGCTAATAGGCTTCCTTCACAGAGAAACTGAGTTCCTGGAACTATTGTCCCTCAGAGCACCTTGAGGATGCTAGCTCTGTAACTTTCTTTTTGCATTTGCCAGTTATTCTTCATGTTTTAGAAAGGCTGCCATAAAATAGTCTTTATAAATACAATTAATGTCTTTTGCATAACTCAATCCATTTTGCATATGAAATTCTTCCCATGGTCTGAGAGTAGTTTTATGCTTTCTATGATCAGTTTTGAAGGCCTTAAAATCCCTTTTGTCAGATTTCTTAAAGATTGTCCTTTGTTGTATGTTTGTTTGTTTGTTTTTTTAGTTAGCAAAATTGACCTATGCTTTCTTTTTCTGTAAATATATTAAGTTCTCGAGATGACTTCACTTTTATCCTATTGATAACTGTTAGCAAATCTGTATTTTAGAGAAACTTTATATATTTCTCTGCTTCTCTTTATTTCATGGAGAGAAAAATTCCCAAATATTAAAATTTTTGATTTTATCAACTGTTAGTTTTCATCTATATTTTTCTTAGTAATTTCTTTCAACACGATTAGTATAATATATACATATTTTTAAAATCCCATATTAACTTTAAAAAAGGATAAATCCTATACATTTTTCTTATAAATGTGTATATTAATTTGTAACATAAAAGTAGGACATTCCTGAGTAGTCTTCTTAAGATAATTAACACCACTGCTTCTATTTAATACAAGAAAATGATACACATAACAGGTAAGATTTTGTAACCTACAAAGAAGTAAAACAATCTTTTCTCTTTTCTTATTTTAAAATCATTTTATTTTTATTCATTTTTATTCATTTTATTTGACAAAGAGAGAATGAGCAGGGGAAGGAGGCAGAAGTGGGGAGAGAGAGAGAATCTTAAGCAGGCTCCACTCTCTCAGCATGCAGCTGGACGTGGGGCTTGAGCCCAAGACCCTGGGATCATGACCTGAGTGGAAATCAAGAATTGTATGCTCAACCAACTGTGTCACCCAGGCGCCCCTAAAATCATCTTAAGAGTAGAAAACCATCAAACATTGCAATAATAATTTGGGGTAAATCAGATACATTTACATTATTATGTAGAATTCACGGGGGATGTGATATGGTTTTGAGTAAAATGTTATAGGATTCTTTTTTCTGCATGATGCCAATTAAATGCATTTGAAAATCATCAAAAAAAAAGGCTTTGTAAAACAGATTTGTACAAAAGAATGAAATACACTGAAAATATATACACCAGAAAATTATTTTATTTCTAAAGAATGAGATAGGATGATTACAGGACACGTCAATTTTATTTATAAAGTTATAGTTAATGGATAATCAGTTATTAATTGTATAGTTTTTTGAAATTATATACTTGTTAAAACTGAAATACACTAATAAATTTCTAGCATTTGATATGCTGTTATTATATTCTTTTCTTTGCATTTTTTAAATATCAAAAATAAATAAAAATAGCATAAATATAATATTTAAAAATGCATAATCCTTTTTGATGTACATAATCAATTCAAGTATTAATCTATGTGTAAACAAAAACAAAATTAAAGCTTATATTCATTTTAAATTAAAATTTGAAGATCCATTGAAATGAACTTTAAAAGAAAATATGTAGGTGTATAAAGTTTAAATTTGAAAGTATAAATATATATATTGACATGAATTATCTTCTACATTGAATAACATAGGCTATGCTGCATGTAAGAGAACAGTTGATAGGAAAGTATGAGATGAGGTTTTATTTTTTTTTAAGGAAGCCATATCCTTAAAATACATTTTTAGAAACAAATGAACTCAAAAGAAATAAAAATAATCAAACAAAAAGGCGAATTATTGCAAATGAAACAACATCTTAGTGTATTCCTATGCAGTGTATGGGAGGAATGTTTATGCATATGTGTCTTTTATAATTCTGAAATTTAATCCTACTCTTTTTTTAAAATATGAAATTTATTGTGAAATTGGTTTCCATACAACACCCAGTGCTCATCCCAACAGGTGCCCTCCTCAAGGCCCACTTTCCCCTTCCTCCTACCCCCCCATCAACCTTCAGTTTATTCTCAGTCTTTAAGAGTCTCTTATGGTTTGGCTCCCTCCCTCTCTAACTTTTTTTTTTTCCTTCCCCTCCCCCATGGTCTTCTGTTAAGTTTCTCAGGATCCACATAAGAGTGAAAACATATGGTATCTGTCTTTCTCTGTATGGCTTATTTCACTTAGCATAACACTCTCCACTTCCATCCACGTTGCTACAAAAGGCCATATTTCATCCTTTCTCAATGCCAAATTGTATTCCATTGCATATATACACCACAACTTCTTTATCCATTCATCAGTTGATGGATATTTAGCCTCTTTTCCATAATTTGGCTATTGTTGAAGGTGCTGCTATAAACACTGGGATACAAGTGCCTCTATGCATCAGCTCTCCTGTATCCCTTGGGTAAATTCCTAGCAGTGCTACTGCTGGGTCATAGGGTAGGTCTATTTTTAATTTTTTGAGGAACCTCCACACTGTTTTCCAGAGCAGCTGCACCAGTTTGCATTCCCACCAAGAGTGCAAGAGGGTTCCCGTTTCTCCACATTCTCTCCAGCATCTATAGTCTCCTGATTTGTTCCTTTTAGTCACTCTGACTGGCGTGAGGTGGTATCTCGGTGTGGTTTTGATTTGTATTTCCTTGATGAGGAATGACGTTGAGCATCTTTTCATGTGCCTGTTGGCCATCTGGATGTCTTTTTTAGAGAAGTGTCTATTCATGTTTTCTGCCCATTTCTTCACTGGATTATTTGTTTTTCTAGTGTGGAGTTTGGTGAGCTCTTTATAGATTTTGGATACTAGCCCTTTGTCCGATATGTCATTTGCAAATATCTTTTCCCATTCCCTTGGTTGCCTTTTAGTTTTGTTGGTTGTTTCCTTTGCTGTGCAGAAGCTTTTTATCTTCATGAGGTCCCAATAGTTCATTTTTGCTTTTAATTCCCTTGCCGTTGGGGATGTGTCAACTACGAAATTGCTGCAGCTGAGGTCAGAGAGGTTTTTCCCTGCTTTCTCCTCTAGGGTTTTGATGGTTTCCTGTCTCACATTCAGGTCCTTTATCCATTTTGAGTTTATTTTTGTGAATGGTGTGAGCAAGTGGTCTAGTTTCAATCTTCTTCATGTTGCTGTCCAGTTCTCCCAGCACCATTTGTTAAAGAGACTGTCTTTTTTCCATTGGATATTCTTTTCTGCTTTGTCAAAGATTTGTTGGCCATACTTTTGTGGGTCCATTTCTGGAGTCTTTATTGTATTCCATTGGTCTATGTGTCTGTTTTTGTGCCAATACAAAGATAAGAACCATATGATCCTGTCAATCCTACTCTTACAAATTATCAATTTCCTTTTTTCATGTTGCTGTAAAATATTACTTAACTTTTATTAAAATACATGAAATTGTGAATAGCTATTTGGAAACTTATAATTGTAGACAATTCTCCCTTTATATTTACTGGTATAATTGGGTTCTGGTTCCAGCATTGCATTTGTATATGGAAAATGCTGAATTACTGCTGCCATATTATATTGAAGTCCACAAATATATATCTTCCTTTTGTAGAACCAGACAATAACATGTTAGAGAAAAAAATCAGTGAAATTATCAACTTCCTTTATAGGTAGAAGACCATTAGTGGCTTTCAGCAGATGGTATTTCAACTTCATATTTTTACCATGCCTGTGTCAAAAGGCTTTTAAGGAAGGTCTCACAATGAATAGTAAAAAGCCAAACAAACAGTCCCAAGAGAAAAAGTGCTCATGCATTATATGTTTCTAATTCATCAGTGAAACTAAATCTGAAAATTTCATTTATTTTTTCAAATTTCTTAGAAAACTGAATAAAGGAAATAAATAATGCAGCATCTAGAATTTTTCATAATTGTAAATATCATGACACAGGGACAAACCTGAAGACCACTGAAATAAAATTATCAAAATGTACACAAAAAAACTTTTCTTAAAGAATTAAATGGATATTCCATATCTTTGCCATTTTTCATGATGAGGCTAATGGCAGAGTATTCTAAGAGATATAATTTGCTTTAATTTTATATAAATCTTTATAAAATTGGAAATAAATGAAATCTTTTATTTTGACAATAAAATACTTTTCTGCTAATTAAAGAAACTAATGATTCAGCTGTGCAAATGCCTAACTTGTCAAAATGAGGAATGATTTGTTTTCAGAGTCATAAGCAATGCTAACGTTACCTTAGTGCATCTATAAGGTAAATAAATATACACTAAAAACATTCAGGAAACATTTAAAGGTCCCTACAGATATTAAAGCTATAAAGAAAATATAATATGTAAAGTACATAAATGTGTTTACCTTGATTTTCTTTCTAAACTCAATCTTAGCTTCTGCACCAAAAATTCTCCTCTTTAATATAACCTCAAGTAGGATTTAAGTTCTGTTCTTATGTCCTACCTGAGGAAGGATGCCACTCTAGGGAGTTCACAAGACTGGTTAGCATTTACCATACTGTTACTTTGAAATATTTTTTTTCTGTCTGGTTTCAGTTTAAAGAAAGAATTGAGATAAACTATATAATTATGGTTTATTACCATTTACTTCTATAATCGAAAAATATGCATATCATGAGCAGAGTGTTTTAAACATATGTTTTATTATATTCAAATATAATCTCCAAGCTTCCCCATTTTACACATGGGAAAACAGAAACAGATTTCAGTGATTGGTCTAAGGTTGTGCAATAAATTGACAACGGTGTGCAAGTGAAAAATTATCCTTATGGTTGTGTAAAATGAGATACATTAGTAATGGAAGCAAAGGACACAGAAACAACTAAACGAGTATTTAACAGTGATAGTTGGGAGCTTGGAGGTTCTTATAAACAAGAGGAATTTGAAACTTGTTTTAAATGTATTTAATGTTTAGTGTGAATGGCATCCCAGTAATAGAAACATTCCAGGAACTAATTAAAAAATAAGCATAGAGTTTTAGACCCTGACTAGAGAAAAATTGTGATTGGCATGGACTTTCCTGTCAAAAAGGAGGTATAGAGAAAACACTCTGAAGGATTAAAATGAACACAAGATCGCAAAAATGTCTCAGAAAACATAGTCTAAAAGTCTTCTTTGGAACATAATTTATCCTATTTGAAGATTTTTTTCTCAATATATGAAGTTTATTTTCAAATTGGTTTCCATACAACACCCAGTGCTCATCACAAAAGGTGTCCTCATCAATACCCATCACCCACCTTCCTCTCCCTACCACCCCCCTCAACCCTCAGTTTGTTCTCAGTTTTTAAGAGTCTCTTATGCTTTGGCTCTCTTCCACTCTAACCTCTTTTTTTTTTCCATCCCCTCCCCCATGGGTTTCTGTTAAGTTTCTCAGGATCCACATAGGAGTGAAACCATATGTTATCTGTCTTTTTCTGTATGGCTTACTTCACTGAGCATCACACTCTCCAGTTCCATCCATGTTGCTACAAAGGACCATGTTTCATTCTTTCTCATTGCCACGTAGTACTCCATTGTGTATATAAGCCACATTTTTTTTTATCCATTCATCAGTTGATGGACATTTAGGGTCTTTCCATAATTTGGCTATTATTGAGAGTGCTGCTATAACCATTGGGGTACAAGTGCCCCTATGCATCAGTACTCCTGTATCCCTTGGATAAATTCCTAGCAGTGCTACTGCTGGGTCATAGGGTAGGTCTATTTTGATTTTCTGAGGAACCTCCACACTGTTTTCCAGAGTGGCTGCACCAATTTGCATTCCCACCAACAGTGCAAGAGGGTTCCCGTTTCTCCACATCCTCTCCAGCATCTATAGTCTCCTGATTTGTTCATTTTAGCCAGTCTGACTGGTGTGAGGTGGTATCTGAGTGTGGTTTTGATTTGTATTTCCTTGAAGAGGAGCAACGTTGAGCATCTTTTCATGTGCCTGTTGGCCGTCTGGATGTCTTCTTTAGAGAAGTGTCTATTCATGTTTTCTGCCCATTTCTTCACTGGGTTATTTGTTTTTCTGGTGTGGAGTTTGGTGAGCTCTTTATAGATTTTGGATACTAGCCCTTTGTCCGATATGTCATTTGCAAATATCTTTTCCCATTCCCTTGGTTGCCTTTTAGTTTTGTTGGTTGTTTCCTTTGCTGTGCAGAAGCTTTTTATCTTCATAAGATCCCAGTAATTCACTTTTGCTTTTAATTCCCTTGCCTTTTGGGATGTGTCGAGTAAGAGATTGCTACGGCTGAGGTCAGAGAGGTCTTTTCCTGCTTTCTCCTCTAAGGTTTTGATGGTTTCCTGTCTCACATTCAGGTCCTTTATCCATTTTGAGTTTATTTTTGTGAATGGTGTGAGAACGTGGTCTAGTTTCAATCTTCTGCATGTTGCTGTCCAGTTCTCCCAGCACCATTGGTTAAAGAGACTGTCTTTTTTCCATTCGATGTTCTTTCCTGCTTTGTCAAAGATGAGTTGGCCATACGTTTGTGGGTCTAGTTCTGGGGTTTCTATTCTATTCCATTGGTCTATGTGTCTGTTTTTGTGTCAATACCATGCTGTCTTGATGATGACAGCTTTGTAGTAGAGGCTAAAGTCTGGGATTGTGATGTCTCCTGCTTTGGTCTTCTTCTTCACAATTACTTTGCCTATTAGGGGCCTTTTGTGGTTCCATATGAATTTTAGGATTGCTTGTTCTAATTTCGAGAAGAATGCTGGTGCAATTTTGATTGGGATTGCATTGAATGTGTAGATAGCTTTGGGTAGTATTGACATTTTGGCAATATTTATTCTTCCAATCCATGAGCATGGAATGTTTTTACATTCCTTTATATCTTCTTCAATTTCCTTCCTAAGTTTTCTATAGTTTTCAGCATACAGATCTTTTACATCTTTGGTTAGATTTATTCCTAGGTATTTCATGCTTCTTGGTGCAATTGTGAATGGGATCAGTTTATTTGTCTTTCTGTTACTTCATTATTAGTGTATGAGAATGCAACTGATTTCTGTACATTGATTTTGTATCCTGCAGCTTTGCTAAATTCATGTATCAATTCTAGCAGACTTCTGGTAGAGTCTATCGGATTTTCCATGTATAATATCATGTCATCTGTAAAAAGTGAAAGCTTACCTTCATCTTTGCCAATTTTGATGCCTTTGATTTCCTTTTGTTGTCTGATTGCTGATGCTAGCACTTCCAACACTATGTTAAACAACAGCGGTGAGAGTGGGCATCCCTGTTGTGTTCCTGATCTCAGGGAAAAAGCTCTCAGTTTTTCCCATTGAGGATGATGTTAGCTGTGGGCTTTTCATAAATGGCTTTTATGATGTTTAAGTATGTTCCTTCTATCCCGACTTTCTTGAAGGCTTTTATTAAGAAAGTTGCTGAATTTTGTCAAAGGCCTTTTCTGCATCGATTGACAGGATCATATGCTTCTTATCTTTTCTTTTATTAATGTGATGTATCACATTGATTGATTTGTGAATGTTGAACCAGCGCTGCATCCCAGGAATGAATCCCACTTGATCATGGTGAATAATTCTTTTTATATGCTGTTGAATTCGATTTGCTAGTATCTTATTGAGAATTTTTGCATCCATATTCATCAGGGATATTGGCCTGTTGTTCTCTTTTTTTACTGGGTCTCTGTCTGGTTTAGGAGTCAAAGTAATACTGGTTTCATGGAATGAGTCTGGAAGTTTTCCTTCCCTTTCTATTTTTTGGAATAGCTTGAGAACGATAGGTATTATCTCTGCTTTAAATGTCTGGTAGAACTCCTCTGGGAAGCCATCTGGTCGTGGACTCATTTGTTGGGAGATTTTTGATGACTGATTCAATTTCTTCACTGGTTATGGGTCTGTTCAAGCTTTCTGTTTGCTCCTGATTGAGTTTTGGAAGTGTGTGGGTGTTTAGGAATTTGTCCATTTCTTCCAGGTTGTCCAGTTTGTTGGCATATAATTTTTCATAGTATTCCCTGATAAGTGCTTGTATTTCTGAGGGATTGGTTGTAATCATTCCATTTTCATTCATGATTTTATCTATTTGGGTCCTCTCCCTTTTCTTTTTGAGAAGCCTGGCTAGCGGTCTATCAATTTTGTTTATTTTTTCAAAAAACCAACTCTTGGTTTCATTGATCTGCTCTACAGTTTTTTTAGATTCTATATTGTTTATTCCTGGTCTGATCTTTATTATTTCTCTTCTTCTTCTGGGTTTAGGGTGTCTTTGCTGCTCCGCTTCTATTTCCTTTAGGTGTGCTGTTAGATTTTGTTTTTGGGATTTTTCTTGTTTCTTGAGATAGGCCTGGACTGCCTTCGCTGCATCCCAAAGCATTTGGATTGTTGTATTTTCATTTTCATTTGTTTCCATATATTTTTTTAATTTCTTCTCGAATTGCCTGGTTGACCCATTCATTCTTTAGTAGGGTGTTCTTTAACGTCCATGCTTTTGGAGGTTTTCTAGACTTTTTCCTGTGATTTATTTCAAGCTTCATAGCATTGTGGTCTGAAAGTATGCACGGTATGATTTCAATTCTTGTATACTTATGAAGGGCTGTTTTGTGACCCAGTATGTGATCTGTCTTGGAGAATGTTCCATGTGCACTCGAGAAGAAAGTATATTCTGTTGCTTTGGGATGCAGAGTTCTAAATATATCTGTCAAGTCCATCTGATCCCATGTATCATTCAGGGCCCTTGTTTCTTTATTGACCGTGTGTCTAGATGATCTATCCATTTCTATAAGTGGAGTGTCAAAGTCCCCTGCAATTACCACATTCTTATCAATAAGGTTGCTTATGTTTGTGAGTAATTGTTTTTTATATTTGGGGACTCCTGTATTCAGCACATAGACATTTATAATTGTTAGCTCTTCCTGATGGATAGACCCCGTGATTATTATATAATGCCCTTCTTCATCCTTGTTACAGCCTTTAATGTAAAGTCTAGTTTGTCTGATTTAAGTATGGCTACCCCAGGTTTCTTCTGGCTTCCAGTAGCATGATAAATAGTTCTCCATCCCCTCACTCTCAATCTGAAGGTGTCCTCTGGTCTAAAATGAGTCTCTTGTAGACAGCAAATAGATGGGTCTTGTTTGTTTATCCATTGTGATACCCTATGTCTTTTGGTTGGTGCATTTAGTCCATTTACATTCGGTGTTATTATAGAAAGATATGGGTTTAGAGTCATTGTGATGTCTGTAGATTTCATGCTTGTAGCGATGTCTCTGGTACTTTGTCTCACAGGATCCTCCTTAGGATCTCTTGTAAGGCTGGTTTAGTGGTGATGAATTCCTTCGGTTTTTGTTTGTTTGGGAAGACTTTTTTCTCTCCTTCTATTCTAAATGACAGACTTGCTGGATAAAGGATTCTGGCTGCATATTTTTTTTTGTTCATCACATTGAAGATCTCCTGCTATTCCTTTCTGGCCTACCAAGTTTCAGTAGAGAGATCGGTCATGAGTCTTATAGTTCTCCCTTTATATTTTAGAGCACATTTGTCCCTAGCTGCTTTCAGAATTTTCTCTTTATCCTTGTATTTTGCCAGTTGCACTATGAGATGTCGTGCTGATCAATTCAAGTTACATCTGAAGGGAGTTCTCTGTGCCTCTTGGATTTCAGTGCCTTTTTCCTTCCCCAGATCCGGGAAGTTCTCAGCTATGATTTCTTCAAGTACACCTTCAGCACCTTTCCCTCTCTCTTCCTCCTCTGGAATACCAATTATGCGTAGATTATTTCTCTTTAGTGCATCACTTAGTTCTCTAATTTTCCCCTCATACTCCTGGATTTTTTTATCTCTCTTTTTGTCAGCTTCTTCTTTTTCCATAATTTTATCTTCTAGTTCACCTATTCTCTCCTCTGCCTCTTCAATCCGAGCCATAGTTGTCTCCATTTTATTTTGCAACTCGTTGATAGCATTTTTTTAGCTCCTCCTGGCTGTTCCTTAGTCTCTTGATCTCTGTAGCAAGAAATTCTCTGCTGTCCTTTATACTGTTTTCAATCACAGCGATTAATTTTATGACTATTATTCTAAATTCACTTTCTGTTATATTGTTTAAATCATTTTTGATCAGTTCGTTAGCTGTTGTTATTTCCTGGATGTTTTTGTGAAGGGAATTCTTCAGTTTCTTCATTTTGGATAGTCCCTGGAGTGGTGCGGGACTGCGGGGCACTTTACCTGTGCTGTCTTGAATAACTTGTGTTGGTGGGCAGGGCCGCAGTCAGACCTGATGTCTGCCCCCAGCCCACCACTGGGGCCACAGTCAGACTGGTGTGTGACTTCTCTTCCCCTCTCCTAGAGGTGGGATTCACTCTGGGGTGGCGTGGCCCGTCTGGGCTACTTCCACACTGCCAGGCTTGTGGCGCTGGGATCTGTCGTATTACCTGGCGTGGTACAGCAAGGTGGACAGCGGCGGGAGGGGCAGGCTCAGCTTGCTTTTCCTCTGGAGATCTGCTTCGGGAGGGGCCCTGTGGCACCAGGAGGGAGTCAGACCTGCTGGAGGGATGGATCTGCAGAAGCACAGCTTTGGGTGTTTGCGTGGTGCAAGCAAGTTCCCTGGCAGGAACTGGTTCCCTTTGGGATTTTGGCTGGGGGATGGGCGAGGGATATGGTGCTGGCGAACGTCTTTGTTCCCCACCAAGCTGAGCTCTGTCGTCCAGGGCTCAACAACTCTCCGTTCCGTTGTCCTCAAGCCCTCTCGTTCTCCGAGCAGAGCTGTTAGCTTATAACCTTCCAGATGTCAAGTCCCGCTTGCTGTCAGAACAGACTCCGTCAGGCCCCTCCACTTTTGCAAGCCAGACTTGGGGGTCTGCTTGGCCGGCGGGCTGCCCCTCCACCTGCCTCCCTCCCGCGAGTCCGTGGAGTGCGCACCGCCTCTCTGCCCTTCCTACTCTCTTCCGTGGGTCTCTCATCTGTGCTTGGCTCCAGAGACTCCGTTCTGCTAGTCGTCTAGCTGTTCTCTCCGTTATTTAGGCAGGTGTAGGTGGAATCTAAGTGATCAGCAGGACGCGCAGTGAGCCCAGTGTCCTCCAATGCCACCATCTTCCCGAAGATTATTTTTTAGAGCATTAGTTCATGAATAAGATTTTTGTGTCTAACCCAATAGTCAATTCTGAAACTGGAAACTTCTCAGAATACTTAATAATATATATTTTTTCTATAATGTATTTTATTTCATAGTAAAATATTTATGTGAAATAATACAGAGCTCTTATATTAGCAATTATCAGGAGGTAAATAAAAATTGACAGAAAAGTGATTCATAGTTTGGAACACACATTTTTGTCCAAAGAAAACCAAAAGTTTATTTGTGAATCTTTAATATTAAAATATATGGCTGCTATGCCATTGAAAAAAATGCAACCACTTTGCTTAATGAGTCAACCATTCAGCTTTCCCAATTACCATTAGAAGGAGAAAAATATATCCTGACATACCAAATCTTAAGTCCTTAAATATCTTTCTATACTTTCTTAAGAAGTATTCAGCAATAACTGTTTTTCCATAGAATGGCCATACTTCATTTGCAAGAATGAAAGACTAAAATGGAATTTTATTCCAACATAGGTAAATGAATATGTGACACATTCGAAGTACATGCATTAGCATGTGGGTTTTATTAATTCCTAAGACAATTTGTTCCTTCTTAAATTATACATTTTTAGGAAATTATCAATTTTGTCATGCTGAAATACTGTTTCCTAAGACTAATACATATTACATTCTAGGTGGAATATGTGCATATTTTGAAAATATTATTTCCAAAATTAACTTTTGTGGACTAATATTTTACCCCAAAATGCACGCTCTGTTTTTGCTCATAATGTGGCAAAATTCTAATTGCCAAAACCAATGGTTAATCTGGTAAAAGCACAAACTTTTTAGAGATTAAGTCTTTTTAATGTTGTATTAGCAATGAAAAATAACATGGAAAACAAAAATGAATGAAAAAATAAGTAAATTGCTCTAATGATGTAAATAACTTCTCAGGGGAACTTATTTTTAGTGTTTTATTGTTTGTTTTTCTGTTGTTTAATTCTAAGGATACCTATTGGTAAATGCTTAAGTCTTCCATAGTACCTTTTTACTACTTTGACCCATTCATTATATTTTTTGCAGAAAATTTCCTTTTGCTATTATATTTAAGCTCTCTGTATAGTTTCATATTGGAATGCAAAACACATGCCGTTAGTAGTTTGTGTAAGAGTTTTATGATTGGGTAATGGATATGCTGACAATAAATATATATGATCATAGAGAGTCTTACAGTGCTGAACCTTCAAATATGGGATATTTTGTCCCTAGAATTGGACAACCCTTTTGTGGCTTGACTCCTTCTTGGATTCCCTGAGGTCTCAGTTTAAATACTGTCTTCTTATTTAAGGACTTTCTCAACTCTTGAGAATAAAGCCAGTTCACCTGTTCTGTTACTATTTTACTCTGCTGTTATTTTCCTTCTTAGAACTTACAACATATATACTCACTGCATGCTGAATAGCTCCTTTAGTACCATTCACAAGATTGTTTTATCATTGGACACCCAATGCCGACTACAATTCTCAATATATATTTTAATGAAAAAATTGATACATGAGCTTAAATTCTTCCTGACATTTATAGAAATATAATACTGTGTTTGAAAGGGATTTGTGCCAAAATCTATCTAACTACCTATGTGATAGTTGACTCTGCTCTAATACATCTCTAACAAGTACGCAGTCACCTAATCTCTGTTTGAACATTGCCTGTGATTGGACATGTATTGACCCTGGCTGCAGCCCAGTCCATTATTACACAGATTTCATAGTGCAGTCTTCCCTATTTCAAGCTTAATCTGTCTCCATTTAATGTCCACACATTTGCCTCAACTTTGTGGTTTTAGCTATAAAGGAAAAAGCATTCTGTGTTCCACATGAAAACTTTCAAATATTTGAAGACTTCTATCATATTTTCCCTGAGTATTATCATATCTAGGCATAAAATTTGCACTTCCTTCAACCATTTCTTTTCAGAATTTGGTCCATGATCTTCCATATCCAGAACACTTTTTAAAAATGAGTTCTACTTTGACTGAATTCCTATTTATGCTGTGGCCTCTTAAGATGACAATCACGTGTTGACTTAATAGTTGTAGAGTGCAGTGAGAAAAAAATGTTGTAGACACTAGTGATGTGCCAGACATATCCCGTCATCCCACTTAATTTAGTGGACTGTGGTTGAAATTTAATTTAGAGCTCTGGTTGAAAATCTCTGGCATCCTTTTCAATATCCCACACTAAATTAATGTAGCAAAGTCTCTCTGCTCTGCTTTCTCAAAGGCTCAAGGCCACCAACCTGCATGCTAGTGCAACCCAGAAGTTCAGAGGAGACAACCAATGGGGAGTGTGAGTTGATGGATAAATGCCCCATTCTCCTCTTTCTCTGGTGGAAGAATTATAAAGGTCCTCTAGTTCTCCATTATTATAACAAGTTCATTTTCAGAATTTGGTTGGTGGGTTTCCTATATCTTGTTCTCAATTTCCCTATTTTCTTACCCCTGGCTTCTTGGATGACCTGACAAATAAACAAGGGTGTTCAAATCTTTAATTCATTGTCTGCTTTCAAAAGCATCTGTACTAAGAGCTATGAAATTCTGAATAATTGTACTTGTGCCATTACAGCTTGATATATTCTGATATTTTTTATGAAAGTAGAAAAATATTGAAATACCATTGACTTACTCTATCTAAAAATATTTATTTTACATGTGCTCTATTAAGTTCTCATCCACTAAGCTTTTTCTCTAAATTTACTTATTTTTTTGCTTGCAAGAACGAATTTTTACATTTCTCTATTTCAAATATATTTTTGTTGGTTGAAGCCAATGCCAATAACATGTCAAGATGTTTTAAGGCATCCTTCTGCTGGCAAATATATGATATATTGTTCTGCACTTGTGTGCACTTCAAGTGCTCTAAGCATTGCGACTGTGGATTTTACCAAGTGATTAAAGAAGACATTAAGTAAATAATGAAGAGCAGAAAATTGTTTTCATCCCTCAGTTATGAAGTTCTAAATTTAATCCACTCACCATGCTTCCAATGTCTTTCTGGAATAATTTTTGACATCTGTTTATTTTCTTTTCTGTCAAAAGTCAAATAAAAAGTAGGGTGCCTGGGTGGCTCAGTCGGATTAAGCTTTGGATTCTTGTTTTCAGCTCAGATAACAATCTTACAGTTTGTGAGATCAAGCCCCACATCTCTGTCTGACACGGTGGAGCCTGCTTGGGATTCTCTCTCTCTCTCTCTCTCTCTCTCTCTCTCTTTCCCTCTCTCTCTCTCTCCCTCTCTCCCTCTCTCTCTGTCCCCACGCCCCCTCATATCCATGTTCTCACTCAAAATAAACATTAAAAAAAAATAAAAAGTATTAACATTATTACCTGATCTTTTATTTAAAATCAATATCATGATATAAAATTGGAAATTTTGTTATAGATCTTCGTTATATTTAAACTTACTTAAATTTTGCTGTAATTATTTCATTTATTCCTTATCAAACCATATGATACTTCATATTAAGAGAGGATGATAATGATTCTTTGATGGTCTAACCTAGTTAAGTATATATCCAAACCTATATACTAATCTACAGTAGAATGAAAATTGTTTCAACTCTTTCAAACCCCAAAACAATACTTTTATAATATACTTTTATCAGCATTATAATTATGCTTAGAATGATATTTTTATATTCAATGAATTTATTTTTTAGCATTCTATATTTGATTTTTCACTCTGATGATTTAGGGAAACTATGGATTACCTATTAAAACATACAGTTTAAAGGGGAAGGTATCACCAGGTAATAGCTTCCAACTTGGGGATTGTATAATCAAGATCCTCTCTGTAAAAAATATATATATATAATTTTTCAGCCACATACACAGAAAAAAATTACTTTGGGAAACAAATTTTAAAAGGAACTATTGTTTAAAAATACAATCCTTCCACTATTTGCTTAGGTCTAATTAAAAGGTCATTTATTCTGTTCCATATTGTACCGATATAACAAGGGAAAAGAATGAATATATCTGCTAACCTCTTTTCTCAAATTATTCCTATCGCTGAGAGTTACACTAGGGACCCTTTAGTCCTCCAGCCTAATAGCATTATTTTAATAATATGTTATACATATAGTACAATTTTACCTTGAAATGTTTTAGAATTCTTAGGTAGCCCCTGGGATTTATTTAAAAATAGATTATCAGGGTTAGCATTTTAAAAATATTACAGTGTATGTACATAAGAGTGTGTGTGTTTGTGTGTTTGGCTTTTGGTTTACAGTTTATTATTGTTGCTGTTGTTGCTGTTACTTGTTGGACTTCTGTTTCAAAACAGTTTGAAAAGAAAAAGTAGCTTTCCTCAGTTCTTTATTACTATGTAATGATATATATAAACCATTGTGTGAGCTCAGTTTTTACCTTCTCCTTTTTATATTCTATCCTAGAGATACTTGATATATTATCTAATAGGTAATAGGTCAGTTACCTAATATATTATCTAATAGGTAATTATCTAGTAGGTCAAATCAACATCTCTCTTCAATTATAGACATAGAAAGAGACTGCTTTCTTAAAATCCTAAACGGTGGGATTTCTCCTCAACTACAGACTTTTCTGTTGATTTCCAACTCAAGCCCAGAGAAGCTCCTGCTGCCATTTGGTACATCCCATTACCACTCTTGTAAACAAACTATTTAGGTTTTGCTTCCTAATTTTTTTTTAGAAAGAAACAGAGAGTGTGAGTGGGGGAGGGGCAGAAGAAGAGGAGGAGAGAGAGAATCCCAAGCCGGCCCAGCACTTTCAGCACAGAGCCCCATGCAGGGCATGATCCCATGAAGCATGAAATCATGACCTGAGCAGAAATCAAGAGTGAGATGCTTAACCCACTGAACCACCCAGGTGCCCCTCCATTCCCATACTTTTGAAAGCCTCTCTTCATACCTTAAGTTTTTGTGTTTCCACTTGTTTTTAAGAGTTTTGTGGAAGACAGGGTTTGTATGTTTCTCATTCCCCTTGTTGTTTTCTATTGATTTCTGCAAGGGAATTATGTTCTGCTGCTGCTATGTTCAAACTGGCAGGAATGCTCTAGTGACTTATGCATGTAGTAGATAATCTTACATTTAATTTTAGTGGTGTTTGAAAATAAATAATGGGGGTGCCTGGGTGGCGCAGTCGGTTAAGCGTCCGACTTCAGCCAGGTCACGATCTCGCGGTCCGTGAGTTCGAGCCCCGCGTCAGGCTCTGGGCTGATGGCTCGGACCCTGGAGCCTGTTTCCGATTCTGTGTCTCCCTCTCTCTCTGCCCCTCCCCCGTTCATGCTCTGTGTCTCTCTCTGTCCCAAAAATAAATAAACGTTGAAAAAAAAAATTAAAAAAAAAAAAAAAAGAAAATAAATAATGGAATTTGCATTATCCTAATGATGGAAATCTATGAAAGAAACTTCAAGTGAAACGTATCATATCAATTTTCTAATTTCAGTCTCCATATTTTGTAAAATTCTTTGATTTTTAAATCTAGTTTATTATTTTTCTATTTAAAAAAATGTAATGTTTATTTATTTTTGAGAGACAGACAGAGAGTGTGAGCCGGGGAAGGGCAGAGAGAGAGGGAGACACAAAATCTGAAGCAAGCTGCAGGCTCCACCCTTTCAGCACAGAGCTCGATGTGGGGTTCAAACTCATCAACTGTGAGATCATGACCTGAGCAGAAGTCAGACTCTCAACCAACTGAGCCACCCAGGCGCCACTAGTTTACTATTTTTTTTTAATGATTTATCTACTATCGTAAAAGTTTATGTTGACATTTCCCTTATGTTCTGCAGCCATACTGACAACAGCATCAGTTAGGTTCTATAGGATCTTTTGTTCCATATCACTGAAGTTAAAAACCCACTGCATAGTAAAGCCAACATTGATATTTCTTTTTTCATAATATGTGAAAAGCCCTTTTTTGAATATTGAAGATTTTGTTTATTTTAGGGGAGTTTTCACTATTATTTAATCAGCGAATGTCATTGATAATCAGAAAATAAGGAGAAACCTAATAGCAGTAATAAAAACAACTAATCAATATTAAAATCCATAATCTGACATCTCACAAACAAAAATCTTTAAAGTTAAAATTTTGTAAAGTGAAAAAAGGGTTTTAAGATAATCAAAGGGATAAATTACCCATTAATTTCCAAAAGAAACTGAAGTTTCTCATATCCGAATTACCATTTTGACAAAATCGTCTCTGCCTCCTCTCATGTTCAGCATTGCCTTACTTCTGCCTAACATGGTTTTTGCTAACAAAATTGGCATTGTGAACTTTTCCAGAGTCCTCTACCTATAAATGTGCTGTTCTTATTCTAATTTTGTTGTTGTTGTTGTTGCACTCTGTGTCAAATAATAAGATGTTGTTCTTTTCTACTCTTGGTATTTGTTTGTTTTTAAGTGCTGTTGCATTATTCTTTAAAACCTAGCTTATACATCTCTTCTTAAGACTTCACTGATACCTGCCTTTATGCTATGCTTTTGTTATTTTCTTCCTCTCTTTGTGAAATCATCATACTGCAATATGATTTATTTTACTTGTGTATGATCTTAAAATGATGGCATGTTACATTTTTGCATTCACAGATCTGAGAACAGTTTAGAATATAGAAGTCAATCAGTTAACATTTGGAAAATTGATCATGGGCTGAAAATTCCACTAACTGCTTACTAGTATGCTGTCTAAAACTGGCTTATCATCTACGATAAGCTATCTGTTGAGTATTCTTTAAGATGTTTCTAAAATAATTAATGTGCATCTTCTTCTGATTTTTGGGACACACAACCATATAAATCAAACATTTATAGTTTATTTTGATCTCATCATTATTTCTCAATAACTGGAAATTTGAATATGATATATATTCTCCCCTTCCCAAATTTTGGCTGAAATAATGAAAACAGAATCTCCTTATGGTACTTTATACATAATATCATATTATACAAATATATTAAAAGTAAATTATAAGTCAAAGGGAATTAGTTGAGTACTCGAAGCACTGCCATACATGTATTTTATTTCACTTAATTCTGTCTTATCCTCATTTAATTTCTGTTATATTAAAATATTTAATCATAAAACCAACACATGATAATTCTAAAAGTATAAGACAGCTATGAAGTAGAAATGGAAAGTAAATACCACAATAAATAACACTGTCCATGAGCAGTTACTCTTTGTGATTAGTGGACTTTCTACCAACTTTTTTCCTTGTTATATAAACAACAATTTAATATTTATAAAAGTAGGATCATATGATACTTAAAATGTTATAATGATTTTCCCTGTAATGTTACATAGGATGTATTTTTCATGCATTATGGACTGAATGTTTAGGTACCCCCCCCCCCTCAAAATTCATCTACTGAAGCTATAACCCCCAGTGTGGCTCTACTTAGAGAAGAAATCTCTAAGTAATTTTGGTTAAATGAGATCATAAGGATGGGACTCTGATCCCATAGGAATAGTATCCTTAACAGAAGACATACCAGAGAGCTTTCTCTCTCTCTCTCTCTTTCTCTCTCTCTCCCTCTGTCTGTATGTATAAATATATATAGAGATATCTATCTATCTATCTATCTATCTATCTATCTATATTTGTATCTATATACAAATGAACAAAGAAGAGGTCATGTGAGCACAAAACAGGATTGTGAGTACCTCTACAATCCAAGAGAGGAGGCCTCAGCCAACCTGTCTTTCTAGCACCAGGATTTTGTATTTCTCAGACTTCAGAACTGTGAGAAATAAATTTCTGTTGTGGAAGCCACCCAGCCTCTCGTATTTTGTTATGGCAGCCTGAAGCAGACTAAGAATCAGTTTATACAATATACTGTTAAACATAAGTTAGTTTTATGCTATTGCATTTCATAGTGTATTATATTTTAAATTATTATTACCTAGTACTAGATTTGTAGAATATTTTTGAATTTTCAGCATTTGAAAATTTTTACAGTTATGCCCTATATATAGCTGTTTCACCTCATCTTAAGATAGATTCCTAGAGAGGTAAATACTTGGTCAAAAAATATAAACATCTTAAAGAATTTGATACATACTGTGTTGGATGAAGATTCAAATCAAATATGGTTTCAAATATGACTTAATATTTTACTAGTTTAATACTCTGAGAAAACCACTGGCTGCTGTTGTAAACACTGTACAAAACAGTCTTCTCCAAAACAGTTTTACATTTTGAGTTGGCCCAGGCATGGATACAGCCATACTGTGGTTTGGGGTTGTGGTTTTTCGCATTTAAACAGTGGTTGAGAATTTCTTCACTGTTCACTTTGGCTTTTAGTAATTTGCCAATTATTGTTTTCATCAAATACTTTCAGTGTAAAGATATCAAAAAAGAACCAAGAAAATGGTCAAGGAAATAATGCCCATGATTTTATCCAACTCTGTTAAATAATTATCTGTGCCTCAGTCTTTCTCTTGGTTTTCTCAATATCCTTTGAACACATTAAAATTGTTTAGATGTCTGAAAGAGGCATTTTTAGGTCAGATCATTTGCTTCTCTTGGAACCAAAATGTATTTGAATTAAATAACTTTATATGTGGTTATAGTTATGTGTAAATTATATATGTAATATATATATTCGTATATGTGTTTATATGTAACTTATATGTGACACATAAATGTAATGTATATATAAATTGTTACAGCTAACTATAATTATATATTTAGTTTCTAATTATATTTTTATTATATTGTGCTCAGCCCAGACTTGTATTAAGACACATAAAATATAAAATTTTGGTTAGTGACGTGTAGAGGGATATTTATTACTCAAGTTATTCTAAAAACTAAATTGTTTAGGCTTAGTTACATATCTAAAACCCTAAAATTCATATTTAAAATACATATAAGTAGGCCTGAGGGAAGATGGCGGCGTAGGAGGACTCTGGGCTCACCGCGCGTCCTGCTGATCACTTAGATTCCACCTACACCTGCCTAAATAACCCAGAAAACCACCAGAGGATTAGCAGAACGGAGTCGCCGGAGCCAAGCGCAGACGAGAGGCCCACGGAAGAGGGTAGGAAGGGCGGCGAGGCAGTGCGCGCTCCACGGACTGGCGGGAGGGAGCCGGGGCGGCGGGGCGGCTCGCCGGCCAAGCAGAGCCCCCGAGTCTGGCTTGCAAAAAGCGGAGGGGCCTGACGGACTGTGTTCCTACAGCAAGCGCGACTTAGCGTCTGGGAGGTCATAAGTTAACAGCTCTGCTCAGAAAGCGGGAAGGCTGGAGGACAAAGGGAAGGAGAGCTGCTGAGCCCCCGGACGACAGAGCTCAGTTTGGTGGGGAACAAAGGCGCTCGCCAGCGCCATCTCCCCCGCCCATCCCCCAGCCAAAATCCCAAAGAGCACCAGTTCCTGCCAGGGAACTTGCTCGCTCCGTGCAAACACCCAACTCTGCGCTTCTGCGGAGCCAAACCTACAAACCTCCGGCAGCGGATCTGACTCCCTCCTGCTGCCACAGGGCCCCTCCTGAAGTGGATCACCTAAGGAGAAGCAAGCTAAGCCTGCCCCTCCTGCCCCTGTGCACCTTGCCTACCCACCCCAGCTAAGACGCCAGATCCCCAGCATCACAAGCCTGGCAGTGTGCAAGTAGCCCAGACGGGCCACCCCACCCCACAGTGAATCCCGCCCCTAGGAGAGGGGAAGAGAAGGCACGCACCAGTCTGACAGTGGCCCCAGCGGTGGGCTGGGGGCAGACATCAGGTCTGACTGCAGCTCCGCCCACCAACTCCAGTTATACACCACAGCACAGGGGAAGTGCCCTGCAGGTCCTCACCACACCAGGGACTACCCAAAATGACCAAGCGGAAGAATTCCCCTCAGAAGAATCTCCAGGAAATAACAACAGCTAATGAGCTGATCAAAAAGGATTTAAATAATATAACAGAAAGTGAATTTAGAATAATAGTCATAAAATTAATCGCTGGGCTTGAAAACAGTATAGCTGACAGCAGAGAATCTCTTGCTACAGAGATCAAGGGACTAAGGAACAGTCACGAGGAGCTGAAAAACGCTTTAAACGAAATGCATAACAAAATGGAAACCACCACGGCTCGGATTGAAGAGGCAGAGGAGAGAATAGGTGAACTAGAAGATAAAGTTATGGAAAAAGAGGAAGCTGAGAAAAAGAGAGATAAAAAAATCCAGGAGTATGAGGGGAAAATTAGAGAACTAAGTGATACAGTAAAAAGAAATAATATACGCATAATTGGTATCCCAGAGGAGGAAGAGAGAGGGAAAGGTGCTGAAGGGGTACTTGAAGAAATAATAGCGGAGAACTTCCCTGAAGTGGGGAAGGAAAAAGGCATTGAAATCCAAGAGGCACAGAGAACTCCCTTCAGACGTAACTTGAATCGATCTTCTGCACGACATATCATAGTGAAACTGGCAAAATACAAGGATAAAGAGAAAATTCTGAAAGCATCAAGGGGTAAACGTGCCCTCACATATAAAGGGAGACCTATAAGACTCGTGACCGATCTCTCTTTTGAAACTTGGCAGGCCAGAAAGAATTGGCACGAGATTTTCAGTGTGCTAGACAGAAAAAATATGCAGCCAAGAATCCTTTATCCAGCAAGTCTGTCATTTAGAATAGAAGGAGAGATAAAGGTCTTCCCAAACAAACAAAAACTGAAGGAATTTGTCACCACTAAACCAGCCCTCCAAGAGATCCTAAGGGGGACCCTGTGAGACAAAGTACCAGAGACATCACTACAAGCATAAAACATACAGACATCACAATGACTCTAAACCCGTATCTTTCTATAATAACACTGAATGTAAATGGATAAATGCGCCAACCAAAAGACATAGGGTATCAGAATGGATAAAAAAACAAGACCCATCTATTTGCTGTCTACAAGAGACTCATTTTAGACCTGAGGACACCTTTAGATTGAGAGTGAGGGGATGGAGATCTATTTATCATGCTACTGGAAGCCAAAAGAAAGCTGGAGTAGCCATCCTTATATCAGACAAACTAGACTTTAAATTAAAGGCTGTAACAAGAGATGAAGAAGGACATTATATAATAGTGACAGGGTCTATCCATCAGGAAGAGCTAACAATTATAAATGTCTATGCGCCGAATACCAGAGCGCCCAAATATATAAAACAATTACTCATAAACATAAGCAACCTTATTGAGAAGAATGTGGTCATTGCAGGGGACTTTAACACCCCACTTACAGAAATGGATAGATCATCTAGACACACGGTCAATAAAGAAACAAGGGCCCTGAATGAGACATTGGATCAGATGGACTTGACAGATATATTTAGAACTCTGCATCCCAAAGCAACAGAATATACTTTCTTCTCGAGTGCACATGGAACATTCTCCAAGATAGATCATATACTGGGTCACAAAACAGCCCTTCATAAGTTTACAAGAATTGAAATCATACCATGCATACTTTCAGACCACAATGCTATGAAGCTTGAAATCAACCACAGAAAAAAGTCTGGAAAACCTCCAAAAGCATGGAGGTTAAAGAACACCCTACTAACGAATGAGTGGGTCAACCAGGCAATTAGAGAAGAAATTAAAAAATATATGGAAACAAACGAAAATGAAAATACAACAATCGAAACGCTTTGGGACGCAGCGAAGGCAGTCCTGAGAGGAAAATACATTGCAATCCAGGCCTATCTCAAGAAACAAGAAAAATCCCAAATACAAAATCTAACAGCACACCTAAAGGAAATAGAAGCAGAACAGCAAAGGCAGCCTAAACCCAGCAGAAGAAGAGAAATAATAAAGATCAGAGCAGAAATAAACAATATAGAATCTAAAAAAACTGTAGAGCAGATCAATGAAACCAAGAGTTGGTTTTTTGAAAAAATAAACAAAATTGACAAACCTCTAGCCAGGCTTCTCAAAAAGAAAAGGGAGAGGACCCAAATAGATAAAATCATGAATGAAAATGGAATGATTACAACCAATCCCTCAGAGATACAAACAATTATCAGGGAATACTATGAAAAATTATATGCCAACAAATTGGACAACCTGGAAGAAATGGACAAATTCCTGAACACCCACACTCTTCCAAAACTCAATCAGGAGGAAATAGAAAGCTTGAACAGATCCATCACCAGCGAAGAAATTGAATCGGTTATCAAAAATCTCCCAACAAATAAGAGTCCAGGACCAGATGGCTTCCCAGGGGAGTTCTACCAGACGTTTAAAGCAGAGATAATACCTATCCTTCTCAAGCTATTCCAAGAAATAGAAAGGGAAGGAAAACTTCCAGACTCATTCTATGAAGCCAGTATTACGTTGATTCCTAAACCAGACAGAGACCCAGTAAAAAAATAGAACGACAGGCCAATATCCCTGATGAATATGGATGCCGAAATTCTCAATAAGATACTAGCAAATCGAATTCAACGGCATATAAAAAGAATTATTCACCATGATCAAGTGGGATTCATTCCTGGGATGCAGGGCTGGTTCAACATTCGCAAATCAATCAACGTGATACATCACATTAACAAAAAAAAAGAGAAGAACCATATGATCCTGTCAATCGATGCAGAAAAGGCCTTTGACAAAATCCAGCACCCTTTCTTAATAAAAACTCTTGAGAAAGTCGGGATAGAAGGAACATACTTAAAGATCATAAAAGCCATTTATGAAAAGCCCACAGCTAACATCATCCTCAATGGGGAAAAACTGAGAGCTTTTTCCCTGAGATCAGGAACACGACAGGGATGCCCACTCTCACCGCTCTTGTTTAACATAGTGCTGGAAGTTCTAGCATCAGCAATCAGACAACAAAAGGAAATCAAAGGCGTCAAAATTGGCAAAGATGAAGTCAAGCTTTCGCTCTTTGCAGATGACATGATATTATACATGGAAAATCCGATAGACTCCACCAAAAGTCTGCTAGAACTGATACATGAATTCAGCAAAGTTGCAGGATACAAAATCAATGTATAGAAATCAGTTGCATTCTTATACACTAACAATGAAGCAACAGAAAGACAAATAAAGAAACTGATCCCATTCACAATTGCACCAAGAAGCATAAAATACCTAGGAATAAATCTAACCAAAGATGTAAAGGATCTGTATGCTGAAAACTATAGAAAGCTTACGAAGGTAATTGAAGAAGATTTAAAGAAATGGAAAAACATTCCCTGCTCATGGATTGGAAGAATAAATATTGTCAAAATGTCAATACTACCCAAAGCTATCTACACATTCAATGCAATCCCAATCAAAATTGCACCAGCATTCTTCTCGAAACTAGAACAAGCAATCCTAAAATTCATATGGAACCACCAAAGGCCCCGAATAGCCAAAGTAATTTTGAAGAAGAAGACCAAAGCAGGAGGCATCACAATCCCAGACTTTAGCCTCTACTACAAAGCTGTCATCATCAAGACAGCATGGTATTGGCACAAAAACAGACACATAGACCAATGGAATAGAATAGAAACCCCAGAACTAGACCCACAAACGTATGGCCAACTCATCTTTGACAAAGCGGGAAAGAACATCCAATGGAAAAAAGACAGTCTCTTTAACAAATGGTGCTGGGAGAACTGGACAGCAACATGCAGAAGGTTGAAACTAGACCACTTTCTCACACCATTCACAAAAATAAACTCAAAATGGATAAAGGACCTGAATGTGAGACAGGAAACCATCAAAACCTTAGAGGAGAAAGCAGGAAAAGACCTCTCTGACCTCAGCCGTAGCAATCTCTTCCTTGACACATCCCCAAAGGCAAGGGAATTAAAAGCAAAAGTGAATTACTGGGACCTTATGAAGATAAAAAGCTTCTGCACAGCAAAGGAAACAACCAACAAAACTAAAAGGCAACCAACGGAATGGGAAAAGATATTTGCAAATGACATATCGGACAAAGGGCTAGTATCCAAAATCTATAAAGAGCTCACCAAACTCCACACCCGAAAAGCAAATAACCCAGTGAAGAAATGGGCAGAAAACATGAATAGACACTTCTCTAAAGAAGACATCCGGAAGGCCAACAGGCACATGAAAAGACGTTCAGCGTCGCTCCTTATCAGGGAAATACAAATCAAAACCACACTCAGGTATCACCTCACGCCAGTCAGAGTGGCCAAAATGAACAAATCAGGAGACTATAGATGCTGGAGAGGATGTGGAGAAACGGGAACCCTCTTGCACTGTTGGTGGGAATGAAAATTGGTGCAGCCGCTCTGGAAAGCAGTGTGGAGGTTCCTCAGAAAATTAAAAACAGACCTACCCTATGACCCAGCAATAGCACTGCTAGGAATTTATCCAAGGGACACAGGAGTACTGATGCATAGGGGCACTTGTACCCCAATGTTCATAGCAGCACTCTCAACAATAGCCAAATTATGGAAAGAGCCTAAATGTCCATCAACTGATGAATCGATAAAGAAATTGTGGTTTATATACACAATGGAGTACTACGTGGCAATGAGAAAAAATGAAATATGGCCTTTGTAGCAACGTGGATGGAACTGGAGAGTGTGATGCTAAGTGAAATAAGCCATACAGAGAAAGACAGATACCATATGGTTTCACTCTTATGTGGATCCTGAGAAACTTAAGAGAAACCCATGGGGGAGGGGAACAAAAAAAAAAAAAAAGAGGTTAGAGTGGGAGAGAGCCAAAGCATAAGAGACTGTTGAGAACTGAGAACAAACTAAGGGTTGATGGGGGGTGGGAGGGAGGAGAGGGTGGGTGATGGGTACTGAGGAGGGCACCTTTTGGGATGAGCCCTGGGTGTTGTATGGAAACCTATTTGACAATAAATTTCATATATAAATAAAAAATAAAAAAAAATAAAATAAAATACATATAAGTATGCTTTACAAGTTTTAGATTAATTGATATTGTGTACTAGTCATTTTCTAGATCTAACTGGTGCTAAAAAAAGGTATGCATGTCAGTGATATTAGAATAATTAACTTTCTCCACAGCGGGTAGTCCCTTCTGTATGATGAGAATGTCATGCTATTATCGGTTTTCCTGCTTACACAGAGGAAGAAGCTTTTTAAATAATATATATCACAGAAAAAAATTCTCATGTTTGATAGTCTGGCATAAAAAATAATCAAGGTTTAAGATATTTTCTTAAATCTTTAAGTAAAATTGAGACCTAGGAAAAGCACTATATTTTCCCTACGCCTTCATTGTGCCTAAAATCTTAATGGTTCTTATCAGGGCAATGGGGATGGGGTGCTGTGGTTATGTATCTGAGTTGGAGAAGCAGAGCTGGATATAACACTGTCTCCTAGTTCACACTTGATTGAATATTTCCATTGTTATAATTTCTCACTAAATTGCAGTAACCATTGACATTGTTAGCTGGGCACTCTGCAATGTTTATAAATTACAACATTATTATGAATTAATTTTTTGTGGAAGTTTAATTTTATGTCACAAAAAATTTGGTTTAAATGAGACTTTTAACATGAAGTTATTTGTTTTATTTTATATTTTGTTTAAAGAAAGAGTAAAGTACTTTAAAAATTATGTGGTTTTGAATTTATATTTAGAGTTTGAGGAGCTTACACACCCTGAAGCTAGGAAGGTTGGTACTACAGACCCAGAACATTTTTCCAGCACATATACATTGAAGGATGAAGGCATGTGTGGGATACATTTCATTCATTACTTCAGATCACACCTCTTGCTTGCTTTCTGAGACTGCCATCACAACAACTTACATATGTTTCCATTGTGGTCATGAAGCCAGGTTACTATTGCTGGCTCTGCTACTGACACAGAGGTTACCTATGATGACAGTTCCTAGCCATTACCTCACTTGTAAGCTTATATTGATAGTGCCTTGTTTCAGTTCTGTGTTCAGGGCACTCTTCTTCTAATCTAAGGCTTCCTGTTTGCCATTATTTTCCTAAAACATATGAGATCTGCTCAGACCCCAAGTATGTACCACCAGGAGAGTGGAAGGATTTGAAGCTCTTGAGGCAAACTATGGCCAATGGAAAAGAAATTCTATCAATCAATAATTTTCCCTCTTGTCACTTCCTCTATGATTTTAGTATATTCCATAATAACTTCATAAACTCTCCATAAAAGTTTCCACTGACACCTTAAGAGTCAGCCTGCCATGATGCTCTAGCCAGCTTGGTAAAATATACTTCCTTATACTTGTTCTCCCTCCCTCCCCACTCACTTTTCTTTTCCTATACTCTGCTTCCCTGGAAATTTACTTCCTAATAAACTGTTATGACATAAGCATTTCCTCGGGCACTGCTTTTTACTTTCTAAGAAACTTAAGCTAAGATAGGGAGATGAGAGGCAGAATGAAAAAAAAATGTAGGTACGATTTCTGATCAAACATATTAAAGGACAAGTTGTAGACCCTAGTAGCTTTTATGTATAGAAAATATATGAGATATTGGTGAGATTTATACAGATAAAATAATTCTGCCAATTTTAAGAATGTGTTTCTTATTTGTAGGTGTTGAGGGAAGGGAGAGTAAGTAATAGACTTTGCTACCAAAGCTACCAGATGTACCCTTTCCTATGAAATGTTACATGGATAGGTATTGAAAATTTACATTAATAGGTTTATAAAATGTTCCAGTCATTCACCTCCAATTATGAATTAATTCATTCACTTAACAAATATTTAATGAGTACCTGAGGTGGGCCTCATATGTATTGTATGTGTTCTAGCATGTATTCTAACTGTAACAAGAGAAGTAACTCTGTTTTCATTCAGTAAGTATCATAACAAAAGAATAAAACAAAACACGGAATCTGTAGATGGTGATAACTGACAAGAATAAAAATAAAGCAGGATAAGGGTGTTGAGAAGAAAAGAGAAAAGGTAGGCAGGGCCTTTGTAGTGAGATAATATTTGAGCAGAGAGACCTCAGGATGTCTCTGAGAGAATCTGACTGTTGGTAGCCAATAGGTCTGTCATTAGTGAAGACAATGATACAGGTGGGTAAAGAAGTTATATAATTATAATAAGTTATAATAAAAAGGAGAGGAAACTAGATAGAGGAGAGACTCTTCTCTACCTCTGACTATAATACTAATGTAGTTGTTTGTAGTTAATATTATTCTTGATAACCTTGAATAAAGACAGAAAATGAAAATTTATTGAGTGCTTATAAAACATGCCAGGCCCTCTTCTAAGCATTTGACATGTTTGGTCATTTAATCTGCACTGGAGCACTGTGTGTGGTAGGTGCTATTTTATCACCATTGTGCAAGTGAGAAAAATGAGGTTTTGAAACCTTAAGAAACTATTCTAAAACCATAGAGATAGCTGTTACAAAACAGAGCCAGAATTCCTGTTATGAAATAATTAAGTCACAGGGGCAAAAAATACAGCATAGTGACTAGAGTCAATGCTATTGTAATAATGTATGGTGACAGATGGTAACGACACTTATCCTGGTAAGCCTTGCATAATATATAGAATTGTCAATTCACTATGTTGTACATCTGAAACTAATATAACACTGTATAACAGCTATCCTTCAAAAGAAAAAATTCTAAGCAGACAATCCCTGGGCACAGAGCCCAAAACGTAACCACTGTCTTATGTTGTGTGTGTGTGTGTGTGTGTGTGTGTGTGTGTGTATACATATATATATATATATATATATATATATATGTATATATATACACACATACACGTACATGTACATACATATATATGTATATATATACACACACACAACATATATATATGTATTTATACATATATATGTATATATATACACATATATATATATGTATTTGGGCAACCTCTGGTTGAAGTCCTGTTATGATTTCAAAGGCAAAGAAAATAAGTAGAGAAAGAAATAATTGTCTCAATTTTCTTCTCGGGCTTTTTCTCAAAAAAACAAAATACATTCATATGTTATAGATTCAATAATACCAACGTTGACTGATCACCTGAATCAAAACCAGTGAGTTTTAAAAGTGTTGTGTTGGCTGCTTCAGATACTATGTCTCCCTCTCTCTTTGATCCTCCCTCTCTTCCTCTCTCTCTCTCTCTCTCTCTCTCTCTCTCTCTCAAAAATATGAATAAACATTAATTTAAAAAAAAAAAAAGGGGACACCTGGGTGGCTCAGTTGGTTAAGCATTCAACTTCGGCTAAAGTCATGATGATGCAGTTTATGAATTCCAGCCCCTTGTTGGGCTCTGTGCTGACAGCTCAGAGCCTGGAGCTTGCTTCAGATTCTGGGTCTCCTTCTCTTTCTGCCCCTCCCCCACTCAAGGTCTGTCTTTCTGTGTCTCTCTCTCTCTCAAATAATGGGTAAACATTAAAAAAATGTTAAATGTTGTGTTGGGTATTTAAATTTTAATTAGTGTATATAGTCCCTTTGCATTTCTGTTTTTGCATTAGCAGTCATCTAAAGGTGAGAGATATCTGGAAATGTTTTTCAGCCATCATTAAATAAAGCAAAATTTCATGAAGCAAACATTATCCAAGAAGTTTGATTAATATTCATGTTTATTTTGTTTAATTACAGAATACAAATTTCACAGTTTAGAATAATAATAGTTTGACAGCTAATTGTTCTAAATAAAAAATTTACATGGTTTTTAAAACCTTAATTCTCAAAAACAAAAATTTTTATATTTCAAAACCTGCCAGAATTATATCTTGGTGAATGTTAAGGACAACCTGTTTTTAGGTTTACATGAAATTTTGTGAAGTGAGCACATTCTTAAATTTTCTGAAAACATAATTGATTTGAATACTTAAAAGAGAATACTTATTTTTGCCCATTGTTAAACTGAATTGAGGCAGATATGCCTTGATTAACCTTCATGTGGCAGTTTCTTTTAGTTAGCAGGTCAACTACTTTTCTCATTAATGACATTTTAATTCAAATGAAATTTGAATTGAAAGCACTATTGAACATATATTTTGCATTAGGGAGAGAAAAAAAGAGTCCTCTCTGATATTCTCTTAATAATATTTTCTCTAGGCAAAGGGAGAATTTTTTTAGTTACTATTCTCTCTCTCACTCTCTTCCTCCCTCACCTCCCACAATCATGCTTCCCAGAATTGCCTGAGATTTCTTTAAATGAAATTGCAAAAATTGTATCTTATGATTAGGTAAGACAGTGCTGATTTTTGTTAAATTTGTTAAGTCCATAGGGTATAGAGAAAGGCAATAAGAATGAACTGGCAGTATTTCAGTGTTTCTGTTTTTTTTTTTTTTGTTTTTTTTTTTTTTCCTAAAGACTTAAATATGTTACTCCCCAGAAATTTGAAGGAAGTTTATTTATTTGTTCTAAAAGTGAAGACTTTATCTAAATTGAAAGTCTTAATCAAGTGAGCCTACAAATTACTGTAACTGAAAATCTTTAAAAATCTCTCTATCCATCTGGTAAAGTAATATCCCCGTTATTCAAGGGGCAGATTCTCAGCAACTAAAATATTTTCAAATCTAATTTTTGTTCTATTTTAGGACAATAGCCAGAAATACACAAAAACTCCTAGTGAAGCAAATTTATCTTCAGGTTTCCTTAGGAACCCTATGTAAAATGGGGCAGCCATTTTACAGACATTTGACATTCTTCATCCATTGGTAAGTAAGTCCACGTCACTAAAGTGAACTTGGTGAAATGAAACACTGCCGTTTATAATCCTAAACTGTAGTCAACCATAGAAATTTAAATTATGTGTAGAATACTAAATATTAATGTTTAGAAATGTTTACCAAAAAGTCATTTAAAATACAAATGTCCGTGGTCTTGAAAAATCAGTATTTTTTTCAGATGATGTTAGAAAGGTAAATACGTCTACATATTAGATGCTATATTCTAGATGGAATACTTACTAATGTTTGTGAGTTCATGTAATTTATATGGAATTTAGTGATATGAGTTGACTTTTCAATGTTCCATGAGTTACATGAAGAACAACTCTAGTTGTTAGTTTTTAACCAAAGCCTTCTTAAACTTGGTGAACATGCATTAATTTTTAGAATTCCCCCTTAGATATTAGGATATCTTATTTGGCTGACTAGAATATTGTATCTCAATTCAATATGATAATATACCTGGCCTTATAATACTTTGTTTAATTAAAATATTACTCTGGGACTGTTGTGGTTTTACCATAAATGAAATTATGGAAATGTAGTAATATGCAAGATCGTGTGTTTTAAAGTTTAGTCATTTGTGATGTAGAGACACACAAGTTGTCAGTAAGTTTCATGTGTATTTTCCTTTCCCAGAATCATGTGTGATTTATAATTCATAAAAATTGTTTTAAGGGGGAATAAGAATGCCTACGATGTGATCTCCATGTCTCTCTGGGATAGTTATAGGAGTACTGTACATTTTATTTACTAGGGCTGTATAGTAAGAAGGTACTTAGAAATCTCATCTCTCCTTGAAGCTGAAGGAATAATGTATGTGCATAAAACAATATTTACTACAGTGCTAGGAGGTATATAAATATTACTGCTAGGGTGGCTGATTAGGTTGTCTCAGTGCACTTTCTCTACTTCTATGTATTTGTGTTTGTTGCTATTTTTTACTTGCTTTATTTTGGCTTTCAATTCCATCTACTTCACAGGCTTTCCAAAATATGAACACTGTGCACTCTAGGTTAACTTAGTGACATGAAAGAGTTAAGCTGTTTGCTTCCATGTTTAAATTACTTCCAGAAAATAACTTCAGCTTTGGAGAGACTAAACCCAAATTTGGAGATACCAGAACCCAGGGTTGAGTTTTGAAGTCTTAAAAAGTAATGGGCAATTGGATATGACCTTGATAAAAATGAACAAAGAAGATTTCCCATTTCCAGTTCCCCTCACACTGTACTATTACTCTAGTTTGAAATGATAACTATTATAGAACTCATTCACCATGAATGGAAGAATTATCCCCTATTAAAATGTAAATGCCCCGGAAAAGACAGTACAAGAATCAATCAATCATTTATGCCTTAATGAGAAGTAGTCACTCAAACTCTCCCAACATTATAGTTATCTGAAATTGAACATTGATAGGATGGAGATGAGACATAAGCACTTTGGGAACCAAAAGTAGGAAGGAAATAAAATAAAAGGAAAAGGAGAGAGTGTCCAGAATAACAGCACTATTTACAGGGTTATAAAAAGGTTGACTCACAGGTGACAAACAATTATTGGCGGTAGTGTGTTTAGCTCAAGAAAAGACTGCTATTGTAAAGCCTTCATGTGGCACACTGCCCATAAGGGGAAAAAAATAGTCTCTTTGCTCTCTTCCTTACCTGAAGACTACCATTCATGCTGAAGTGTGCTGACATATCACCCCAGTATGCATAGGGATTTGTATCTATTCAGTCAGGTTGAGTGTACTTGATTTAAGAATACAAAAATAAACACGTGTCCTGTATTTATCAGAGATGCACGGGAAAAAATTTATAAAAATGGTCTTCACTTTTTAAAATTGTCCTGTGCGTGATTTAAATAAAAATATTTTTTAGATCATGTAAAATGTCTGTGATTAACAACTATTTAGTTTAAATACAATTTTTTTTTGAAAAAAATGTCTATTTAGCAAGGCAACATACCTTCCAATTCTTTTGTACTGATACTCTCGGTGCAAATTGAATACAGTAGTATGTTTTGCACAGCAATTAAATAGTTCATTAACCTATCATTGCCATCTTCATCACCAGCTTTGTGTGTGTGTGTGTGTGTGTGTGTGTGTGTGTGTGTGTGTGTGTGTGTATTCGTTCAGAATTAAACATGAGAGAGTCACACATGAGCAAACAAGTGGTTGGCTTCAAGGACAATTCTTGAAGGCCCTTTAAGAATAATTCTCTCTCCTCTCTCATGATAATTTGTTGAAAGGCAGACAAAGATGTCTATATTTTGTTTATTAAGCAGATATATCATGCATATAATATACGATATATTGTATCATAAAATATATTATACACTGTATGTATTATGTTATTATATGTGAACTTATATATGTTATACAAGAACACTTATATTATTGAATTGACACTAGCCATAACAAATTATAATAAAATGAGTATGTGTTATATTAGAATAGTTTAATCAGTTGACAAATCTCTTTTAGGTCTGAAGGTTCAATAACATGAATTTGATGTTATAATAATAAAGTTCATAATAAAATTCATCTAATTTAATTAAAGACAATTCAGTTTGTTTGCTTTTACCCAAAAATACTTTAAAAAGTTTATAACTAGTATGACACACTGTACCATGATGTATAATATTTGGCTTGTGTACCTGAACAATCAGGAATAAGATCTTATCTCTGTTATTAAGGTATTTTTAAAATTAAATGAAATTAAATTTTATATAATTTAATTTCATTTAATTTTAATTTTTTTAATTTAATTTTTTAATATGAAATTTATTGTCAAATTGGTTTCCATACAACAGCCAGTGCTCATCCCAAAAGGTGCCCTCCTCAATACGTATCACCCACCCTCCCCTCACTCCCACCCCCCATCAACCCTCAGTTTGTTCTCAGTTTTTAAGAGTCTCTTACACTTTGGCTCTCTCCCACTCAAACCTCTTTTTTTTTTCCTTCCCCTCCCCCATGGGTTTCTGTTAAGTTTCTCAGGATCCACATAAGAGTGAAACCATATGGTATCTGTCTTTCTCTGTATGGCTTATTTCACTTAGCATCACACTCTCCAGTTCCATCCACGTTGCTACAAAAGGCCATAGGTATTTTATGCTTCCTGGTGCAATTGTGAATGGGATCAGTTTCTTTATTTGTCTTTCTGTTGCTTCATTTTTATTGTATAAGAATGCAACTGATTTCTGTACATTGATTTTCTATCCTGCGACTTTGCTGAATTCATGTATCAGTTCTAGCAGACTTCTGATGGAGTCTATTGGGTTTTCCATGTATAATATCATGTCATCTGCAAAAATGAAATCTTGACTTCATCTTTGCCAATTTTGATGCCTTTGATTTCCTTTTGTTGTCTGATTGCTGATGCTAGAACTTCCAACAATATGTTAAACAACAGCGGTGAGAGTGGACATCCCTATCGTGTTCCAGATCTCAGGGGGAATGCTCTCAGTTTTTCGCCATTGAGGATGATATTAGCTGTGGGCTTTTCATAAATGGCTTTTATGATGTTTAAGTATGTTCCTTCTATCCCGACTTTCTCGAGGGTTTTTATTAAGAAAGCATGCTGAATTTTGTCAAATGCTTCTTCTGCATCAATTGACAGGATCATATGGTTCTTATCTTTTCTTTTATTAATGTGATGTCTCACATTGATTGATTTGCGAATGTGGAACCAACCCTGTAGCCCAGGAATGAATCCCACTTGATCATGGTGAATAATTCTTTTTATATGCTGTTGAATTCGATTTGCTAGTATCTTATTGAGAATTTTTGCATCCATATTCATCAGGGATATTGGCCTGTCGTTCTCTTTTTTTACTGGGTCTCTGTCTGGTTTAGGAATCAAAGTAATGCTGGCTTTATAGAATGAGTCTGGAAGTTTTCCTTCCCTTTCTATTTTTTGGAATAGCTTAAGATGGATAGGTATTATCTCTGCTTTAAATGTCTGGTAAAATTCCCCTGGGAAGCCATCTGGTCCTGGACTCTTATTTGTTGGGAGATTTTTGATTACTGATTCAATTTCTTCGCTGGTTGTGGGTCTGTTCAAGCTTTCTATTTCTTCCTGTTTGAGTTTTGGAAGCGTGTGTGTGCTTAGGAATTTGTCCATTTCTTTCAGTTTGTCCAGTTTGTTGCCATATAATTTTTCATAGTATTCCCTGATAATTGCTTGTATCTCTGAGGGATTGGTTGTAATCATTCCATTTTCATTCATGATTTTATCTATTTGGGTCCTCTCCCTTTTCTTTTTGAGAAGCCTGGCTAGAGGTTTGTCAATTTTGTTTATGAAAAAAAAAAAATCTCTGGGTTTCCTTGATCTGTTCTACAGTTTTTTTAGAATCTATATTGTTTATTTCTGCTCTGATCTTTATTATTTCTCTTCTTCTGCTGGGTTTGGGGTGTCTTTGCTGTTCTGCTTCTATTTCCTTTAGGTGTGCTGTTAGATTTTGTATTTGGGATTTTTCTTGTTTCTTGAGATAGGCCTGGATTGCAATATATTTTCCTCTCAGGACTGCCTTCGCTGCATCCCAAAGAGTTTGAATTGTATTTTCATTTTCGTTTGTTTCCATATATTTTTTAATTTCTTCTCTAATTGCCTGGTTGACCCACTCATTCTTTAGTAGGGTGTTCTCTAACCTCCACGCTTTTGGAGGTTTTCCAGACTTTTTCCTGTGGTTGATTTCAAGCTTCATAGCATTGTGGTCTGAAACTATGCATGGTATGATTTCAATTCTTGTATTCTTATGAAGGGCTGTTTTGTGTCCCAGTATGTGATCTATCTTGGAGAATGTTTCATGTGCACTTGAGAAGAAAGTATATTCTGTTGCTTTGGGATGCAGAGTTCTAAATATATCTGTCAAGTCCATCTGATCCAGTGTATTTCAGGTCCATTGTTTCTTTATTGATCCTGTATCAAATGATCTATCCATTGTTGTAAGTGGAGTGTCAAAGTCCCCTGCAATTACCACATTTTATCAATAAGGTTGCTTATGTTTGTAATTGTTTTATATATTTGGGGGCTCCCATATTCAGTTCATAGACATTTATAATTGTTAGTTCTTCCTGATGGATGGACCCTGTAATTATTATATAATGCCCTTCTTCATCTCTTGTTACAGCCTTTAATTTAAAGTCTAGTTTGTCTGATATAAGTATGGCTACTCCAGCTTTCTTTTGACTTCCAGTAGCATGATAGATAGTTCTCCATCCCCTTTCTTTCAATCTGAAGGTGTCCTCAGGTCTAAAATGAGTCTCCTGTGGACAGCAAATAGATGGGTCTTGTTTTTTTATCCATTATTATGCCCTGTGTCTTTTGATTGGAGCATTTAGTCCATTTACATTCAGTGTTATTTTTGAAAAATATGGGTTTAGAATCATTGTGATGTCTATAGGTTTCATGTTTGTAGTGATGTCTCTGGTAGTTTGTCTCAAAGGATCCCCCTTAGGATCTCTTGTAGGGCTGGTTTAGTGCTGATGAATTGCTTCAGTTTTTGTTTGTTTGGGAAGACCTTTATCTCTCCTTCTATTCTGAATGACAGACTTGCTGGATAAAGGTTTCTGGCTGCATATTTTTTCTGTTCATCACATTGAAGATTTCCTGCCAATCCTTTCTGGCCTGCCAAGTTTCAGTAGATAGGTCTGCTAACACCCTTATGCGTCTATCTTTGTATGTTAAGACCTGTTTATCCCTAGCAGCTTTAATAATTCTTTCTTTATCCTTGTATTTACCAGTTTCACTATGATATGGTGTGCAGAAGATCAATTCAGGTTATGTCTGAAGGGAGTTCTCTGTGCCTCTTGGATTTCAATGCCTGTTTCCTTCCCCAGATCAGGGAAGTTATCAACTACGATTGTTCAAGTACACCTCAGCCCCTTTTTCTCTCTCTCTTCCTCCTCTGGAATCCCTGTTATATGGATATTATTGTGTTTCATCGCATCACTTAGTTCTCTAATTCTCCCCTCATACGCCTGGATTTTTTTATCTCTCTTTTTCTCAGCTTCCTCTTTTTCCATAATTTTATCTTCTAATTCACCTATTCTCTCCTCTGCCTCTTCAACCCGAGCTGTGGTCGCCTCCATTTTATTTTGCACCTCATTTATCGCATTTTTTAGCTCCTCCTGACTGTTTCTTAGTCCCTTGATCTCTGTAGCAATAGATTCTCTGCTGTCCTCTATACTTTTTTCAAGCCCAGAGATTAATTTTATGACTATTAATTTAAATTCATTTTCTGTTATATTGTTAAATCGTTTTTGATCAATATGTTAGCTGTCGCTATTTCCTGTAGTTTCTTTTGAGGAGAAATCTTCCGTTTCATCATTTTGGGTAGTCCCTGAGGTGACTGCAAACTGCAGGCACTTCCCCTGTGCTGTCTGGAGTAACTTGTGTTGGTGGGTGGGGCCGCAGTCAGACCTGATGTCTGCCCCAAGCCCACTGCTGGGGCCACAGTCAGACTGGTGTGTACCTTCTCTTCCCCTCTCCCAAGGGCAGGACTCACTGTGGAGTATTGTGGCCCCTGTCTGGGCTACTTGCACACTGCCAGGCTTGTGGTGATGCTTCTATGGGATCTGGTGTATTAGCTGGTGTGGATCCACAAGGTGCACAGGGAAAGAGGGGCAGGCTCAGCTAGCTATGCCTTGGGTGGTCCACTGCAGGAAGGGCCCTGTGGCTCTGGGAGGGAGGCAGACCCCTCGGAGGGATGGATCCACAGAAGCACAGCGTTGGGTGTTTGCGTGGTACAAGCAAATTCCCTGACAGGAACTGGTTTCCTTTGGTATTTTGGCTGGGGGATGGGCGAGGGAGATGGCGCTTCCCAGTGCCTTTGTTCCCCGCCTAGCTTAGTTCTGTCCTCTGGGGCTCAACAACTCTCCCTCCCGCTGCTCTCTGAGCATAGCTGTTGACTTATAATATTCCAGATGTTAAGTCCTGCAGGCTGTCAGAACACACTCTGTCTGGGCTCTCTGTTTTTGCAAGCCAGACTTGGGGGCTCTGCCTTCCTGGGCAGGCTGTCTCTCCACCGCCCTGGCTTCCTCCCGCCAGTCCATGTAGCTCGCACCACCTCTCTGCCCTTCCTACCATCATCTGTGGACCTCTCATCTATGCTTGGCTCTGGAGATTCCGTTCTGGTAGTCTTCTGGCATTTTTCTGGGTTATTTAGGCCGATGTGGGTAGAATCTAAGTGATCAGCAGGACGCAGTGAACCCAGTGTCCTCCTATGCCACCATCTTCCCTGCTCCACCTATTAAAGTATTTTCAAATACATTTTTTGATTAGATATACTCATTTAACTCTACTAAGCAATATTCTTAAAGATATTTTTATGTTATGATTTTCTGACTAGCTGTTTGTTTACATTTTACATTACATTTACATTACATTACATTACTTACATTTTGTTTTTGACCTTTTAATTTATTTTTATTTAGCTCTTTCTTGGGGTAAAATTATAAGAAAAAAATATAAAATAAAAAAAGTATAATAAGACTTGTGGGTAAGTTAATTATATTTATCTCTTGGTGAAAAGTCTCTTATATCCTCATGTTATATTTTCAATAAGCAAGACACTTAAAAAAATTATTGGTTAGTTCTGTAATGTCAGACGCAATTTAAACTGAGAACATAGAAAAAGTAATATGCTAATTGTAAGTTCATATTTTCCATTTCTATTTTAATATGCCATCTGTTGTTTTACTTGTTTACTCAAGAACACATAAACAATACCATGCATTTATACTTATTAAAGAGGATATTTTATTTAGCTGGATATCTGAAGGATTTCACTCTAAGAAGTTCTTACTGATATAGTTTGGAGCTTTAATCTTCAGTAAAAATTGTCATATTTTTCATTACTAAAAAGAAAAATCAAAAGAAAACCTAAAGACAAATCACAACTGTCTAAATTTTATAGTATTTTTCTCTTTTCAACAGTCAGCATCAAAATTGTGAAGTAAATTGCTTTTGAATACTTCTGTACCAGATGTCAGCCATCTTGCTTATCACTGAACAAGCCACATTTGAACTAAACAGCTCAGTATCGCATTGAGGGATGTGGTTGCTGATTGAACACAGGTGTAATGGTTGATACACTGTCACACAGTCTGACGTTAACCTAAGATCTCTGTTGAAATAGTTATTACTGATGGCACGAAATGTAATTGCTAATTTTCTGCCTGAGTGGTTACATATTTTCTCTAAATCTTAAGAGTTATTCATCCTTTTCCCACTGCCCATTCCTCAGAGTTTAAGGCAGATGTGTCAGTGGTCCATGGACCAGTAATTGAACCTGTCACTTGCAATCTACTGATTTCATTCTTCAGAAATGTGACTACTGCTTTATTCACTCTCCTGCTTATTTTTCTCTAGGTATCAAATGTCTTACTTGAACCTAAGCTAACCAATATTCATTGTTTACCTTTAAGAGCCTCTTTGGTCACTGAGCAAAGGAATTGTGGGTGACTCAAATCTGATTACTTTTTAGTATTTCTGGTTTTAGATTCTTGGCTTTCAAATGAATTGGTTCTTTATAAGCCTAATTATAATAAATCAATCAACTGTACTGTGAGCATAAAAAGTGTAGAGGTATAGTGGAGAAAGGAGTGGGAGACTGGGATAGATTAGCTAATCCTATCTGAATGAATAGCTTCTTAGAATGACTTAGCATAACTTAAGCTGCTGTGTGCTAGAATTTTCCAGAACTTTACTGAGTGCTAATGCTTAGTGCCTGATGATCAGCCAGTGCTTAGTGGTTTTAACAATAAATATTCTGTCATAAATTCAGTTCCAATAAATTTTCTACTTTCATTTTGGTTTCTACTAAAACAATTCAGTTACATCATGGTCCATAGTAAAAGAAAAGGAGAGACAGTATATGTTGAATTTGTGCTTAGAGAATTTTCCATAAAGATTATTTGATGCCACAACTAAAGGAGAAATGGCATATTTTAAGTTATATTCCATTTTAGCTTTTCAAAATTGCATATTTATAAGATTTCTAAGTCAAAAACCATAATTAATTTGTGTGACTTAAGTTTTCTTTATATGTGACTTCTGAGGCATTTTAACCTGGCCTCCAAATATCCATTTTCAGGTAATAATAAAACAAAGCATGTACAATGAATGGGTAAACTTTGAAAAAGGATGGGCATTATGAAATTGAGTCTGAGGAATGGAATTTGGTTACAATGGAAATTAAGAAGTAGAAGTCATGAAGAGCTGGAAAAGATAAGTCACAGAGCAGGCAGGGATGAAATATAGTTTGGGGGAAAATGTTGTCTTGACCCGGTTTTTTGACCCTGGCTAGAGGCTAGTCAGTTCCCATTCTTGAGTAAGTAAGTCCTCACCCCAGCCCCTTTCCTTATCAGACACATACTCCGTGTTAATCATAATTGCCCTTAAGACCAAGTATCAGACAAAGAGGTAAAGCACCTTCTTAAACCCCAGACATTTAAACTAGCCATTCCACAGGAAACCTCCCCAAACCCATTAATCCCACCTGATTTGCCCCCAACAGCTCTAGCTTCCTTTTACTCTGTCCTCAAGTACAACCCTCTGTGTGATCCTGCCTGGCACCATCTCTGTTTTGGAGTTTTACCTTTCATCTATCTGAATGTCATTGTGATGTGCCCTGTCATCAAAAGAATCTTTAAATCTTATAAACTAAGGGATGTCTAGGAATAATATGAGAGATAATAGATATTAAAGGTCAAGATGTCAAGAATCCATCAGTTAGAAAAAGAGCAAAGGAAAATAGTTTGCAAAGTTTGATTTCAAGTGGAAGGTTATGGTCTTACTTAGGTAGGCCATGCCACAAGATGTTATTTCTATGCCTAGTAAAGTACCTTGTGATTCTCATTGTCAAACATTTTTCTGTCTCAATTTAGAAGCTGCCAACATAATCTACTCATTTGCTGAAGGCCAAATATAGGTATTGTTTCTTTTTCTTAAGAGCATACTTAATATACAATAAAGTCAGCATGTACAAAGTGTATCATTTGACTAGTTTTCACATTTGAATATATCTTCAAAAGCATCACCACAAACAAGATAATAAACACATACATCACTCAAAAGACTCCTCACTGCCCTTCATAATCTCTCTTTCTCATCCCTTCCCAACCATCTCTCCCAGCTCTCATCCCTGTCTCAAGGCAACTGATCTGCATCTGTCACTACAAACTGCTTTGCATTTTCTAGAATTTTATGTAAACGGAATCATACAGTATAAGCTCCTTTATGTCAGACTTCTCTCACACAACATTATTATTTCATAATTCACCCACATTGCACACATCAATGATTTGTATATTGCTTTAATGAGTCTTATCACACTATGTGAACATAGCACAATTTGTTTATCCATTCATCTGTTGGTGAATATTTGAGTTATTTAACGTTTTGGATTATTACCAAAAAAAAGCTGCTGTGAACACCTGTGTATCCAGTTTTGTATGAACATAAATTTTCATTTTTTCATTTTCTTGGGTAAATAGCTGAGAGTGAGAAAGTTAGATCATATGGAAGCTGCATGTTTTTCAATGTTTATTTATTTTTGAGAGACAGAGAGACAGAACATGGCGGGGAGCGGCGGAAGGGGCAGAGAAAAAGGGAGACACAGAATCTGAAGCAGGCTCCAGGCTCTGAGCTGTCAGCACAGAGCCCGACGTGGGGCTCAAACTCATGAGTCGTGAGACCTTGACCTGAGATGAAGTCAGACGCTTAACCGACTGAGCTGCCCAGGCACCCCTGAAAGCACCCCTGAATTTTTTTTTTTTGTATTTTTAAGAAGCTATCGAACTGTTTTCCAGAGTGGCTCTAATATTTTGCATTCCTACCATGAGTCTTATGAAAGGTCCTTTTCCTCCACATCCTTGCAAGCACTTGATATGGTCAGACTTTTTAATATAAGCCAATTTTATAGGTGATTGGTGGTATCTCATCATAGTTTTATTCTGCATTTTTCTAATGGCTAATGATGTTTAGATTTTTCATGTCCAGATTTGTGATCCATAAATATTCTTTGAAGTTATTAAATTATTTAACAACTGAATTAAATTATGCCCAATTTTGGTTGTTGAGTTGTTTGTTTTGTTATTATTGAATTTTGATTGTGTTGTATTTCAATATAAGTTCCTTATCAAGTATATCATTTTCAAGTAGTTTGTCCTTTCATTTTCTCAATAATGTCTACTGAAGAGCAGCAATTTTAAATATTAATAAAGTCTATGGCAATGTTCTTGATTCCCCTAATATTTCTACTTACAAGTTTATTTCAAAAATATTTACTTTTTACATTGGATAACCACTATCCCTCTCCTAGAAGCTCTCATCTCTTTTCTTTACAATCACAATAATCTCTTAAATCTATGCTTTCAAGTTTTACCCACCACCCTATCCACAGTACTTTATCTGGCACCTTTAAAAATACCTGATTAAAACGTTTCTGTAGTTTCCCACTGGGTTTGTTAAAGCAACAAGTCTTTTACATAGTCTGTAATGAATGTCCTTCATGGTCTGGCCCCTGTGTGATTCTCATACCTCACTTTATATATCACATTCTCTCCTGATCATTATAGTTCATCAATATCATCTTCCTTTCTATTCATCTTACAGGTCATTTTCTACATTAGGGCCTATGCCCATGCATTTTTTCTCTGCCTGGTTGTTTGTTTGACTATTTGACTTGTCTGCTATCCCTGACTATAGAATGGAACCTTCCAGGTGGCTTATGTTTAAATCCTATATCTTGTTATTCCTCCCTTCCTAATTTCAGGAATAGGGTAAAGCAAACATACCTAAACAGTTGCTGAATAAATATATAAATGAGTAAATACATTTTAATAATTCTATACATTCATTAATCCTGACTTGAATATAATATAATTTAATTTTCTGTTTATTATCAGTAATCACCTAGGATGAGGTTATCATTACCACCAATAATGGGTACTTATGGAATAGATGAGACAGTGAGAATTATCACAGTTTAAACTAGCAAAGATTGATGTAGAATATAGATGTCTAGACACATAAAGACTAGCGATAATGCAACTAAAATATGAATCAGATTCTGTTCCAAATTCTGTCTTCACTCTAGGCTATTTAGAGATTTCCTAAGACTTAACACTGATTTAAGCAAAAGGTGAATAGCCTAGTCAGTGTTCCTAGAGCAAACAGAAACACAAAAGCATCAAAAGAAAACTCTAAAATGGTTGTTGAAGGAATGCCATAACATGTAGTTTATGCCTGAATGCTGTAATGTGGTTAGATACATGTGCAGCAGCTTGTAGCCTTGTGTCTAAATTTTCTGATAGGTATTTGTCAATTCTTACCCTTGATTATCGAGTTGAAAATTTCTACGATAAGCTATGGAAAAACCAAGTTTTAAGATCTGAAAGACTCCTTTATACCCTTTTACTATGCTTTGTTCATTCTTTACTTTTAATGAGATATGCCACTAGCTGAAGGCAAAGAAACACCCTGTTTCTATGTAATAGAGGTTCTCAATATATTGTTTTCCTGCTAAATCATTTTTTTCAGAATGTTAATTAAGCTACAGGGTAAATTTTCCTCTAAAAGTGTATTTTTGCTAACTTTGCAACACACACTCTTATATTCATTAGTGTGATTATCCAGCATCCTCAGGGGTCCAGGTGATGCTATTCTATGACAAAGCATGGAGCTGATTAGGCATCAAGACATCCTTTTCTTCCCCCTACTCTCCTAAAATATCTCAATGATAGTAATGATCTGCTTACATTATTTTGGAATCCTGCTTTGAATTTACTACTCTGACTAAAGTAACAGTAAATATTCTAATGATATTAAAATTGTCTTATTAAAATGATAGGAGTTGCTAGGATATTTAGAGGCTCCTTCTATTCTACAAGGTACCTTGTTTCTTATGAGCAACCCTGAATATTTCTTGTTGTAGCAAGAATCCATATTTTATATAGATTTCAAAGCTTATATGAAAGGAAAAAGACAAGTATCAGTAATTGTTTATTTTATTTTGTCATTGTAAATTATTATTTTCCTGTTCACAGTGATGATGGGAAATGAACAACTATCCTTGGATATCACTTTCTATCCTATACTTTGAGTCCAAATATTAATAGGTCTTAAATGTACATGTGTGCATGCATAAAAGCATAAATTTCTCAATGTTAATTCAAAATTCATCCTTAATCGTAGTTGCTTCAACCAATATTGTGGTCTTTTTCATTGTAATTTAATAAACACACTATCAGATATTACAAAATGCTTGGGTGCTTTTCTTGAATTATCATTATATTAGTTTTAATTTATATGATAATTTTTGTATGTTCAAAACTTATACAATAATATATGCTGTTTACAACAATTCCAAACAGTGCAATGTGTATGAAGAAAAATATTCTTCCCTCCTTCATTAATTTTTCCAGCCATAGTGTTTAAATAATGCTATAAAGAATATGAGTTTTCATTCTTTTCCTAATGTTGTATAAATGTACAAGCCGTTAATTTAGCTTTCTATCTTCCTCTCTTTTAATTTTTAATAAACATCGAGATTACTTGCTACTTATTTTTCAATACTTCGTCTTGGATAATTTTTCAGCCAGTACATATAAATCTCACTTTTCTTTATTTCGCATAGTTTAGGAATCATGATTTAGTGAATCATTTCTTCACTTGTGGACTTTCAGGATGTTGTTAGTATTTTAATTTTGCAAATAGTGCTGCAATAAACTGACTTGTGAATGAAATTACCTAGTTAAAATGTTACAAAAATGTGAATTACACTTTTGCTATTGTCCTGAGACAAATAGGTTTTCTGAAGTCTAATGTAAAAACAAACGCAACTCTAGCACTGATTAGTCTTTCAAAATAAATCATAATTACACATAACTAAACTAACTTCATCAGGAATACATACCACTTTTTAGACAGTCATCTTTTTTTGCATGGCTTTTGTTGAGAGAAAATGAAAGCCAGGGGAAAAAAGTTTTTAAGACACAGATATTAGAAATATAAAATATCCCATCAATTAGTTGGCAGTTCTCTTCTAAAATAGAAATAAATCCTGTGGAAGTAAGTCGGTTTTATCCACGACAACTTTAAATATCTCCGAAAAATTAAATTCCTGTAGAAAATTGTTTTATAGTTGAATTGTTCATTTTATTATTTCTCATGTATCAGTCATCAGAGCTTACTTTGGATTAGTTTTGATTTAAGACTTTAGTTAATTTAATAATAATTCTATACAGAAACAATGTTTATTAACTAGGTAGTAGAGATGGTAAGTTCTCATTTTACCAGATGAGGGAAATTGAGGCTGTACATGATGAAATGAGTGTGCACGTATCAAGATTAGTTAGTCATAGAGCTCTGCCTTTAAAACAGGATTTTGGATTCCTTGCTCTTCTTTCCACTAAGTCATTTGGCTTTCAATGTTCTTTATCATAAGCAATGGTTGCTTAAATAACATTTTCTTTCATATGTGACATGCACATGGAAAACAAATCATCTAACCAACTAATGCCATCTTCCAATAAATACAGAAGCTATCCAAATGAGAGAGGTCAATATATTGTTTGAAACCAGAAGTTCATACAAGCTTATTTCTACCAAAAAACATACACCAAGATTACCTATTTAACCATCCACCATACTGAGTTCAGATTTTGGGGCCTTCACACTTCTGCATAATATTGACTCACTAAATAAATTAGGCAGTTCAGTGAAATGGATTATGCAACATATTCTCCATTTGTACTTCCTTCCTAATCTCCAATCCCCATTCTTGACAATATTCTGTTCTCTCAACTTGCATTAATTGGATTTCCTTGATCTTGGGCATTATGGTTTTCAGGAAAATAGGAATTGGAAAGAAAGTTGTTTGGATTCTTGTTTCTCCCTTTAGCTCCATCTCTCCATGTTTCCTCCCCAAATGCCTCACGACTAAAATTAGTAAAGGTTTGCTATTCCTAGCTCCATACCTTATTGGTTTCTCTTAATCCTGACTAGAACTCTAAATAGTCCCTTCATTAAACTCTCTCAGATTCTCCTTTTGAATGTATCATCTATTTTCTTTCAAACCTTGGCTGACATAAGATTATTAAGTTACTAGAAATACAGTGATTCTTCATTTTAGTTCCATGTATGTAAAAAGCTAATTTTTAGACCACTCAATCAATACAAATCAGGGATTGAAAGAGCTATGCTAAATATTTCCATAGTTTTTAAAAGCATCCTTATATTTCTTTTACCACTTTTGCTTTATATATTATTCCAAATATATGACAGGAACTATAGACTACAAGGAAATAGTGAAACACATTTCACTAGTTACCTACTTTAGAAGGTGGGTCTGTATGTATGCTGTTTAAACTAAACTCATGATTTATACAAGATTAAATTACTCAGAATACTACTGAAGTTTCTGTGTGCTTGTTAGGAGTTATTGCTGACATAATGATGACTGAAGAAGACATAAAAGTATCCTACTAACTATCTAGGACATATTTTTATCCAAGATGAGAAAACTAAAATCGAAACGAAGGTGAAGAAAAAGATTATAGAATCTGTGAGAAATGTTCTAACCTGGCATATCTAAGCTTTCACGTCTACCACTTCATATATCTTTAGAACATCCTTTTCATAATAACTCGGAAAGAGTAAAGGTAACACATCCAAATGGAACAATCTACATTAAAAGATGATTAATAGGCAAAAGTGATCCAAACAAGATGCACAGAGATTATAAATCCCCTTCCACACACAAATACACAGAAAATAACAAAGTATGGGGAAGGATCAAAAGAAAATACATAATATATACAACCATGACCAAAGATATTTCAAAATATATCTGTGTTCTAAACACATTAAACACAAATGGACTCTAAAAAAGTCAGTAATTCACAAGAAATCAAGAATTGAAGAATGGTAAGGTAAAGAGTTTAAAAGTTAAATTGAATATTATAATAAGCCCTTTTGTTTGGAAGCACGGGTATGTAAAATAAATCCTGTTGAAAATGAAATTAGTGACAAGCAGGCAGCTTGAGAAAAAAAATCAAGCAAATCAAGTATGAAGAAGCAAAGACAAGTAATTCTTTTTTTTAATCTTTATTTATTTTTGAGGGAGAGGGAGAGAGAGAGACAGAGTGTGAGCAGGGGAGGGACAGAGAGAGAGGGAGACAGAGAATCTGAAGCAGGCTCCAGGCTCTGAGCTGTCAGCACAGAGCCTGACGCAGGACTCGAACTCACAAAGGGTGATATCATACTTTTTAACTGTATAAAACTCTGAGTGGTTTAAATATTTTAAAATAATTATATGTAACTGTCATTAATTTGAAAATTGGGTCTCTGCCTGTGACCATGTTAAAGCAAATGATATCATATTTGTCCTCCCATTGGAAACAACTGTAAAAAATGGACAGAATATATAAGGGACCTTTATCTTTGGCACCATTCAAGTCCTCTGTCACCTGTAACAAAAAGCATCTTTCCTCCAGTTTTAATCACATTGTTCGTCATCTGCCTTAGACCTCACCAGCAACACTTTTAATATTTATATTTCTAGCAATCTTATATTCATTATGATGTATCTGTTAGGAGCGTCCTCTTTTTTTCTTTCTGAGACTTCACTATTAACATCTTATTAACATCCATATTTCTATAAACAGTCTTTTCAAGGCAATGTAGGCCTTTTCTATAATGCGCCTCAAAACTCTTCCAGTCACCACCATTACCTAAATCCAATACCACTTCCCATTTCTAGGTATTTGTTGTAATACCCTACTTCCCACTACCAAAACCTGTATTACTTTCTTAGGGATGCCATAACAAAGTACCATAAACAGAGTGGCCTAATAAAACAGGAGTATATTCTCTAACCCAATTCTAGAAACTAGAAGATATCAAGGAATTGTCAGGGCCATGCTCTCTTGAAGTCTCTCAGAAAAAATATGTTACATATCTTTCTCGTAGCTTCTGCTGTTGCCAGAAATCCTTGACATTTCTTGGCTTGTAACTGCCTAACTTCAGTCTGTGCCTCTGTTGTCACATGGCATTCTCTCTCTATGACTTCACATTGTCTGCTATAAAGGCCATCAATGATATTGGGCTAAGGGTCCACCCTACTCCAGTATAACCTTATTTTAACTGAATACATGTGCAATGACCCTATTTCAAATAAAGCCACTTCCTGATATACTAGACATGAAGATTTCAACATATCTTGTTTGAGAATACAACGAAAGCCTTAAAAAGTATTGATACACGTGACAACATGGATGAATTCCAAAACATGATATTAAGTGAAGAAAACCAGAATAAAAGTCATACGTATTTTATATTGTTAAATATCCAAAACAGATAAGTCTGTAGAGATAGCAGACTGGTGATTGGCACAGACTGGGAATAGCGAGTAATGGCTTAATGGGTATCAGTGCTTTTTTTAGGGTGTTGTAAATATTTTGGAACTTATATTAGTCTGCTCAGGATGCTTTAAAAGATGCCATAAACTGGGTGACTTAAACAACAGGACTGTATTTCTCACAATTCTGGAGACTACACATCAAAGATCAATTTGTCCACAGAGTTGGTCTAGTAAGAACATTCTCTTTGGCTTGCAGATGACGGCCTTATAGGTGTGCCCTCATATGACCTTTCTTTCTGTGCAAGCACACACCTGGTGTCTCTTCCTTTTCTTATAAGGACACCAGTCCTACTGGATTACTAAGCTATACCCTTATGACCACATTTAACCTTGATTACTTCCTTAAGCACTCTATCTCCAAATGTAGTTACAATGATATTAGAGCTCGAACATTTGAATTTGGGGAGCAATTCAGTCCATGACAAAAGTAGATAGAGGTGGTGGTTGCACACGTTGTGAATATATTATATGCCATTTTGTTGTTCACTGTAACATGCTCCATTTTAAAAATTAAAAAGCACATTTAAAACAAGTCCTCTTCCATGAAGAGTGAATATCTATAACTGTATTCACAAATGATGTTCCAAGTATAACAAGGATTTTCTTGTATACCTTCAACTTCATTAAAGTTAAATATAATGAATTTTATTCCTTAAAGTATTTAATAATAGCATGTAAATTGAATTTTATGTATCATACGAAGTTTCATTTTATTTTTTAAGTATTTTTAAAGTTTATTTGTTGTATGAGAGAGAGAGAATTAGTGGGGAGGGAGAGAGAGAATCCCAAGTAGGCTGTGCACTGTCAGCACAGAGACCAATGTGCAGCTTGAACTCATGAACTGGGAGATCATGACCTGAGGCAAAACCAAAAGTTGGACTTAACTGAGACACCAGGCGCCTCAGTGAAATTTTGTTTTAGAGACAATAAGAAAGCTTAACCTCAAATTAAAATATTGATATATAATTGGTAAATCTAATGTTTTCTTGTTTCAAAAACCATTTGAATTATTTGAATGTAATTAGATCCTAATTATATAGGTAGCAAACTACCATTACCACCTTGATTTCATCAATTATTTATATTTAAATATGCATCAATTGTTTATGTTACAGTAGGGTAAATTATAAAATTTCACACAACCCAAGTTGCTAGTTGTCTCTTAATATTTGGTGAAGTTTATGATCACTATTGGAAAATGAATCCAATTTTAAATAGCAATCATTTTTTTTTTAATTTTTTTTTTTTTCCAAACGTTTTTTATTTATTTTTGGGACAGAGAGAGACAGAGCATGAACGGGGGAGGGGCAGAGAGAGAGGGAGACACAGAATCGGAAACAGGCTCCAGGCTCTGAGCCATCAGCCCAGAGCCCGACGCGGGGCTCGAACTCACGGACCGCGAGATCGTGACCTGGCTGAAGTCGGACGCTTAACCGACTGCGCCACCCAGGCGCCCCAATAGCAATCATTTTTTACTCAGCCTTTAACTATTATTAAGTAGGGAGTGACAAATATAATTGATATCATGTAGGTAATTAACCATCTCTATCATTCAGGTGTGTTCCCTCTACCCTCTCTTATTTTCTATAAGAGTGGATCATGCATAGTTATTGTTCATAACTATTCTTATATTTGAATACTTATAAAACTCAAATACTATATAACTCAAAGGTAAAATAGGGCTAATATTCTTTCTGTTTAAATGAATTTTTTTTCCTAAATATAATTTATAGTCTAATGGTGATGAACATAATAAACTCTTTCCAAAATTGACAATCAAGCAAAATTGTTGAATTTATTAACAGCACTACTTAAAAAACTGTTATTGTTCCATTCCTAGAAATATTGAGGGCATGGCAAATTTCAGCCTCCTTTCTTTGCCCAGAACATTAATTCAAACTTATGAGAAGATGTGTAATTAACTGATTAACATTATAGAAAGCATCAAGTTTCTGGGTCATTGATGGGCACTGGACATTCCCATGGGAATTTTCAGTCTTCAAAAACAATTCTGGTTCGTTCATAACAACCAAAGATAAAATCAAGAGACACAGTCCCTGGATTCTAACCAGAGGCCTTTCTGTATGTGCTAAATCCCAGATGAGATGTGCAGCAGTTGGTCTGCCTTGAATGTGCCATTTCTAATACTTCCTTAAATGCCTGCAAGGTACAATCTCACTGTCAGTGCCCCAAACCAGTTCTGGCATACAGAAAACATCTAGTCTTAACGTGTGTAAAGGAATAAAAGACAGGAAAGAAGGAGGGGAAAGAAGGAGGGAAACAAGGGGGAAGCAAAAAGGGAAGAAGGAGGGAGAGGACAAGAAAAACAAAGGCAGGAAAGGTGACAACTGTCAGACCAGTCTGTTAGATTTACTCCTGGAGTTTCTGACTGGTCCTTTGTTATCTTTTAGTCTGTTTTCTCCCATACCTCAGCTGCTGAACTATGAAAACTGTTTCCATAATTAGGGTGGTACTTGCAGCAACAGAGAACAAATTAATCCTGCAACACTTATCTGATGTTTAAGGAAGTTTAGTTGGGGTAAGAAAAGAGGATAATAACTAAATCACTTTGACTCACATCACTACATATTTTGATTTAAAAAGTGGTAATTATCTGTTCAGTTCTTTTGCATGCATACACTCATTTTTTTTCACATTTCTTTATAATCTTAGCTAGGACATTTGTTTTAGTTTGTATTTTTGAGATTCTCAAAGTCCCACACTGGATCACAAACAAGATGAAGATCCAACCTCCATATGTGAGACCTCTAGACTCAACCTTAAGTAATACACACAGGTGTGGGTACCTGAGTCCATTTTCATAATTTTCCACTGAAGCAAGGAGCAAAGTACTTATCTGAAACAAGCAGAACTTCGTCAACAAAAAAGGCAGAGCAGTGTTGGGCAGCTACTCTGGGATTCACCCTGGACAGCATGTTTTATCTTGGCTTCCTTGCTTAATTTCATCCTTTTTGAATTTTCTCATAAAAAAAATATTTCACTGTACTTACAAAGAGAAGATCTGTGGTCACAGATCTTCCATGCTTTAAGAAATCATGGGGATTATCTGCTCCATAGTTTCACAAATCAAGTACTATGAAATTGTATTATTTGATATTGTTAAATTATATGAATCACAAACACAACTGTCAGACAATATCATAAGTGAGTATGTCTGGAGAAATACCATATAATCAAGATTACTGAGAAGTCTGGGGGACATGAAAGTTTATTCTCCTTATTCTCTGTATTCTCTTTCTAAAACAAGTGGCTAGTATTCAACCCTATGTGATTGTTGTCATGATGGATTTGTACTGAATATTGCCAGTCAACATTTTTTAAGAAAAAATGAATATTTTAAAAGTTTGTGGAATTTCATAATTCTCAAATATTAGCAAATCATTAGAAAGCACATCTCTGAGGCAGATCCCACCAATTGATTATCACGTTGTGATCTCTATTTATTAAATGCCCAAACAAAAAAATGATCCCACGATCAAATATACTCTGGAAATTTTAACATAGATAATATAAAAATGATTTCTTTGTTCTAAGACTTCTGAGTCTATAATATTTAAATGGAATTGTGAATGCTATAGAAGAATAAGATTTGTGGAAGAATTCAGGAGGCTAACATTTGTGAGCTTAGTTTAGAACCACCAAGTTTGTTCAACATTTACTGTTTGGCTACTATATTAAAACCATTCCTATTTTTCAATTTGACAGACATATTTTTAAAAGTTCCTGAGGAGCCTGCAGTCAAATAGAGGGAACATATTGTCTAATGGGAGACTTTTAATATAATGTAACAAATGTTACAGAAGAGGTATGTACCTTTCTAGGAAAATAGCGTATTATTTTTTTGAGTTTATTTTTTTATTTTGAGAGAGAGAGAGAGAGACAGAGGGAGAGAGAAAATCCTAAACAGGCTCTGCACCATGAGTGCATAGCCTGACATGGGGCTTGATCTCGTGAACTGTAAATTAATGACTTGAGCAGAAATAAAAAGGTGGATGCTTAACCAGCTGAGCCACTCAGGCAATCCATAAAATAACATATTATTTTCTGTAGCTGGCTACCTTCTTGTAAGTATTAATCTATAAGTACCTAATGGCCTAATCCTATTGAACATTCAACTTATATAAAGAATTCTCCATATTTTGTTTTCAAGCTCATCAAGTATTATTTTCATGAAGTTTCTTTTCCAAGAGAGATAACCAGATTAACCAGTTTACTTAGCAGTTATAAATTATAAATTAATAAGTGGATAAACTGATTTCAAACATTAGTTTTTTGTGACTGTGGTAGCATATGTTAGCATAGCTAATTCTAATCAAATCTGTAATAATGACAAAATTAAATTTATGGGGAAATTCTGGGAACCAAAGCCTAAATTTAACACTGATAATTGATCACAGTAAATACCACTTTATAGGAAGGTACCTGTCTACCTTGACACGCAACAATACCCAGATTTTTATGAGCTACTTGTATGAGTCACTTTTGAAATACATTTTACAACAATGTACTAGGAAAAAAGTACATGAATTCATAATAGTTATTTATCATCAGCATATAGGAAAATGTATAAATTCTTGTAAGATTTGTAGTGATACCACATGTTGGAACTTACAAATAATAAATTGAAAATGATTGGAAAGTGAAAAAAACACATAACACATTTTGTTATATTTTTAAAGTTTATTTATTTACTTTAAAAGAGAGAGAGAGCAAGAGAGAGCAAGGGAGAGGCAGAGAGAAGGAGATGGAAATCCCAAGCAGGCTACACATTATCAGCCTCAGCAAAACCCCAGCAGGGCTCAAATCACAAACCATGAGATCATGACCTATGCTGATATCAAGAGTTGGATTTTTTTTATTTTATTTATTTTTTTATTTTATTTTATTTATTTATTTTTCAATATATGAAATTTATTGTCAAATTGGTTTCCATACAACACCCAGTGCTCATCCCAAAAGGTGCCCACCTCAATACCCATCACCCACCCTCCCTTCCCTCCTACCCCCCATCAACCGTCAGGTTGTTCTCAGTTTTTAAGAGTCTCTTATGCTTTGGCTCTCTCCCACTCTAACCTCTTTTTTTTTTTTCCTCCCCTCCCCCATGGGTTTCTGTTAAGTTTCTCAGGATCCACATAAAAGTGAAACCATATGGTATCTGTCTTTCTCTGTATGACTTATTTCACTTAGCATAACACTCTCCACTTCCATCCACGTTGCTACAAAGGGCAATATTTCATTCTTTCTCATTGCCACGTAGTACTCCATTGTGTATATAAACCACAATTTCTTTATCCATTCATCAGTTGATGGAAATTTAGGCTCTTTCCATAATTTGGCTATTATTGAGAGTGCTGCTATAACCATTGGGGTACAAGTGCCCCTATGCATCAGTACTCCTGTATCCCTTGGGTAAATTCCTAGCAGTGCTACTGCTGGGTCATAGGGTAGGTCTATTTTTAATTTTTTGAGGAACCTCCACACTGTTTTCCAGAGTGGCTGCACCAATTTGCATTCCCACCAACAGTGCAAGAGGGTTCCCATTTCTCCACATCCTCTCCAGCATCTATAGTCTCCTGATTTGTTCATTTTGGCCACTCTGACTGGCATGAGGTGATATCTGAGTGTGGTTTTGATTTGTATTTCCATGATAAGGAGCGACGTTGAGCATCTTTTCATGTGCCTGTTGGCCATCTGGATGTCTTCTTTAGAGAAGTGTCTATTCATGTTTTCTGCCCATTTCTTCACTGGGTTATTTGTTTTTCTAGTGTGGAGTTTGGTGAGCTCTTTATAGATTTTGGATACTAGCCTTTTGTCCAATATGTCACTTGCAAATATCTTTTCCTATTCTGTTGGTTGCTTTTTAGTTTTGTTGGTTGTTTCCTTTGCTGTGAAGAAGCTTTTTCTCTTCATGAGGTCCCAGTAGTTCATTTTTGCTTTTAATTCCCTTGCCTTTGGGGATGTGTCAAGTAAGAAATTGCTATGGCTGAGGTCAGACAGGTCTTTTCCTGCTTTCTCCTCTAGGGTTTTGATGGTTTCCTGTCTCACATTCAGGTCCTTTATCCATTTTGAGTTTGTTTTTGTGAATGGTGTGAGAAAGTGGTCTAGTTTCAACCTTCTGCATGTTGCTGTCCAGTTCTCCCAGCACCATTTGTTAAAGAGACTGTCTTTTTTCCATTGGATGTTCTTTCCTGCTTTGTCAAAGATGAGTTGGCCATATGTTTGTGGGTCTAGTTCTGGGGTTTCTATTCTATTCCATTGTTCTATGTGTCTGTTTTTGTGCCAATACCATGCTGTCTTGATGATGACAGCTTTGTAGTAGAGGCTAAAATCTGGGATTGTGATGCCTCCTGCTTTGGTCTTCTTCAAAATTACTTTGGCTATTCGGGGCCTTTTGTGGTTCCATAGGAATTTTAGGATTGCTGGTTCTAGTTTCGAGAAGAATGCTGGTGCAATTTTGATTGGGATTGCATTGAATGTGTAGATAGCTTTGAGTAGTATTGACATTTTGATAATATTTATTCTTCCAACCCATGAGCATGGAATGTTTTTACATTTCTTTATATCTTCTTCTATTTCCTTCCTAAGCTTTCTATAGTTTTCAGCATACAGATCCTTTACATCTTTGGTTAGATTTATTCCTAGGTATTTTATGCTTCCTGGTGCAATTGTGAATGGGATCAGTTTCTTTACTTGTCTTTCTGTTGCTTCATTGTTAGTGTATAAGAATGCAACTGATTTCTGTACATTGATTTTGTATCCTGCAGCTTTGCTGAAATCATGTATCAGTTCTAGCAGACTTTTGGTGGAGTCTATGGGATTTTCCATGTATAGTATCATGTCATCTGCAAAAAGTGAAAGCTTAACTTCATCTTTGCCAATTTTGATGCCTTTGATTTCCTTTTGTTGTCTGATTGCTGATGCTAGCACTTCCAACTCTATGTTAAACAACAGCGGTGAGAGTGGACATCCCTGTCATGTTCCTGATCTTAGGGGGATAGCTCTCAGTTTTTCCCCATTGAGTATGATGTTAGCTGTGGGCTTTTCATAAATGGCTTTTATGATGTTTAAGTATGTTCCTTCTATCCTGACTTTCTCGAGGGCTTTTATTAAGAATGGATGCTGAATTTTGTTAAATGCTTTTTCTGCATCGATTGGCAGGATCATATGGTTCTTATCTTTTCTTTTCTTAATGTGATATATCACGTTGATTGATTTGCGAATGTGGAACCAGCCCTGTAGCCCAGGAATGAATCCCACTTGATCATGGTGAATAATTCTTTTTATATGCTGTTGAATTTGATTTGCTAATATCTTATTGAGAATTTTTGCATCCATATTCATCAGGCATATTGGTCTGTAAGTCTCTTTTTTGGCTGGGCCTCTGTCTGGTTTAGGAATCAAAGTAATGCTGGCTTCATAGAATGAGTCTGGAAGTTTTCCTTCCCTTTCTATTTTTGGGAACAGCTTGAGAAGGATAGGTATTATCTCTGCTTTAAATGTCTCGTAGAATTCCCCAGGGAAGCCATCTGGTCCTGGACTCTTATTTGTTGGGAGATTTTTGATGACTGATTCAATTTCTTTGCTGGTTATGGGTCTGTTCAAGCTTTCTATTTCTTCCTGTTTGAGTTTTGGAAGCGTGTGTGTGCTTAGGATTTGTCCATTTCTTCCAGGTTGTCCAGTTTGTTGGCATATAATTTTTCATAGTATTCCCTGATAATTGTTTGTATCTCTGAGGGATTGGTTGTAATCATTCCATTTTCATTCATGATTTTATCAATTTGGGTCATCTCCCTTGTCTTTTTGAGAAGCCTGGCTAGAGGTTTGTCAATTTTGTTTATTTTTTCAAAAAACCAACTCTTGGTTTCATTGATCTGCTCTACAGTTTTTTTAGATTCTATATTGTTTATTTCTGCTCTGATCTTTATTATTTCTCTTCTTCTGCTGGGTTTAGGCTGCCTTTGCTGTTCTGCTTCTATTTCCTTTAGGTGTGCTGTTAGATTTTGTATTTGGGATTTTTCTTGTTTCTTGAGATAGGCCTGGATTGCAATGTATTTTCCTCTCAGGACTGCCTTCACTGCATCCCAAAGCATTTGGATTGTTGTATTTTCATTTTCATTTGTTTCCATATATTTTTTTAATTTCTTCTCGAATTGCCTGGTTGACCCACTCATTCTTTAGTAGGGTGTTCTTTAACGTCCATGCTTTTGGAGGTTTTCCGGATTTTTTCCTGTGGTTGATTTCAAGCTTCATAGCATTGTGGTCTGAAAGTATGCATGGTATGATTTCAATTCTTGTATACTTATGAAGGGCTGTTTTGTGACCCAGTGTGTGATCTATCTTGGAGAATGTTCCATGTGCACTTGAGAAGAAAGTATATTCTGTTGCTTTGGGATGCAGAGTTCTAAATATGTCTGTGAAGTCCATCTGGTCCAATGTATCATTCAGGGCTCTTGTTTCTTTATTGACCATGTGTCTATATGATGTATCCATTTCTGTAAGTGGAGTGTTAAAGTCCCCTGCAATTACCACATTCTTATCAATAGGTTTGCTTATGTTTCTGACTAATTGTTTTATATATTTGGGGGCTCCCGTATTCAGTTCATAGACATTTATAATTGTTAGCTCTTCCTGATGGATAGACCCTGTGATTATTATATAATGCCCTTCTTCAACTCTTGTTACAGCCTTTATTTTAAAGTCTAGTTTGTCTAATATAAGTGTGGCTACTCCAGCTTTCTTTTGAATTCCAGTGCCATGATAAATAGTTCTCCATGCCCTCACTCTCAATCTGAAGGTGTCCTCAGGTCTAAAATGAGTCTCTTGTAGACAGCAAATAGATGGGTCTTGTTTTTTTATCCATTTTGATACCCTATGTCTTTTGGTTGGCATATTTAGTCCATTTACATTCAGTGTTATTATAGAAAGATATGGGTTTAGAATCATTGTGATGTCTGTAGGTTCATACTTGTAGCGATGTCTCTGGTAGTTTGTCTCACAGGATCCCCCTTAGGATCTCTTGTAGGGCTGGTTTAGTGGTGACAAATTCCTTCAGTTTTTGTTTGTTTGGGAAGACCTTTATCTCTCCTTCTATTCTAAATGACAGACTTACTGTATAAAGGATTCTCAGCTGCATATTTTTTTTCTGTTCCTCACATTGAAGATCTCCTGCCATTCCTTTTTGGCCTGCCAAGTTTCAGTAGAGAGATTAGTCACTAATCTTATCAGTCTCCCTTTATATATTAGAGCACGTTTATCTCTAGCTGCTTTCAGAATTTTCTCTTTATCCTTGTATTTTGCCAGTTTCACTATGATATGTCGTGCAGAAGATCAATTCAATTTACATCTGACGGGAGTTCTCTATGCCTCTCGGATTTCAATGCCTTTTTTCTTCCCCAGATCTGGGAAGTTCTCAGCTATGATTTCTTCAAGTACACCTTCAGCACCTTTCCCTCTCTCTTCCTCCTCTGGAATACCAATTATGCATAGATTATTTCTCTTTAGTGCATCATTTAGTTCTCTAATTTTCCCCTCATACTCCTGGATTTTTTTTTATCTCTCTTTTTGTCAGCTTCTTCTTTTTCCATAATTTTATCTTCTACTTCACCTATTCTCTCCTCTGCCTCTTCAATCCAAGCTGTGATTGTCTCCATTTTTTTTGCAGCTCATTGATAGCATTTTTTAGCTCCTCCTGGCTGTTCCTTAGTCCCTTGATCTCTGTAGCAAGAGATTCTCTGCTGTCCTTTATACTGTTTTCAAGCCCAGTGATTAATTTTATGACTATTATTCTAAATTCACTTTCTGTTATATTGTTTAAACCATTTTTTGTTTAAACCGTTATTTCCTGGACATTTTTTTGAAGGAAATTCTTCCGTTTCATCATTTTGGATAGTCCCTGGAGTGGTGCAGGACTGCGGGGCACTTCCCCTGTGCTGTCTCGAATAACTTGTGTTGGTGGGCAGGGCCGCAGTCAGACCTGATGTCTGCCCCCAGCCCACTACTGGGGCCACAGTCAGACTGATGTGTGCCTTCTCTTCCCCTCTCCTAGGGGCAGGATTCACTGTGGGGTGATGTGGCCCGTCTGGGCTACTTCCACACTGTCAGGCTTGTGGTGCTGGGGATCTGGCCTATTACCTGGGGTGGATCGGCCAGGTGCACAGGGGCCGGAAGGGCAGCTCAGCTCGCTTTTCCTTCAGTGATCCGCTTCGGGAGGGGCCCTGCAGCACGGAGAAGGAGTCAGACCCCAACACGCGCGCCCCCCGCCCAGGGATGGATACACAGAAGCACAGCGTTTGGTGTTTGCACAGTGCAAGCCAGTTCCCTGGCAGGAACAGGTTCCCTTTGGGATTTTGGCTGGGGGATGAGCGGGGGAGACAGCGCTGGTGAGTGCCTTTGTTCCCCGCCAAGCTGTGCTCTGTCGTCTGGGGCTCAACAACTCTCCCTGCTGTTGTCCTCCAGCCCTTCTGGCTCTCTGAGCAGAGCTGTTAATTCATAACCTTACAGATGTTATGTCCCGGTTGCTGTCTGAACACACTCCGACTGGCCCCTCCACTTTTGCCAGCCAGACTTGGGGGCTCTGCTTTGCTGTGGGCCGCCACTCCGCCCTGGCTCCCTCCCCCCAGCCTATGTAGGGGGCACTGCCTCTCAGCCCTTCCTACCCTCTTCCATGTGCCTCTCACCTGCACTTGGCTCCAGAGAATCTGCTCTGCTAGTCTTCTGGCGATTTTCTCAAGAGGTGGATTTTTAACCAACTGAGCACCCAGGTGCCCCCCCCCATTTTTTTAAGTTTATTTAACACATTTTATTTTATTGATCATTTAAGTAACTGTTTTTACACAAGACTAAGATGTTCTCAACAAAAATAAAAAAGAAAAATGTTTAACAGAAAATGCTTTATTGGTTTTCCAGGTTGGCTGTATGAAAGTGGAAATAATTTTATTTAAATATAAATATATTATATTACATAAATGTATTACAAATTATGTATATAATATACATATAATTTATATATAATTTATATATTAAATGTATAATATAGATATATATATGCCAAATTTCTTTTAACTATATTTTCCCAGGAAAAATTTCAGAAGTATTTAAGATGGGGGGTGCCTGAGTGGCTCAATCACTGTTGATTTCAGCTCAGTTCACGATCACAGTTTGTGGGCTTGAGCCCCACATCGGGCTCCATGCTGACAGTGCAGAGCCTGCTTGGGATTCTGTCTCTTCCTCTCTCTGCCCCTCCTCTGTGGGCTTGCTCTCTCTCTCTCTCTTTCTCTCTGTCTCTCCACCTCAAAAATAAATAAATAAAGCTTTAAAAAAGAAATATTGCAAATGGTTTTAAATATTATGACTGAATTAACAATGACTTTAAATGTTATGACTGAACATATTTTTGCATAAAGAGGTGTAGTGTGATTGATATAGAGAAATGAAAAATTACATATGTGTCTCCTGCAAGTCCACCTTTCAGTGTCATCCTTAATGAATTGCAAGTATTGCAGCTTAATCTTAATGTGTTTTGTGTGAGGTTATTAGATTTTATGGACTTCTAAATTTTCATTAATTTGATCAAATATATAACTAAAATATATTCATTTGCAAATAACTTGTTAAAATGGGTATTATATGGCAAGGTGGATATTAGAAATTAAGAAAGCAAAACAAAAAAATAAATTTAAGAGTAACAAATAAAGAAAAAAATAATAAAAATTAAAAAAAATAAAACTGATGCTTCTTCAATGAAGACACACAGAAATTCGATGAATAGTCTGTGGACCAGAAATTTTTCCACTATTATTCTAGAGTATATTAAAATATAAAAGTGGCAACAGGTTAGGTCTAAGGGAAGCAGTGACTCCTAGTTAAGGATCTTGTGAACCATGTTCAATGTTTGAGCAAATTGGGAGCTCTGGAAGTCTTTTAAGCAGGAAGAACTAAGAAGATCCCTACTTTCAGTGCATTGAATGAAATTGAAGATGCCAACTTGAGCCACATTGATCATATATTCAATTAGTTCACTAATTCAGTTCTGAAGCTCAGGAATTTTGTGAAGTACAATGTTATATTGCACTGGTGTGCAAACTACTACCTGTAAGGAAAATTTGGTCTGGCAATTGTTTTGTAAATAAACTTTCATTTGAACACAGCTCAGCCATTTGTTTATGTATTGTCCATGGCTGCTTTCATACTACAAGAGTAAAGCTGAGTAAGTGAGACAGAGATCAGATGGCTCACAAATGTAAAATATTTACTATCTGGCTCTTTATATAAGATGTTTGTTGACTCTTGCTATGGTTGATAACTACAGCCATATATATATAATTGATGAGGTTAATAGGGAGAATGTGTGAGATCTAAAAAGCACTTAGAATTGGTCTACAAAATGTTTCTAATTCAGTAGCAAAGAAAAAGGAAACTAGAAGATAGAATGAAAAAGGGGTCAGATATCTAGTAAGAAAATTAGGAGCATGTGGTATTATAGAAGGCAAGGTTCTATAGTGACTTATGGAAGAAGATTGGTCAATGATGCCAAACTCTGACAGAATTCAAATAAGGCATAAACTGAGAACTAGTATAAAGTGCCTGGTGTCTTGGATAAGAGTAATTTCTATGGACTAAGAACCTAAGAAGAGAGTAGTGTATGAAGAATAAAAGAAGGGTTGGAAAACAAAAGATAAAGCCTGTAAAAATATCTTTATTTGAGGACTATGTAGGATGAGAGAAAGTTTTTGTAGAATTTCTTTTTATGCCAGAAACTAATGACAAAAAAAAATACTATGAAAGAGAAGAGAGAGAGGAATTGAAGATTTAATAAAGTTTGATAAAGCCTTTCAAATATGTGAAGGAATAGTATCCAGACAAAATAAAGAAACACTACTTCTATTGTAACAGAAAGGAAAGAAATATTGGGTGGAAATGTAGGCTATGGTTTGTGCAAGGCATTTGATAGTATCTTCTCTGACACTTTTTTTCTCAGTATTAGAAGGAAGTGTTAAGAAGGAAATTTATCATTAAGATTGAGGAATGAGGTGGAAGGATTGAAATCTACAAGTGTGAGAAAATGTTTTCATATACTGATGCATAGAATGTGAACAAGAACAAACCATGAAAATAAAGACAAATTAATTAGCAGCCCTGAATACTCATTTAGAGTTGAAGATCCTGGATTCATAAAGACTTTGGTATACTTGCTTCTACAATTCCTTCATTAGCTTTCCACAACCTGGTTATAGGCATGGTTATGGCAGAGTTGGATTAATCTATTGTCATTTAGCCATGACTCAGATTAAATCTCCAATGTCACATGGTCTGGTTTGAAATAGATATAATTGGGGAAAATCTCAAACTTTTAAGTTAAAAGTCAAAAAGAAAGAAACAAGGCATATTTCTCCTGATCAACCCATCAACCAAAATGTTCTGGGACTAGTAACCAGACAGACTGAGCAGGAGTCACTCCCAAGTTTTCTCTCGTAATGATTTTACCACAAGCAGTCCTGACTATAACATTTGTTGGGGCTTGACCAAGAGTACTAATGGAGGCCTATATATATGTCAGATATTTAAAACTTTTAACTCAATCTAATAATTTTTTTAGTGAAATACATGCTATTCTATTACTGTGGCAAAATACTTTTTTAATAGCAAATTGAAAATTATGTGCAAAATATTGTATGTATGACTCAAGTCCCCAGGATGTCAAAGCTGTCTGATAAAGTCAATGAATATGAAAAAAATATATATTTTCTGATAAAATCCACATCTCAAGAGGGTCAAGATAAATCCTGTTTTCATCAGTAATTTTTCCTGATCTTAAATGATTTTTAAACATATTAACAAATTTTATTAGGGAAATCTTTCAAAGACTCTTGAGATTATTTCCAGTTTTTAAAAATGAAATCATACTATCTCCATGAAGAGTTATCTCTATTTTCTTCAGTTTTTATCTAGAATTCCATGGCTGCATATTTAATTTCTATTTATTTCTATATTCCATTTCTATATATTTATTTCTGTCATTTCAATGTGTAATTGTTTTCAATTATCATAAGGATTAGAAAATAAAATGTAACCAAATTAAATGTGCACAACCTTTGACTATATTTTTGATAATGCAAATTATGTAAATGTAAAAATTAAAAAAATAAAATTACTTTCACATATTTTCATGTAGTTCTTTTTTTCTAAATTATTCAAAATTATTTTGCTAAAAAGTGAGGCAGTTTTTTTAACAAATATAAAAAAAATTCAAATAAAGATGATTAGATATAGTTGAACTATTTAATTTTTGAAAATTGAATTACATTTTATTTCATATTTTTATTAAAATATAGCTGTTCACAATATACAATTTCTTATTCTTCTTGTTGATAATATAAAGAATCAGTATCATGCTTCATACATGTTTGACTAGACCTACACATAAACAAATCTTAGAAAAATATGAATTGCTTAACATTGCAAAATATTTATCACCTGTCATGTACAAGTGTTGCATATACTATCCAATTCATAAGTAACTGGAATCAAGAGAAGCAAGCAAATGAATATTCAACTGCAAAATAGTATTTCACTATACAAGAATCTATTGTTCTCAGGCTATCTGAAAGGAGGATTTGACAATGTAATTGACATATCTTTTATCTCAACTAAGCAATTCTGCTTCTCAAATATTCTCTATACTCTGGAAGAATACCCTGAATCAGCCTCCAACATTAGCATCACAATCACATTTAGACACTGTCTCCTTTTGTTCTGAAGATATAAAAAAGGAAATGAGAGAGATGTTTCCCTGGGCCTTGATGGTGAAAGAAGGTGTCATTTCTGTTCTGGGCTAAACACTGGAACCAGGATCCAAAGTGGAAGAGACACAAGTATGTTCTTTAATAAGCTCAGTGTGTGTGCACCTGCGTGCCGTGCTTATAAGCAGAAGAAAGAGAGGAGGCAGACAATTGAAGGCTATGCTTAAACCATGAAGATAACCTTGGGTTTATGGGCCAGGCAGTAGATGACAGAAAATTAGCCGCTCAGCACTTAGGATCTTGAGCCCAGTGAGAAGTTCTAGTTACTTCCTCTTGATGGCACAGCAGAAGGCAGCAGTTATGCTGTGGCCAACAGAGCCAACTGGCTTGCTCTCGGTGAATAAGTGCTGCAGGATGTGAGCCAGGTGAGCCAGGGTTCAGGACAACTAGAAATCAAGAGGGCACAGAACCCACACTGTTGATAGACTCGAGCTTGGCGGGTCTGGCATAGGCCTTAAGGCGCAAGTCCTATGCCCAGCACTGATTGCTCTTGCCCACATGCACAAAGTCCACGGCCTTCCACCTCCACAGGGGTGAAAGAGGTTGAGAGAGGAGCTGGAAGTCTTGGGAGCCACTCCGACGCCATTATATTCTGCCTGCAGTTGATGAGAAAATCAGTGAAGAAATGAAAATGATGATGAAAAAAGCAGAGACAGAAACTGTGGACTTTGACCTTCATGTCGGGAGAAGGAGAATCCCCAGCAAAAGCCATCTCCTTGTCTAAGTATTAAAAAGCAAGTTTCCTGGTCACTTTCAGACAGTCTTGCTCTTCCCACAACAGCCAAGTAGGACTTTATCCTGTAAGGGGCACAAGAAGAAACAAGAAGAGAACACATGTTAAAAGGCAAAGGAGACAAGAAGTTGAGTGTGATAGTGAGAGATTCAAAGAACTGTGGAGGGAGCTGATGGTAGGGTGAGTGGAGGCAGACCCAAAGCTTCAATAAAGTAGGTGGAGAAATGCATTTGGGGTTCCTGTGAGAGAGTTGAAGGACTAATGAACATGCAGGGTGAGAAATCTTGAGTATGTCAGCCGAAGAGCATGCTCTTTGTTTCTGTCAGTCCCTTTCTATCTTGAGTTCTTTCTTGACTCAAGTTATGGATAAGGCTAAGAGTTGGAGAGAGAAATGGATCAGGAGGCTGAAGATGTAGAGCAGTAACTTGTAACCGAATGGAAATGAATCTAGAGTAGGAGAGTGAGGCTAGAGGGTCTACATCCTGGGTAGTGACCAAGGATAGCAAGCTTATGATCTATGCTGACTTTAACTGACTACAAGTCTTTGGTAGTTTATGCTCAGTAGAACTTACATCTCAAAGACCAAAGGCAGAGGACTCAGGGCAATATAAACTGGGAGATACACAGGTTACATTGGAACCATCAATTCATTAATTAAAAATGCTCTTTGTAGGCCTAATTTGCAACATTGAGACCAGAAAATGCAATTTAAAAAAAAATCTCTATGGACACTACACCCTTGATAGCAAAGTACTCTCTTGTACATTGAGATTTGAAATTTTTTTCCTCTAGATTCTCTGTGCTTTAGGCCAAGATATTCCAACCAGACTTGAGACCCAAATTAGAGAAAATTACCAGGAGACACTGACTTACTTACATTTATTTTCCTAGGCAAATTCATTTTAATTCTACAACACTCAGATGTAACCAGGATTTATTCTGTTCTGTGTGCTTCTGGTGCTTTGAGGCAAAATGAAGCATTAAAAAAACAAAGTTTGCTAAAAAAATTTTTTTTTTCTGGTTAAGGCCATTAGATCATTGCCATGATTACTGAAGGATAGTAAAATTGAAGCTATGTTGTTTTGAGCCACATTATTTTAGTATAAATTTAGTATGCAACCTACTTATAGGCTTTAGATATATAGAATCTTTAAGAAAATTATATCTCTATGGTATTAATTTCAGCCTGATTTGCTCTTTCAAATGATGTTTTTAATGAAAATGAATCAAAGGGTCAGGTTGCCTGGAGTTTTTCTTAATCAGTGGCCATAGGGTCAGTAGTTACTTTTGTAATTGGTCATCAGCATCAAAATAAAATTCTATGAATATATTTAGAACAGCAAAAGAAAAGAGTAGTAAAACATGCTAACAGGGGGGGCGCCTGGGTGGCGCAGTCGGTTAAGCGTCCGACTTCAGCCAGGTCACGATCTCGCAGTCTGTGAGTTCGAGCCCCGCATCGGGCTCTGGGCTGATGGCTCAGAGCCTGGAGCCTGTTTCCGATTCTGTGTCTCCCTCTCTCTCTGCCCCTCCCCCGTTCATGCTCTGTCTCTCTCTGTCCCAAAAATAAATAAACGTTGAAAAAAAAAAAAAACATGCTAACAGGAGAATGGTTTATTATAATGCAAACCATTTATTTTATATTCAAACAGATAGCCTGTGTTCTTCCCAGTTTTGACCTGGGTGGGTAACTGCAATTTATGTTTATTTTAAGATCATTTTTTCTATGAAATTCTGATATTAATTGTATTATATATTTGGTGATGTATCTATATAATATTAACTCTTGTATTATTCATCATACTGGTGCCATATTAAGAAACAATGAGCTAATTGACAGCGCAGAACCAAGATAAAAAAATATTAGTAGAACTAATTTTTTATGATCCTGTTCTATTTTCCTATATTATACATCACTCTCTAGATTCTCTGTGGATCAACAGACATTATGTCCAATCACTTGAAATCATTCCATTTTGCAGGTCAGAGATGCAGAAGTACCCACAGACATCTTATCACTCATCTGAACAACACAAACACTGAAGAATAAGCAGTCAAATAATGTTTTAAAACATTCTGATTTTTAAAAACTTGATATTAGGACACAAAATGAATATTTAAAAATATGTGTTTTAAAAATAATTGTATGTTTGTATTTTAGACTATATCTATAATTCAGTGGTAAAATCCAGAAAAACTGTGAGTGGAAACACATTTTTTTCAAATGAACATAGACCTTCAGTCAAGAGGGCACCTGGATGGCTCAGTCTATTAAGTGTTTGACTTCAGCTCAGGTCATTATCTCACAGTTTGTGGGTTTAAGCCCCGTGTCAGTGTCTGTACTGACAGCTCAGAGCCTGGAGCCTGCTTTGGGTTCTGTGTTTCCCTCTCTTTCTGCCCTTCCCCCATTCATGCTCTGTCTTTCTCTCTCTCAAAAATAAACATTAAAAAGACAGGAAGTTATTATAAATGATATCTAAGTTAAAGTTTAAAAAAACTTTTTGTAAAACAAATGTGTAACACAGTAGGATAATATGATTCTTAAACACACACACACACACACACACACACACACACACACAACTAACTGATATGGTTTTGCTCTTTACTGCAATGGTTGGTTGTACTTTTCAGACTCATTCAGAGGAATTGAGTTTCTTAGTCCAAGATAGATGGATGGACAGAATTGATCTTCAAGAAATACCATGGCTAGTAGGTATTGCATTCTGGAAGTATTTCCATGAGTATTGTTAATAGTCACTACTCCAAATGCCCTGCGTGTCTCTCCCTTGCCGAGTTTTCCCAAGACTCACTGGAACTCCCCATATTCCATCAAATAGAGGAGTCTTACAGAGCTCTGGCACGGTGGACTACACAGGTTATGTGTCATATTGTGGTCTGCATTCCTCTGGTCAGTCTCAATTTCCTATTGTTATAAACATCCCCACCGTGAGATTGGGGACTGAATGGTGAGTGGTATGGTGTGTGTTGAAAAGGGATAAAGTGAATCTCTGGTTGGGAAATAATAGTTTAACTTTTCTGAGACTAAGATGAGAAGTTTGGATTTGGGAAATTTGAACCTTATTCTCGTGGCACAACTGTGTTTTGTTTAAGAAGTCTGGATATATGGCAAAATACTTCCCAGTCCAAACTTAGTTTGAGGGAATGGAGCTATGTTTCTTCAAAAGGGACCATGGAATCTTAGACAAGGAATCACAGTAGTTAACAAGAAAAACTATATACCAGAACGACATTCCCTATATTTTTTTTAGTCTTGACAAGTCTTTGGAATTCAAATATTAACTGATATTGAACATATTTCCACTGTGTGAGTGAGAAACCAGGGTAGATTTAATTTTATATGGGAAATACTATCCATTTTTTACATCAAGTGCTATTGGACAAATTTATATTTATTGGATTGTTCTGATTTAAAAAGTAGCATGTTTTTCACTAAAAATTTGTAAAACACCATAATTATGACTAGAACAACAACAACAACAAAATAGACTGCTGTGTTACTTTCTTGCAAGGAGTAAAGTGTTATTATTAACCCTTATTAGAATTCCCAGTTGCGCCCCCAATAAGACATGTGATTAGTTATTTAGTACACACCCACATCTGCCATTTAATTTTTCTAAATCTTCATTTTGATTCTTGGAGTGATCACATTTTTCTTTTCTTTGATATTTTACTTATAAGTAGAAGAGGATACTACTCATGTGTAATCAGTTGGCATTTCAATGTGAAGTGAATGTATACATGTGTGTATGTATATATTGTATATATGTATACATATATATGTATACATATATATGTATATGTATACATATATATGTATATATATGTGTGCATATATATAATGTATATACCTATATTGTATGAATTGATACATTCAAATTTCTGATACCTTGTTTTATGATTTTTCCTGTTCATATTTCCATTTTTTTCTCTATTTTTCTGTCTCATTCTCTCATATGTTTCCTCTCAACATTTTTAGGGATTAGGAAGTATAAATCCTGTGGATTTTTTTGTGTGAAATAATGCCTTAGCATATCTTTAGTTGTCAATATCGACAATAAAAGTGTGTCCAAACTACATGTATGCAAAGCCACCTTTATATTTTATTCCCTACCAATCTTATCTAATCAGTTTCTCAGTTTTATTTATATCATTAAATAAAATAAATAATATGTTATCACTAAAATTATTTAAATACATTCCCTTTGTAATTATATTTATAAAACATATTTTTTGTGTTTTTTGTACTTTATTAAAATTAATAGACTTTAATATTCATGATTATTTCACTGTTTCCGTAACTGTTATATATCATTAATTTCATTAACTTTTCTACACTTTTATATACTAAACTACATAAATACTTGTCCTTGTAAATTCAATAAATATAAAAACAAAATGTTCTATAAATTAAAATCACTCACAATGTTTTCACTGGAAAAGCAATGCTATTTTTTTGAGGGGTTACTAAATGTCAGGCACTGTTTTATTTACTTTTATTAACATTCATTAGCATACATAGTTGCAGATTTTTTCTTCTTATGATGAGAACTTTCCAGATCTACTCTCTTAGCTACTTTCATATATACAATACAGTGTTATTAACTATAACCACTATGCTGCACAATATAGTCACATGACTTATTTATGTTATAATTAGAAGTTTGTACTTTTTGATCCCTTACATCCATTGACCCAATCCCCACACTCTGCCTCTGGCAGTCAGCAATCTTCTGTTTGAAGTTTTATTTATTTTTATTTTATTTTTTAAAATTTATTGGTTTATTTTGAAAGAGAGAGCATGAGCGGGGAGGGGCAGAGAGAGAGGGAAAGAGAGGATCCCAAGCAGTCTCTGTGCTGGCAGCATAGAGCCTGATACAGGGCTGATGATAAGATCATGACCTGAGCCAAAACCAAGAATTGGATGCTAAACTGACTGAGCCACCCAGGAGCCCTCTTCTTTTTTCTTAAAGTTTTGTGTTTCTTTTCTGTTTGTATCTATGAGTTTGTTTTGTTTTTAAGATTCCACATGTAAGTGAGATTATATGGCATTTGTCTTTCTTTGTCTGAGTTATTTCACTTACTATAAGGCCCTCAAGGTCCATCCATGTTGTCACAGATGACAAGACATTATTTTTCTCTATGGCTGAATAATATTCCATTATACACACATGCAAACATAAACATACACATATTCTTTATCCATCCATCCATCAATGGAAACTTAGGCTGTTTCCATATCTTGGCAATTATAAATAATGCTGCAGTAAACAAAGGGCATTATTTTCAAAATAATACATTTTTTCTTCAGATTAATACTCTGAAGTGCAAACTGCTGGATCACATGATAATCTTATTTTTAATTTTTTGAGGAAACTTTATACTGTTTTCCTTAGTGGTTACACCAATTTACATTCCCACCAACAATGCACAAGGGTCCCTTTTCTCCACATCTTCTCCTATACTTGTTCTTTCTTGTCTTTTTGACAATAGCCATTCTAACAGGTAATATCTCATTGTGGTTTTGCATTTCCCTGGAAGTTAGTGATATTCAGCATTTTTTCTTATATCTGTTGGCCATCTGTATGTCTTCTTTTGGAAAATGTCTGTTCAGATCTTCTATTTGTAATCAGATTGTTTTTGTTTGTTTGTTAGTTTGTTTTGCTATCCGGTTGTATGAATTCTTTATATATTTTTGATACATATTAGCCCCTTATCAGATATATGATTTGCAAATATTTTCTTCCATTCAGTAGGCTGCCTTCTCATTTTGTTGATGGTTTAACTTTTTGGCTTGATGTAGCCTCACTTGTTTAATTTTGCTTTTGCTGCCTTGGCTTTTGGTGTCAGATTGAAAAAATCGCCACCAAAACTGATGTCAAGGAGATTATCCCCTAAGGTTTGTTTTGTTTGTTTGCTTGTGTGTTTTTCTTAGGAGTTTATGCTTTCAGGTCTTACATTCAAGTCTTTAATCCATTTTGAGTTCATTGTTGTGTATGACATAAGACAGTGGTCCAGTTTCCTTATTTTACAAGTAGCTGTCCAGTTTTCGCAACATATTTTATTGAAGAGAGTGTCTTTACCTATTCTTGGCTCCATACATAATGTGGCCATATATGTGTAGGTTTACTTCTGGGCTTTCTCTTCTGTTTTGTTGATCTATGTGTCTGTTTTACTGCCAATACCATACTTTTTTTGAGCAATGTTATCATTCTTGTGCTTAAATATTTTATTCAAAGGTTTGCATTTTAAAGAATTTAGTATCCCAACTGAAATACTGTTGTCTCTCTTCCTCCTCTTGTCCACACTGGAAGTTATTGAACCAAGAAAAGTATACCTAGATCAAGATTCTTGATATACCATTTCTGATTGCTTTTTAGAAGCTTATAATAGGTTAGAATCCTAGCATCCACATATAAGAGTATGTGTTTTATCATGCCTTCTCTAACAAAGAGTATTTTCCTAAGAACAACAACAGAGCATCCGTAAAAATATTTATCTTCATATTGTTTTATTTCTAAATGATTCTTATACTAGCAGGTTGAATATTTCATGTTTGTTAGCGATTTACATTTCTGTTCAGATTATCATCTAACCATGATCTTTGCCTGTTTTTCTATGTCAAAATCTTTTATTATTTTTAGTTTAAAAATACTAGTTAATGGGGTGCCTGGGTGGCTCAGTCGGTTAAGCATCCGACTTCGGCTCAGGTCATGATCTCACAGTTCGTGGGTTTCTTACATTCTACGAAGAATTTAAAATATAGATGGAAACAAAAATCCTTCTTTCTCCTTCTCCCTCCTTTCTTTAGAAGGTAGAAAGTCCACAAAAAATCAGGAAGGTATGTATTGAAATTCGTGGCTTTCAAAGGTATCTGAATTTCCATCACTTTATGTCCTGTAATAAGCATCTCAATAGGAAGTGAAAGAATCTATAACACACAATCTTACTTAAAATTTGATTTACTTAAACATGTGGGAAAGATATGTGAAAGGGAAACTCTGAACTATATTAGAGATTAAATATGATATCAAATGATGGAAAACTAAAAAAAAATTTAATGTATTTTCATCATTTAATTATTTTTCTGATGATTCAAACTGGATATATTTTAAAAACTTAAATCTTAATTACTAAGAAGTTTAATTAAAATATGAAGCTATACTTGTGAATTATTATTTTAAATAAAATGACTATAACAAAATACATTTAACTGCTCTTATTTCTGTAAAGCCAAAATTATTCAGTTCCACAAGTTACATATCTGTACATTGATACACTTTAAAATAATCAGTTAAATTAAACTAATTTACTGGGTTTATAATTTTGTAATTTAACTTGTAATAATACATTTATAACAAATATAAAGTTTTTCCCAAAACCATAAGTTTTTTTTTTAATTTTGTGAAGATACTACTTTGTGTTAAAATATGATGCTATCACATTTATTTTTAACTCACATTTTATGAATCTTAATATGTTTCCAAATTTCTCCATATATTGCATATAGCACTACTGAGAGGCAGTGATACACAGTGACTTCATTCATTCAATAAATATTTATTAGAAAGCTTTTATTGTATGTGATAGTATCTTTTTTTCAATTCTATGTATTGAAATAATGGTGGATCTTAAAATTCAATAATGTCAAATTTAAAATTTATGGTGTTAATGTACATTATCTATACGTATACATGGATACTAATTTCAATTATTATGAAAATTAATCTATGGCATTATGTTCATATTATAAGTAACTAAGATCCACTGAGGAAAATAGTACATTTATTATTTAAAACTCAGGAGACCCATCTCCAGACTTCCCACTCAGTTACTGTGAGCCCAGTTTCTTACTTATCATATAGACACTGTAGTTACTTAATCTTTGGAGCTACATTTTTTTCTCATTTAAAATATGGAAGTTCATGGGTGACTCAGTCAGTTAAGCATCCAACTCTTGGTTTCAGCTCAGGTCATGATCTCACAGTTCATGGGAGTGAGCCCTACAACAGGCTCGATCAACATAATATCCCTCTCCCTCTCTCTGCCCTCCTCTGTTCTCTCTCTCTCTCCCTCTCTCTGTCTCTCTCAAAATAAAGAAGTAAATGTTTAAAAAAAAATAGAATATGGAAGTTCAGATTAAGTGATCTCCATATTATCTGAACCTGATAGTTTTTGTCTGCATGAATCATTTGGAGTCAGAGTCAGCAGACCCACTGAAGGAGGAGAAAGAGGAGAGACAGTAGGAATCTGGTGAATATCTTATTCTTTTTTAGTGTATTTGATCATATAAAGGGAACATTTTTTAGTTTTAGTTTGAGATGAAAATCAATGTCTTCCACCTCTGCAGATGTTTACAGACACAAAAATCACAGAGCATAGATAAAATATGATTCTCTACCTGCCTTCTGAAGTAGGAAAGAGCAAAAAGGAGAAAAACAGGGATTCTTGGAGAAGGAAAAGCAAAGGCTATGTTTACCATTTCAAGCAGGACTATTTCTTCAGTGATTCAGAGAAATTCACCAGGAGTGTCTAAAAAAATGGACCTTCTGACTTTTCATTAGGTAATAGTCCACTTCTGCAGTTCACCACAGCTACTCATAATATACACACAATTTTACATGCTACATTTTAAAATGACTACTCAAGCTTTCTTTTATGTTAGGCTGAGGTCTTCAAGGCAATGAATTAGTTGCAAAAGTTTACACTCTTGTTTTTCCCTGTGAAGCTAGCGAATCATCTGAGGACTTTGGCTGGGTTGATGCTTTTAAGCATTAAAAAGATGAGACGGAAAAAGTAAAGTGACTTGGACAATATTGCAGAAATAATATCAGAACTTTATTTAAACCTAGGCCTTTCTAACCAAAGAACCTATATTCTTAACACCGTATTCACCTGGGTTCAGTGACAGGTATCCATCATAACAGCAATTAATTTTATCATTATTTTCATGATCATGATGATCATTAGATATGCCAGAAATGCCTAAGGTTGCATGAATCCCTGAGTCGTAGTAGTCTCTAACTCCTAGACCCCGTTCCCCACCTATCTCTATGCATTTATCTCTTACTTTACACTAGGATTTTCATTAATTCAATTACAGAAGAAAATACTCTTTTCATCCTTTGACTTATTCCCTGTAATTTCTATTTTTATTACTTTTTATTCTTAACATGGTAAATGTTATTTTTGCCCAACTAGTGACTTATCAAAAGCTTTACCCTTAGTACTTTCATTAAGACGTAGCCATAGGTTTATTTCTTGCTTTTTTGAGAAGTGAAATTTTATGTGTTTTCAGTCTTGTTAGTTTTTCTACTTAACGGAATTGTATAGCACTTATTGAGTAACAATTTGGTTTTTCTTTTAGATACATCACATTCTTACATGATTAAGACATGACCGTTTGTTAAGTTCTCATACTATTTTCTGGATCATATATATGTTATTAGTTTTAAAAATTTGTTTTTACATTTATTTATTTTTGAGAGACAGAGAGCACGTGCGAAGGGCAGAGAAAGCAGGAGACACAGAATTCGAAGCAGGCCCCAGGCTCTGAGCTGTCAGCACAGAGCCTGACGCGGGGCTCTAACTCACAAACTATGAGATCATGACCTGAGCCGAAGTCAGACGCTTAACCGACTGAGCCACCCAGGCACCCCATTATATATATGTTATTCTGAATAATTTAATTGACAGGTAAAATCACCTCCACCATGAACTCAAATTGTCTAAATTTGAATTTTTACTCTGGTTACGTATCAGGAAACTTACATCATCTGCTAACCATGTTTAAGGCCCTAGTTACCTCATCTATAAAATGGTGATAATAACAGGGTGCCTGGGTGGCTCCATCAATTAAGCGTCTGACTTCTGCTGAGGTCATGATCTCGTGGTTTTGTGAGTTCTAGCCCTGTGTTGGCCGCCCTGGAGCCTGCTTCAGATTGTGTGTCTCCCTCTCTTTCTCTGTGTCCCTCTCCTGCTCGCCTCTGTCTCTCTCTTTCAAAAATAAACATATAAATAAATAAATAAATAAATAAATAAATAAATAAAATTATAATATTGATAATAGTGATAACTCTTTTAACTGTGGCCTAAAGATAAACATGATAATGTCAAAAATGAATTTGGGGTCATTTTTGGCCGACGCATAATGTTTGGTAAATTTTGGCTTTTTATTAATAAATGATTAAAAAAATGGAGACATTTTATAATTAAATGAATGTTTATTTAATCTGTCATATGTGAGGGCAATTTCATAAAGTATTATTTAGTAGTGGGAAAATAAAGAATATCCTTTAGCTTTTATATGTGCCATGATGGCAGTGAGATATCTTTATAAGTGACTTTTTTCTTGCAGCAGTTTGGGTGAAGCTTTTCTTGACTCTAATTTGCTGTGAAAGATTCATGTGGTTTTTTAAAGTTCCTGTGAGCAACTTTGCAACTGAAATTGAAAATTCGACTGACCATATGTCATTTCAGATTTAGTTCCAGAGGACGATAAGATAATCAGGATGAATAAGGGGTTGGCTACTGAAATGACAATAAACAAATGTGAAAATGTAACAAAAGTAAAGAGCTGCATTAAAGTGCATGATTAGACTTTGCATCAAAATTTGAGCCTCTCCTGAAAAGAACACTAATTTCATTAGTTCACTTAGTTAACCTAAAGATATTTTTAGAGATAAAAATTTCAGGCTCCAAATTGACCTAAACATTTGTGGCAAAAAAGAGAACTCTGGCTCAAGGCAAGATTGTACCTTTAACCTCACCAACTTTTTTTGTATAGGGTACCATTGGTCTCAAACTATACATTGAAAAAATACTGATACAGTTTTTACTGCATCTAACACATTCTGCCTTGTATTATCAGTTATTTTTGTATGTGCATTATTTTTCCAGTTACCTAACATAGTATTTTAACTATATTAATTTTTATGTTGTAAATATTTTATGTTTTCCTGATGTGTATAAAATTGTGAAAATAGGAGTGAAATAATAAATAAGCTCTACTTTTGGAGGAAAAAGAATATGACTCAAAATAAATGTTATCATTGTTTGATAGAATATCTCTATATGCAAATTCCTATCTAAAACATTGGACTATTTAACCTATTTATATTTGTGTTTACATTGATCATCTCATAATACATTTTTCATTTAACATACATGTCCCAAAATTATGTTTTTTTCCCTTTCTTTGGAATCATTCAATTAGTTTCTGTTTCTGTTTCCCTCTATGTTTTTCAATTTGTTTTAGCAGTTAACTTAGAGATTATATATGCATACTTGCAATATGACAGTAATACAAATTTTGAGAGTAATAAAAATGTATTAATCTGTGTTTTTATCTGCTGAAGAAAGTACTTTATATTTTCTTTCAACACTTTAAAAATACCAAGCCACTGCAGTCTCTTCAGCAAGTGGTGCTGGGAAAAGTGGACAGCGACATGCAGAAGAATGAACCTTGACCACTTTCTTACACCATACACAAAAATAAACTCAAAATGGATGAAAGACCTCAATGTAAGACAGGAAGCCATCAAAATCCTTGAGTAGAAAGCAGGCAAAAACCTCTATGATCCTGGCCTCAGCAACTGCTTTCTCAACACACCTCTAGAGGCAAGGGAAACAAAAGCAAAAATGAACTACTGGGACCTCATCAAAATAAAAATCTTCACAGCGAAGGAAACAATCAGCAAAACTAAAAGGCAACTGACAGAATGGGAGAAGGTATTTGAAAACAACATATCAGATAAAGGGTTAGTTTCCAAAATCTATAAGGAACTTATCAAACTCAACACCAAAAGAACAAATAATCCAGTGAAGAAATGGGGCAAAAGACATGAATAGACACTTCTCCAAAGAAGACATCCAGATGGCCAACTGACACATGAAAAATGCTCAACATCACTCATCATCAGGGAAATACAAATCAAAACCACAATGAGATACCACCTTATACCTGTCAGAATGCTAACATTAACAAGTCAGGCAACAACAGATGTTGGCAAGGATGTGGAGAAAGAGCATTTCTTTTGCATTGTTGGTGGGAATGAAAGCTGGTGCAGCCACTCTGGAAAACAGTATGGAGGTTCCTCAGAAAATTAAAACTAGAACTATCCTATGACCCAGCAAGTGCACTACTAGGTATTTATCCAACGGATGCAGGTATGCTGTTTCAAAGGGGCACATGCAGTCCAATGTTTATAGCAGCACTATCAACAATAGCCAAAGTATGGAAAGAGCCCAAATGTCCATCGATGGATGATTGGATAAAGAAGATGTGGTATATATATACAATAGAGTATTACTCGTCAATAAAAAAGAATGAAATCTTGCCATTTGCAACTATGGGGATGGAACCTGAGGACATCACGCTAAGTGAAATTAGAGAAAGACAAGTATCATATGACTTCACTCATATGAGGACTTTAAGAGACTAAACAGATGAACATAAAGGAAGGGAAACAAAAATAATATAAAAACATGGAGGGGGACAAAACATAAGAGACTCTTAAATATGTAGAACAAACTGAGGGTTACTGGAGGGGTTGTGGGAGGGGGGATGGGCTAAATGGGTAAGGGGCATTAAGAATATACTCCTGAAGTCATTGTTGCACTATATGCTAACTAACTTGGTTGTAAATTAAAAAATAAAATAAAATTAGAGACTTTGTCTTAAAAAAAATACCAAGCCACTGTTTTTTGGCTTCTTCCATAGTGCTTCTCCAATGAATCCCTTTTCTGACTGCTTTCAAGACTTTCTGTTTGTCTTTGGTTTTGGGCAATTATTCAAAAGTGACAATGCATGATGTTACAAAGATGAATACATCCATTCCAAGTGAAAGTTGAAAAAAACAAAATTCAAGTTGAGTCCATGAATTTGAATGTAAAGGAATACAAAATGTTTGGTGATATTCTTTCATATCCCATATTATGACTATCTTTATAAAACTACCTGCATGTCAATCCTTTTGTGTCTACTAACAAAAAATACCCCCAGTTATCTAAAAGGATTATCCTTATCCAATTCTCCTCCAATTCTTATTACATAATGTTTGGAGCCAAAGTTTTCTATACTTCTATACTTCTAACAAAACAATATATTATAACAGATTGATTTTAGAAGTAGATATAATAATCTACCTATCTTCTAGTAAGTCAAGTATGAAAGGAGTTTACAAAAATGTGAAGCAATTAATTATAGCATGAATTATATTTCATTTTGGAAAAGATAATTATTTTTTGTAAATATATGTATGTTACACTAACAAAATGGATATATTATTGGTATTTTAAATATGAATTAAATGAATATTGAGAATATTTTTGTCTTATTTTCTAATACATTAAACACAAAGCATTTTGATGACTTCAGTATTTTAATAATGTAAAACATTCTTGTAAAAAAAATATGCTTTGGATGAGCCTACATGTGGTTGTCTTTATATTTATCTTGTTTGGGATCTAGAATTTCTTGAATATTGGATCCACACAGCTTCTTGGTATTGGGAAACTCCTCATATATTAACTCTTTTGGTATTGTGCTGAATTCCCTTTCATCTTTTTCTGTGATTCCAGTTAAACAAATGTTAGACCTTTAACTCTTTTCTACACATCTCCTGTTTCTTTTCTATATATTTTACTCCTTTCTGTCTCCGTGCTTCAGCTTGTATTTGTCTATTGACTTTCCTTCCATTCCAGTAATCCTATTATTGGTGGTCTATTCAATTTTTATATCACTCTATTGAGTTCTTAGTCGTAGGCATTGCATTGTCCACTTTTTGAACTTCCATTTGAATTATTTTATATACAGACTTTCCTCATTTTAGACAGTATTGGTAACTAGAAACTCTTGCATATTGGAGCTGTGTCTTTGCTTTGCACGGCTCTCTGGTTGCTGGAACCATGCAAAGCAAGAACATGGTCTCAACGTGCACATGTTTTAGCATCTACGGTGCCATGCCAAGTGAGGACTTAAAGTATTCAAATTATCTACTAATACTTCTTTACACTTCTTTATTTTCTTGAAGTATTAATTATGTTTATTTAGAATTCCTTCCTTATTAACTCTACTAATTACAAGAGTAATACTCAGAATGCTAGCATGTGATTAGATAAGGAGTTGTTTCATAATGTAAATTTACTACATCCCTCCTTAATTCAATTGATTTTATAAACATCATTTATATTTATATAAATATATTTATATTATTCTAGGTGTCTAAAGAAGGAAAAATACAGAATTAATAGCTATAATTTCTTCTGGAATAATTTTTAATAGAATAACTTAAATAATGTTAATTATGGAAAGGCTAAAGAGAACCTTCACTTTTAATTCAATGTACTTCTTTTTTTAAATTACAGAATACAGTTTGCCTCAGCAAAAATTATGTTCCTGAAAGGGGAAGATGTATGAAAACATTAAAAAAAAACCTTAAGTATAATACAAAGCTTGAGAAATGAGTATATATATATTATGAGGGTGAAGGGAAAAAAATATGGATTCCAACAGGTGTGATTCAAACATATAGTAATCATTAGAGTAGGCCTTGAATATATTGGATTCTGTATCACCCCTTCATTTTTCATATCCTACTTTCTATCCCCTTTCTATTTAAATCTTGTACCACTTCATATGATCATCAAAGCCCTGTTCTGAGTGAAGGTGGAAAGACAATAGGAACACTCAGACCACACAATGTTAGAACAACTGACATCTCAATCTCTGATTGAGATCATTCTCAAATAAGCCAATGTTACTTCTTCCAGTGAACGAATTATTCTATCTCCTACAGAATATAGAATTCAGCTACAAATCCTATTTTTCCTGAAAATAGTAAAGCTTTTAATGGTCTCTTTTCTGAAAATGGTGTTATTTGGCATCCTCATCCTAGCAAATTTATAGTCTAAGTTTGGTTTGTCATTCTGACTACTTTAAAATATTTTTCAATGTTTATTTGTTTTTGAGAGACAGAGACAGAGAGACAGAGCATGAGCAGGGGAGGAGCAGAGAGAGGGAGACACAGAAGCAGGCTCCTGGCTCTTAGCACCCCTTTCAATCTGACTACTTTAGATACAACATGGTAAAAATATATAAACATACACTGATGTTCAAGTACTTAATTCTCAAGCTATTTTCTTTATCATAGAAGCAGAATAGTAAGAGATAGAATAATATACAATAATGAACAGAAAGAGAGCAAATTTTGTGTTATTTTAATTTTCTGACATTTTTAATTTGAGTCAATTATAACTTCATATGAAGTTTCCAGGAACTGTATGTATTCCCTGGCTGAAAATCAGTACTCCAAAGAAACTCTTTCTTTTTAAAAAATTCTTACCATTAAAGAGCAATTGTGTATGATTGGTATCAACATGGGTTTTTTTTCCACATCTACAAAGCAACTACTGTCAACCTTTCAACATTTACTGAAAATAACCCTTCATCAGAGCTCCTAGATTCATACACAATACTATTTCACCATTAAGTTTGAAGACTTGATTCATGTGCCTGTGAAACTCTGAAATTTCCTACTATTTTCCAACCTTTTAGTGATTTAGGAGAAAGTGAAGAAAGTAGACTAGCAACTAAAAAGTCACACTCAAAATGAACACTTTTCTCTCTTTTTCTTTTAAGAGGTGAGGAGAATTCCACATTTAAAAAAAAAGTGAGAAGACTTTCTCCTTAGCTTCATAAAGGTAGCAGACAACCCATAGATTCTCCAATAAAAGCATTTTATAGGATTTCCAGGAAAAAGGGTATTGCTGGGATAATTTTAAAATGATTTTAAGAAAATGAAACTGTACAAGTATGTGTAGTTTTTCCTTCCCAGCTCTGTCTAGAATATTGCTCTTTAAGATATATTAAAGTGTGTTTGAAGATAGACTCATCTTTACCTTATGGTACATGCTTTTTGCATTTGCCCAACAAAGTTTGAACTCAGGTTTGATAAACCCTATTAAAATAGGTTGCATATATGTTCAACTGTGTGGAAAATAATATTGGGAAGAGGAGAGAAAAGTATATACAGCAAACAAGTCTCAACATTTAAGTCTTTAAAATTAAAAGAACTTTTTTTTTAAATGTGTATTTATTTTTGAGACAGAGAGAGACAGAGCATGAGCAGGGGAGGGGTAGAGACAGAGGAAGACATAGAATCTGAAACAGGCTCCAGGCTCTGAGCTGTCAGCATGGAGCCCTATGTGGGGCTTGAACTCATGAACCTGCGAGATCGTGGCCTGAGCTGAAATCAGACGCATAACCTACTGAGCCACCCAGGCGCCCCAAAAGATCTTTAAATGTAAAGGTCTACAAAGAAAAAAAAATCTTAATTCAAGTCTAACATCATTATTCACTAGCCTCTCTTAGTAAATTAAATTAAGATACTCTAAACTTATTTTCTAGAAATGGGAATTAATATAATACATTTATTCTAGGGATCTTTAATTAAATGGATCTACTTAGTGATAAAACCATATGAGAAATCACAGGTTTATATTTGAATTTGGCAAGTTAAAATCATATTCTTTGTTTCTGAGGAATTAATTTCTTAGATTGCAAAGACAATAGTATAGAATTCTCAAGTAATACGCCTGTTATATTATCAGTTGTAAGAGGTAAAATACCCATGACAGCTTTGGAGGAAACCCATGTTTTGCCCTGATCCCTCTACTGTCTCTATTCTAAGTTTGAAGAGAATGATTTCTTCTTGGTGACCTAATGTGATCTTTATTTTGTTCTATTTCTACAGCTCTGGTGTAGTTAACTGCTGTTGTGATATACAATGAATTATACTGATGTGAATACTTTTTTAAAAGATATAACACAATGGATATTATGCAAACATTAGTAAGTTAAATGTAAATTATGTTGTTAGAACCTACAGCCCTTCCTGAAGTCAAGGCTGCTCCCTTCCTGAGAAGCGAGGTTTCTTTACCAAGTTTTATTTTTTATTGGTCTCTGTTGTTCTTGATGAAGCAAAGCATTTGACCCCCTTGGAAAAATTCATTATGTTTGCAAGTAAGCACATTGTCAAGTAAACATTTACCATACCAAGTATTTGACTTTCTCTAAATCTTGTGATTTTCTCATAGAAATGTTTATAAATTTTCCTCAGGACTCCCCATACATTTTTCTCGTGTCATTACTCAGCTTAATTTTTAGTTTAAAATTGGTTTAAATTTTCCCCCCTTGGGGCGCCTGGGTGGCTCGGCCGGTTGAGTGACCAACTTCGGCTCAGGTCATGATCTCACGGTTTGTGAGTTCAAGCCCCACGTTAGGCTCTGTGCTGATGGCTCAGAGCCTGGAGCCTGCTTCTGATTCTGTGTCTCCCTCTCTTTCTGCCCCTCCCCCACTCATGCTCTGTCTCTCTGTGTCTCAGAAACAAATAAACATTAAAAAAAATGTCTTCTCCCTCATAAAGTGTCTGAGACAAAGACTTCCATTTGTTTAATAGCTGTCTCACAATATTTCTTAGGTTTGATCACGTGTGCATGTGTACAAGATCTTTGGATATATATAGAATAACATTTTGGCAAGACAATATGGAAAATACAATTTCCATTTTGTCACAAGATGTGGTTTCATCATATGGTATTACATTAAAAAACATAAAACATAATCTTTTCGATCTCAAAATGTATATATTTCAAACTGATAAACAAATTCAGTTCCTTTTTCATGTTCAGAAATGGTTTACAGGAAAGACACTTATTTTGTTAATACTGTATATTTCATGACCAAAATTTTATTCTATACATTTAAGACATACACCCAGAGCTTTATACTCCCAACAAATCTGGACCAGAAAATAGAAACACTTGATGCTAATTAACTATGTAAAGAGGATTAAAGTGCTAAGAAATAACCTTTGCCTTAATCAGTGGTAAATTTATTTAAAATGTTAAGAAAATGGAAGGAAGATGATAAAATCATTTTTGCTAAAAGGAGTATTAAGAAAAATGTTTTTGATTCTCTAAATTCTATAGGCAATACTCTCACTGGTGGTCATTTAATTATTGGAGAGGAAGCTGTGAAAATGGCCCCCAGCAGGAGTGCAGATTTATCATTATGCATATAGAGTAGAAAACTGAGCTTAGGCTTTTAAGATATACTCCTGCATGGGAAAAAAAAAAAAAAAAAAAAAAAAAAAAAACCAAAAAAAAACCCTGATAAGCTGTGTGAGTGTAGTTTAGATTACTCTGGTACATGGTCAAAAGCTAAGCAGAAACATTACTTATTGCCAGCACTAGAAACATGTGTTGTCCAGAGGAGAAGGAGGCAAACAGCTGTAGATACTGCCACGTGAAAGGAAATTTCTTGAGTATTTTTTTAAGTGATAAAAATCACATTGGATAATTCCCCATATTTATTGTTGAGAAGTCCAAAAGATTCATCGGTAAACACTCTTCATTTCCACAGGAACCTTACATTGCCACAGGGCATGTCACACTGACATATTGTTTCTGTGGAAGCCAGCAGCATAGACTGAGCTGACTACAGAAACAGCAAGTATTCGAGTATAACCTTAGTCCATCTGGACTTACGAGATAGTTTTAAGTTTCATTCCGCTGTTATTAGTATGATGACAACCATCCCAGTCTATTTTCAGAAGCTTGTCTGTCCAGTTTCTCATGAATTTTATCAGGGAAAAAGTGCTGATAGTGTTCGAAATTACCAAAGGATATTATTATGGAGAAGATTGTGGATACCAAAGGTGACAACTTTTACCATGCCTGTTGAGCTAAACTTTATTATCTTCTACCAGTGGAATGCAATGTGCTCCACCATGCACTGCAGCTCATTTACACATATTTATGTATTTTTCAAAAATATTCGTATTGCTCTTAGGATACTGCCACCTCCCCAAACCTCACAATGATTTAGTTTCCCGTACTTTCCCTATCATCTATCATGATTTTGACCACGAGTTTGATTAACACCAAAATCCTTGCACCTGATAATATCTCATGATCTAAGCATCACAAAAAATATTTCTGCACAGCAAAAAGAAAGAGTGGTTTTGTCTTAATCACTAAGCAATAGTTTAGAATTTATTCTTTGACATAGATTCAATAACTGAGTTTGAATTTTGAAAAACTAATTGAATATTAATGAGCTAGTTTTTTTCACATGTAAAATCAGAAATCTTTCTGTGTCAGTTAAAAGACTTTAACTGGTAGGACACCTGGGAGGCTCAGTCAATGGAGCATCCAACTCTTGACTTAGGCTCAGGTCATGATCACACAGTTCGTGAGTTCAAGCCCCTCACTAGGCTCTGTGCTGACAGATGGGAGCCTGTTTAGTATTCTCTGTATGCCTCTGTCTCTGCCCCTCCCTGCTTGTGTTTCTCTCTCTCTCTCTCTCCACTCCCCTGTCTCAAAATAAATAAGTAAATAAACAAACATTTAAAAAAGACTTTAACTGATGTTGAACTGGATGAAACTAAAGGAAACTTTCCTGGTAAGAGGATAAATAACTTGTTTCCAGAAAGAAATTGTCATGACCATGTAAATTAATAGCATCACTTTCTGACAATATTGCTCTACTTCACTTATTAACAATACAACCAACATCGATGCTCTGTTTTAACATATTTTGAAATAATTTAACAAAATTTTCTAAGGTTTAATACTTAGTCCTTAGAATGTCAAGATGTAATAAACGCACATTTAAAATTTTTATAGTTTGAAACTCATGCAGAAGTATCAAGCCACTTCTAGAATAGGGAAAAAATTCACTTTAGTATGATAAGTGCAATACTGTGATTTGAGGCTAAACTTGGATTATATGGGTAGGAAACATAATTACCTTAGTAATATTACTGTCTAAACTGTAAAACAAAAGCAAACACTGCAATGTTATAACATTCTACCAGCATTATATAAAATTTTGGTACTCATTTGTGATATTTTAGTAGACATTCTAATGTTCTGTTATTGAATTGCTTTAATAGCATCACAGTCTGTGTCCTATTACTGACTTCCATGAACAGCATGAAACAATTGGGTTTTCGTAATACAGTTGTAGAAGAAAGTGGTTTATCATATAAATTGGTATCCATAGGAGTAAATAATTCTGATGAGATTTGCCTCATTTATTTTAAGAAATAAAAAAGTAAAAAAAGTATCACTAGATTTCACAAAGCATAATTAAAATCCTAATTGAAAATGCTGTGTGCTACATGTGTACTGTCATCTCCCTTTTTTGAGTTCTGCCAGTATTTTAAATACATCTTGAAAGCACACTATAAGAGTAAGACAATGCCTTTGTGATTTATACCTAGTGTTATAGATTAAATGTTTGGAAAATTTCCCTCTTTGTATTATAAAAATGATTGATTGTCAGTGAATTTAGAGTTGGTTTATTATGAAAATTGATAAAGACATTAGCAAAAAAATTGACAGAGATATTAGAGTACATAATTAAGCTTTTCTACATGGTTTTATAGGTAGAATTAACTCTACCTATTAACTCTTTCTGGAACTATTCATCTTGTTAATCTTACAATACACACACTAGTTTCTGATTGTCTGAATTAATGCAACTTCATATGAACCAAAGATTAGCTTAAACAGTGAAATCATCATGCTTATTAAAGTTTTTGTTTTTAAACCTTAGTGTTCTGTCAGAAAAAATAAAGAAAATAAATCTAGCTATAATGGTTTTAGGCAAAGAAACTAAAACCAGTCAAAAGTGGTAAACTGTTTTAAAGTATATAAAAATACTCGGCACTTAATAAAAAAACATAATACTGCTAGTCCCTTTTTATAACCATATTCAATAATGTGACTTTAGACTCTACTTATTATAATGCTAGAGCAGAGCATTGCAATTTAATATTAGAATTATAAATCAAATGGAAATGTTTTGCCTATAGCCCAAAAAGAAAAACGGATTTGTTTGGCTTGTAAAAGAATCCCTTCAATTTGCTATCTACCAAATATGTGATATTTTATTACAAATGCCATCACAATACAGGGAACAGAAAGTTATCAGTCCAATACCTAAGGAGATATTTTATCCTTATTTAAAATAATTACATTAATCAGGACATACTTTACAAAATGTGTATTCATCTTTCAGGTTAACAATAAGGAATAGAAAAAAACTCAGAATATAAAGTACGTAAGTACTCACAAGGATCATCTATGACCTTATTACTGTTTTTCACCATATTTTATTTGTTTTATTTTGTTTTCATAACAAGATATGAAATGGTCATACATTTGTATTCTCTAAGCTGATGCTAAATCATATTTTTACCCTGAAAAACTTCATCACAAAACAATGGTTTTTGTTAGACCAGTTGTGGACTTGAAGTTTTGAGAAAACCTAGATGAATTTTTATGTGTGTATGTATGTGTGTACATATATATATATATATATATATCTTTTGTAATTTATAAATGACCCTTTGTATGTATCAAGTAGGGACCTGACATAAACCATATTACCAGTTGTTAGTATTTTAACATTCTGATATATTACTAAAATGACAAAAATACAGACAGAAATCTTAATGTTTTATCTTCAAAATGTTTCACTTTACCATTTGAATTCATTCTAAGATGGCTTATTTGAAAGCAAATATTAAAGCTCACTGGAGTATGGCTATTATCTTCAGCTGCTCTTCATCCCTTCCTTGCGTCCCCTGAAAGTAGGGATGTAGGAAATGAGCTGAATCTGATATAGTCCAGCTGAACCTGAATTTTCCTTTTCCAACTCTTTTGGAGAACAACAGCAGAGAGTTTTGGTTTTTTTTTCTTTAAACTTAATGACTTAAGACAACTTTGAAAAGCTAATAAATGATCAGGTAAAATGGGTTATTTTGAATAAACATGAAAGAAAGTACATCAAGACGACTCATCATAATTGATAGTTGAATAAATAACATATTCAAGACATTGTTTTTATTTATTTTTTTAAATTTATTTTTACTGTTCTTATTTATTTTTGAGACAGAGAAACAGAGCATGAGCAGGGGAGGGGCAGAGAGAGAGGGAGACACAGAATCTGAAGCAGGCTCCAGGCTCTGAGCTGTCAGCACAGAGCCTGATGTGGGGCTCAGACTCACAGAGTGTGAGATCATGACCTGAGCTGAAGTCGGACACTCAACCGACTGAGCCACCTAGGTGCCCCACAAGACATTGTTTTTAAGTGTTTATTTATTTTTCAAAGGGAGGGAGAGATGGAAGGAGGAAGGGGGGAGAGAGAGAGAGAGAGAGAGAGAGAGAGAGAGAGAGAGAGACAGTGAGAGAGAATCCCAAGCAGGCTCCTGTCAGCACAGAGCCTGACGTGGGGCTCAAACTCATGATCTCAGACCCTGAGATCGTGACCTGAACAGAAACCGAGGGTCAGATGCTCAACTGACTGAGCCCCCCAGGTGGGCTCATTTTTGTTAAAATCTTTTGTCAAATATCTCATTTTAAGATCTGATGAAAGATACCTCCAAGCCTCTTGAAGGTTTAACTTTCACTTTTTTAGTGAATAATCTTATACCTCTCCCTTTATAACATTCAAAATAAAATGCATTAAGTATACAGGGCACTATTTTTTACTTTATTTATCATAATATTTCTTTGAAATGTGATGATTGGTCTTATTCAAAGAAGAGAAATGGAGCTCTTTTTTGTGGTGCCTTGGAGGTGGATCAAGTGCTTCAAGGATAAAGCTGAATAACTTTTTTCCAGATACTTGCTGCCAGAAACTCATTGAAGTGTATGATAAGTGCAGACTTTGTGCCTTTTATGAGAAGTGTGTGGCCATGGAAGTTGCTGATGATACTCTAGGAGAAGAATGGACAGGTTATATGGTCGGAATCAGCAGTGCGAATGACAGACAAGCCTTCCCCATGAAGTAGGGTGTCTTCATCCATAGTTGTGTGCCTGGTGTTAGACAGGGAAATTCCTGTTACAGACCAAGGACCAGAGAACAAAACTCAGTAGTGTTTGGGTTTGCATTGTGGATGCTGTCTGAAAGATCTGATGTGAAAAAAGGGGAGAAGGATATGGTACTTACTGATACTCCTGTTGATTCCTCTCCTGTGGCCCAAAAGAGCTAGCACAATCCACAAGATTTTTAATCTTGTAAAGATTATGTTCACCAGTATGTTATGAAAAAGCCTATAAGCAAAGAAGGTAAGAAACCTATGACCAAAGTGCTTGTTAGTACATGTGTCTTTCAATAAATATGGACATGTTACTCTGAAGAAATAGCATACTAAGGAAAATAAGAAAAAAGCTGTAGAATATGATAAACTTGTGGCCAAGAAAATGAAAGGGTCACAGAAAAACGCCAAGAATAGATTGCTGAAAGACAGAGGCTGCCTTCTCTGGGAATTTTTACCTTTAAGACTGAATCTAGTCAAAAATGAGATTTTCTAAGAGTAACAAATAAGATGAAATAGCAAAAAATAAAGTAAGGTAAAATAAGGTAAATGGCAATTAAAGCTATTCTATATATGGTAAACAGAATAATATCACTTATCCCAAAGATCTCTCCAGGACCTGTGAATATATTTAGTTTCATGACAAAAGGGACTTAAGATTGCAGATAGAATTAAAGTTGCTACTCAGCTGACCTTAATATAGGTAGATTACCCAGGGTAATCCAATGAATCTAATTGAATTGCAAGAGTACCCATAAGTAGGAGCGGGAGGGAGAAGGGGGAGACAAAGGAAGACGTGATTACTTTAGAGGAGCGTAGAGACGTGTGACATTGCTGTTACTGAAGATGGGGGGAAGGCGGCTGTGAATGTGGGCACCATCTAGAAGCTAGAAAGGGCAAGGTAACAGATGATGTCCTGGAGAGCCCAGAGACAAGTGCACCACTGCTGACATCTCTACTTTCTTTTGGTTGAGTGAGACCCCAGTTGGACTTCTGAACTACAGACTGTAAGTTCAGTACTTTTTTGTTGTTTTAAACTACTAAGTTTGGGGAAATTTGTTAAAGCATCAATAGGTAAGTAGTGAAACATATCCTACTTGTTTGTATCCTAGAAAAAAATGGACAAAACACGGTAAAACTATATATATATATATATATATATATATATGTATATATGTAGTTATATATAATGTGAATTGACAAAAACCTTAGTTGAGTCAATGTGACGATACTGTTGACAATTTAAAATATGCCCTTTGTGTCCCTCATTCAGTTTCTGAGGGTTTATCCCAAAGTTACATTTATACATACAGAAAATGATATATATACAAAAATACTAATTTGAGAATTTTTTAACTAAAAATATTTGAAAGAAGTAAATATAAATCAAGAGAAAATAGCTTTATGTGCCTTGGTGTTTGTGAATATAGTGCTTTTGTAGACTCTCCAATAGTTACAGTTTCAAAGAAAGTATCTTGGCACTTGAAGATAGGTGAGGGTTAATTACTTTGAAAAGCATACATTTTTGAAAAACTTGTGTATTGTAACATGTGTATTAACTTATTAGAAAAGCGTTTTTAAAAATAATAGTGTAAATTTCAGGGCTAATGGATGGTGATTGTTTTTCAAGGGATACAGAAGTATGGGTGACAGTCAAAAACTTCATAGTTGGCCTTCCAACTGTGGCCTATGTTTTGTTGAAGATAAAGTTAGGTTTTGCCTACATACTATTAAATTTTACTTAAATCATAAGAGATGAAATTGTAACAACAGCTTTCTTTGTCACCAGATTAGTGGGAAGACAAACAAACATGAGAAATGGAGTAAATAGCAAATAGATTTTGCAGAACAGCTGATGATGATCTTGTTTGAAGCATAAGAAACCACTGGCACTCTGATTGCCCTTCCAATGGGCAAGTCTACAGGTGTATCAGGATAAACAATAATTAGAACAGAAGTCCCATCCTAGAAAAAGGGCTTGTACTGAAAGTGAATTTGAATTTTTCACTTGGGAATTCCAAAGTCACTAGATTAGTGGGGTGGGGCATGAGAAGTTAGTAAATAGCAAATAGACTTTGCAGAACAGCTGATGATGATGTTGTTTGAAACATACAGAAACCACTGGTACTCTTCCCTTAAAATGGACAAGTCCCAGGTGTATCAGGATAAGCAATGATTAGAACAGAAGTCCCATCCTAAAAAGGGCTTGTTCTGAATGTAAATTTCAGTAAATTTGCATTTTTCACTTGGGAGTTCCAAAGGAAATGACTATATGGGTAGATCTCTTTGACTTGTGCTGTAAGTATGGTGAGAAAAATCCTCTATTTTGGGAATGGAATCTCTCCCAACAAAATAGTTATGATGTTAACAGAGCTACTACATTAGACTACTTTGGCACTTAGCCCAATGAAGAAAGTTGTAACAAAGAACCTCAAGTAATGCCTAAGTCAGCAATCATTTAACTCCGCTATTTATCAGGGTGAAAACTTCAAACAGCCAAGTTAATCTTGGTTCCAAATTGCCCACAAAAATATTGTGGTGGGTAGCTGTATGGGGCTCCTAAAAGAAGAAATCTAAGGGTCCTAGACCTGTGTCTATACACAGGGTAGACAGGGACTGGTGGGTCTAGACAAATTGATAATATACAGTGGCTGGGCACTTGGTGGGGTAGACCTTGGAGGAACAGCTTTATTTTCTCTAAAATGAAAATGAGTCTAAGTTTGAGAGGCCCAGGAAACAGAAAATAAATCACAGTAGTGAGTAGGGTGCAAGACGGTGAATCATCTCCTAAAGATCAAAAATATGTTCTTAGTTATACTTGGAAATTATATGTAATTTTATATGAAATTTTATTTAATACTAATGAACATACCCAATAAGTTAATAAAATGAAGATACTCACCTGTTATAAGATTCTGCGAATTATGAAATGTGTCGGTTTAAATGTAGTTTATTTTTTTAAGGTGTAATACACAATAAAGTGCTTCAAAATGTTTAGAAAATGCATAAACATCTCTTTACACTCCAATTAGGAAGGATTGAGACTCATGAATATAAATAAATCTATGTTAAAATAGTTTTAAAGCCTTTAAAATTCTTGCCATATGATTACAAATGCGGTGATTAAATACTGTTCTGAAAAAATACAACAATCTATATAAAATTTTATGTATTATATATGAACTTATCTATAAGCTTGATTCTAGTAAAATTTAGCTCTTAAAAATTAAAGGGGAAATTTGTTAAAGCACTAAAATTTCCGCATAAAGAGTTAGAGTTATGAGAGCTGACCCCCTTCAGCCTCTATGCTTTCAGAGAAAGCAATTTTAAGTGTGTCACAAGGTCAACTGTGGACTATGAAGTAGTAAATCCACATTTTTTCCAGTTTAGTTTCATTGTAGAATTACATGCTTTCATTGGAGAAAAGGAGATGAAAAGGAGAAATAGCATCTGCTCAGCTTTAGGCCCTGATAAAGGGAAATTAGTTCCATCAATATATGTAAATGCCAGTTTCCTACCCCGGACCTAAATCTTTGAGCAAGAAGGAGGTATAAATATCAACTGGGACAAACTTGTTTTTGCATTATAGGTTTTGCATCATTCTTAATGGTTTACTCACAACCAACCAACTACAGACAAAACTGGAACTTGAATACATGTTTTTTTTTAATTTCCTAATAGACTAAGCATCTCTTTTTTGCATCTTAGCATCAAATTTGCTTGAATATGTTGGTATTCTATTACACATTTCTGATAGTCTACCAATTTCAGAACCTCAGATAAAAAGAATGGACGTCTAACCTAAGTCCTCACTGGAGAAATTTTCTTTGGCGAAATTTTACCTCTGTGTTGACTTAGTGAAATAGTAGTCTATTTGAACTTAATCATGTTAACAGTATCTTGAAGGAACTTCTCATGAGTACAGGTTCTGAAATTGCTATACTTTCTTACTAGTACTGAAGTAAATAACCAAGTTTATTTTGCCTGAGGTCACCCAAAAACATGAGGCCTCTGAGAAGGTAATTTTGGGGAGTAAGGAGTAGTTCTTAGGAATCATTTAAAAGGAAAATCATAAAATTATGAGGTAGGGTGGTGGTTGGGGGCAGTACTATGACAGATGAGCAGTGAGTGGATAAACAGATGGGAAATGAGTGAATGAAAAGACTGACAGAATGTTGTTGGCACTTACCTCAGCTTGAACCACAAATTATTAATAAAATATGAGGAATTTTATTTTATCATGGATTAAATATTCTTGTATCATAATAAATGATAAACCCCAAAGATTGACTCTACAAACCACAACCATTTTCAATATTTGAGATGACCTTAAAATTTTGATCAGGACAGACAATAATTGGAATACCTTATGGAACCTTCTAAAAGAGACCTTATTTTATCTGCTTGAAGGTCTGTCTTTTCTAGAGGAAAAGCAGTAATCTTCTTGTAAGAATGTACTCTTCCTCTGCTGATATTAAAGGCAAGGCAAAATGCAGAATCAGGAGAATGCTAACATAAGGAATTACAGGAATTTGATTTTTATCAAATATAAGGGAATATGTGTATATATGCTCTTAAGGTTGCTCACAGAAAACTAACATATCTTTAGTTCTAGCTGGTGGTTTTGTTGTTTTGTTTTTGAGGTTCTTCTACTGATTTGATTAAACTTGGAAGCACAGTATCAGATGTTATCCTGGTAGTTTGTTGGGTTGGCAAGAACAAAGGTAGTCTAGAATTGGTCCATTTAATAAAAAATGAATTGATGTAAAGCATTTTGCTCAATGTGGAATGTAGAAGTCAGTAAGTTTGGGGAACAGAAATTACTATAGCCTTTCAAATGTCCCGGAAGAAATTCTCCTCAACTTTGCTGTAAGAAATAGATGAGTGTGATAAAGGCCTAAATAATGTAATGTAAATATAACAACTGAAATTGAAATACACAGTATTCAAGTCAATACAACATAGATGATTGTAGAGTCTCAATTTAGTATGTTTAATATTGTACATATATAACAGGCTGGTTATCTTGTACACGAATCAATTTCTCCACCCCTTTCTATTTTAAGGAAATGTCTGTATCATTCATATGGTTATCATTTATATATTTTTTATAATTTCTATTTTTCTGACCTAACTGTATATACCACAATACTACAGGATAGTTTGTATGTGTGTAAGCTTTGAATAAGTGGAATTGCACAGCATGTATTATTTTGCATCTAGCTTCTTTAACTCAAATTTAGATTATTGATACCTGTTTTTTAACATGTAGCTTGAAAACTTCCCTTAGTGCATGATACTCTATTGTAAGAGTGGAAACAGGGAGCTCCTGGCCACTTGCAAACTCGCGTATGGCTCCCCGGGAAGACGCCAGGGGTGTGGCTCTGTCTCGCGCCTGGAGCCTCACGTTCGGCTATCAGCTGCCATAGGTCAGGTGGCACAATGAACGTGCTGGAATACGAGGAAATTAACCCTACAAGTTAACCAGGACATCAATTAATGCCTATTGAATTGAAAAAAGAGGGGAGAGGGAAGATGGCAGCGTAGGAGGACGCTGGGCTCACCACACGGCCTGCTGATCACTTAGATTCCACCTACACCTGCCTAAATAACCCAGAGAGGGGACAGCGGAAGATGGCGGCGTAGGAGGACGCTGGGCTCACCGCGCGTCCTGCTGATCACTTAGATTCCACCTACACCTGCCTAAATAACCCAGAAAACCACCAGAGGATTAGCAGAACGGAGTCGCCGGAGCCAAGCGCAGACGAGAGGCCCACGGAAGAGGGTAGGAAGGGCGGCGAGGCGGTGCGCGCTCCACGGACTGGCGGGAGGGAGCCGGGGCGGAGGGGCGGCTCGCCGGCCAAGCAGAGCCCCCTAGTCTGGCTTGCAAAAAGCGGAGGGGCCTGACGGACTGTGTTCCCACAGCAAGCGCGACTTAGCGTCTGGGAGTTCATAAGTTAACAGCTCTGCTCAGAAAGCGGGAAGGCTGGAGGACAAAGGGAGGGAGAGCTGTTGAGCCCCCTGACGACAGAGCTCAGTTTGGTGGGGAACAAAGGCACTCGCCAGCGCCATCTCCCCCGCCCATCTCCCAGCCAAAATCCCAAAGAGAACCAGTTCCTGCCAGGGAACTTGCTCGCTCCACACAAACACCCAACTCTGCGCTTCTGCGGAGCCAAACCTCCGGCAGCGGATCTGACTCCCTCCTGCTGCCACAGGGCCCCTCCTGAAGTGGAACACCTAAGGAGAAGCAAGCTAAGCCTGCCCCTCCTGCCCCTGTGCACCTTGCCTACCCACCCCAGCTAAGATGCCAGATCCCCAGCATCACAAGCCTGGCAGTGTGCAAGTAGCCCAGACAGGCCACCCCACCCCACAATGAATCCTGCCCCTAGGAGAGGGGAAGAGAAGGCACACACCAGTCTGACTGTGAACACAGCGGTGGGCTGGGGGCAGACATCAGGTCTGACTGCGGCTCCGCCCACCAACTCCAGCTATACACCACAGCACAGAGGAAGTGCCCTGCAGGTCCTCACCATGCCAGGGACTATCCAAAATGCCCAAGCAGAAGAATTCCCCTCAGAAGAATCTCCAGGAAATAACAACAGCTAATGAGCTGATCAAAAAGGATTTAAATAATATAACAGACAGTGAATTTAGAATAATAGTCATAAAATTAATCGCTGGGCTTGAAAACAGTATAGCTGACAGCAGAGAATCTCTTGCTACAGAGATCAAGGGACTAAGGAACAGTCACGAGGAGCTGAAAAACGTTTTAAACGAAATGCATAACAAAATGGAAACCACCACGGCTCGGATTGAAGAGGCAGAGGAGAGAATAGGTGAACTAGAAGATAAAGTTATGGAAAAAGAGGAAGCTGAGAAAAAGAGAGATAAAAAAATCCAGGAGTATGAGGGGAAAATTAGAGAACTAAGTGATACACTAAAAAGAAATAATATACGCATCATTGGTATCCCAGAGGAGGAAGAGAGAGGGAAAGGAGCTGAAGGGGTACTTGAAGAAATCATAGCTGAGAACTTCCCTGAAGTGGGGAAGGAAAAAGGCATTGAAATCCAAGAGGCACAGAGAACTCCCTTCAGATGTAACTTGAATCGATCTTCTGCACGACATATCATAGTGAAACTGGCAAAATACAAGGATAAAGAGAAAATTCTGAAAGCAGCAAGGGGTAAACGTGCCCTCACATATAAAGGGAGACCTATAAGACTCGTGACTGATCTCTCTTTTGAAACTTGGCAGGCCAGAAAGAATTGGCACGAGATTTTCAGAGTGCTAGACAGAAAAAATATGCAGCCGAGAATCCTTTATCCAGCAAGTCTGTCATTTAGAATAGAAGGAGAGATAAAGGTCTTCCCAAACAAACAAAAACTGAAGGAATTTGTCACCACTAAACCAGCCCTCCAAGAGATCCTAAGGGGGACCCTGTGAGACAAAGTACCAGAGACATCACTACAAGCATAAAACATACAGACATCACAAGGACTCTAAACCCATATCTTTCTATAATAACACTGAATGTAAATGGATTAAATACGCCAACCAGAAGACACAGGGTATCAGAATGGATAAAAAAACAAGACCCATCTATTTGCTGTCTACAAGAGACTCATTTTAGACCTGAGGACACCTTTAGATTGAGAGTGAGGGGATGGAGAACTATTTATCATGCGACTGGAAGCCAAAAGAAAGCTGGAGTAGCCATACTTCTATCAGACAAACTAGACTTTAAATTAAAGGCTGTAACAAGAGATGAAGAAGGACATTATATAATAGTGACAGGGTCTATCCATCAGGAAGAGCTAACAATTATAAATGTCTATGCGCCGAATACCGGAGCGCCTAAATATATAAAACAATTACTCATAAACATAAGCAACCTTATTGATAAGAATGTGGTGATTGCAGGGGACTTTAACACCCCACTTACAGAAATGGATGGATCATCTAGACACACGGTCAATAAAGAAACAAGGGCCCTGAATGAGACATTGGATCAGATGGACTTGACAGATATATTTAGAACTCTGCATCCCAAAGCAACAGAATATACTTTCTTCTCGAGTGCACATGGAACATTCTCCAAGATAGATCATATACTGGGTCACAAAACAGCCCTTCATAAGTTTACAAGAATTGAAATCATACCATGCATACTTTCAGACCACAATGCTATGAAGCTTGAAATCAACCACAGAAAAAAGTCTGGAAAACCTCCAAAAGCATGGAGGTTAAAGAACACCCTACTAACGAATGAGTGGGTCAACCAGGCAATTAGAGAAGAAATTAAAAAATATATGGAAACAAACGAAAATGAAAATACAACAATCCAAACGCTTTGGGACGCAGCGAAGGCAGTCCTGAGAGGAAAATACATTGCAATCCAGGCCTATCTCAAGAAACAAGAAAAATCCCAAATACAAAATCTAACAGCACACCTAAAGGAAATAGAAGCAGAACAGCAAAGGCAGCCTAAACCCAGCAGAAGAAGAGAAATAATAAAGATCAGAGCAGAAATAAACAATATCGAATCTAAAAAAAACTGTAGAGCAGATCAACGAAACCAAGAGTTGGTTTTTTGAAAAAATAAACAAAATTGACAAACCTCTAGCCAGGCTTCTCAAAAAGAAAAGGGAGATGACCCAAATAGATAAAATCATGAATGAAAATGGAATTATTACAACCAATCCCTCAGAGATACAAACAATTATCAGGGAATACTATGAAAAATTATATGCCAACAAACTGGACAACCTGGAAGAAATGGACAAATTCCTGAACACCCACACTCTTCCAAAACTCAATCAGGAGGAAATAGAAAGCTTGAACAGACCCATCACCAGCGAAGAAATTGAATCGGTTATCAAAAATCTCCCAACAAATAAGAGTCCAGGACCAGATGGCTTCCCAGGGGAGTTCTACCAGACATTTAAAGCAGAGATAATACCTATCCTTCTCAAGCTATTCCAAGAAATAGAAAGGGAAGGAAAACTTCCAGACTCATTCTATGAAGCCAGTATTACTTTGATTCCTAAACCAGACAGAGACCCAGTAAAAAAAGAGAACTACAGGCCAATATCCCTGATGAATATGGATGCAAAAATTCTCAATAAGATACTAGCAAATCGAATTTAACGGCATATAAAAAGAATGATTCACCATGATCAAGTGGGATTCTTTCCTGGGATGCAGGGCTGGTTCAACATTCACAAATCAATCAACGTGATACATCACATTAACAAAAAAAAAGAGAAAAACCATATGATCCTGTCAATCGATGCAGAAAAGGCCTTTGACAAAATCCAGCACCCTTTCTTAATAAAAACCCTTGAGAAAGTCGGGATAGAAGGAACATACTTAAAGATCATAAAAGCCATTTATGAAAAGCCCACAGCTAACATCATCCTCAACGGGGAAAAACTGAGAGCTTTTTCCCTGAGATCAGGAACACGACAGGGATGCCCACTCTCACCGCTGTTGTTTAACATAGTGCTGGAAGTTCTAGCGTCAGCAATCAGACAACAGAAGGAAATCAAAGGCATCCAAATTGGCAAAGATGAAGTCAAGCTTTCGCTTTTTGCAGATGACATGATAGTATACATGGAAAATCCGATAGACTCCACCAAAAGTCTGCTAGAACTGATACGTGAATTCAGCAAAGTTGCAGGATACAAAATCAATGTACAGAAATCAGTTGCATTCTTATACACTAACAATGAAGCAACAGAAAGACAAATAAAGAAACTGATCCCATTCACAATTGCACCAAGAAGCATAAAATACCTAGGAATAAATCTAACCAAAGATGTAAAGGATCTGTATGCTGAAAACTATAGAAAGCTTATGAAGGTAATTGAAGAAGATTTAAAGAAATGGAAAGACATTCCCTGCTCATGGATTGGAAGAATAAATATTGTCAAAATGTCAATACTACCCAAAGCTATCTACACATTCAATGCAATCCCAATCAAAATTGCACCAGCATTCTTCTCGAAACTAGAACAAGCAATCCTAAAATTCATATGGAACCACCAAAGGCCCCGAATAGCCAAAGTAATTTTGAAGAAGAAGACCAAAGCAGGAGGCATCACAATCCCAGACTTTAGCCTCTACTACAAAGCTGTCATCATCAAGACAGCATGGTATTGGCACAAAAACAGACACACAGACCAATGGAATAGAATAGAAACCCCAGAACTAGACCCACAAACATATGGCCAACTCATCTTTGACAAAGCAGGAAAGAACATCCAATGGAAAAAAGACAGTCTCTTTAACAAATGGTGCTGGGAGAACTGGACAGCAACATGCAGAAGGTTGAAACTAGACCACTTTCTCACACCATTCACAAAAACAAACTCAAAATGGATAAAGGACCTGAATGTGAGACAGGAAACCATCCAAACCTTAGAGGAGAAAGCAGGAAAAGACCTGTCTGACCTCAGCCGTAGCAATTTCTTACTTGACACATCCCCAAAGGCAAGGGAATTAAAAGCAAAAGTGAATTACTGGGACCTTATGAAGATAAAAAGCTTCTGCACAGCCAAGGAAACAACCAACAAAACTAAAAGGCAACCAATGGAATGGGAAAAGATATTTGCAAATGACATATCGGACAAAGGGCTAGTATCCAAAATCTATAAAGAGCTCACCAAACTCCACACCCGAAAAGCAAATAACCCAGTGAAGAAATGGGCAGAAAACATGAATAGACACTTCTCTGAAGAAGACATCCGGATGGCCAACAGGCACATGAAAAGATGTTCAGCGTCGCTCCTTATCAGGGAAATACAAATCAAAACCACACTCAGGTATCACCTCACGCCAGTCAGAGTGGCCAAAATGAACAAATCAGGAGACTATAGATGCTGGAGAGGATGTGGAGAAACGGGAACCCTCTTGCACTGTTGGTGGGAATGCAAATTGGTGCAGCCGCTCTGGAAAGCAGTGTGGTGGTTCCTCAGAAAATTAAAAATAGACCTACCCTATGACCCGGCAATAGCACTGCTAGGAATTTATCCAAGGGACACAGGAGTACTGATGCATAGGGGCACTTGTACCCCAATGTTCATAGCAGCACTCTCAACAATAGCCAAATTATGGAAAGAGCCTAAATGTCCCTCAACTAATGAATGGATAAAGAAATTGTGGTTTATATACACAATGGAATACTACGTGGCAATGAGAAAAAATGAAATATGGCCTTTTGTAGCAACGTGGATGGAACTGGAGAGTGTGATGCTAAGTGAAATAAGCCATACAGAGAAAGACAGATACCATATGGTTTCACTCTTAAGTGGATCCTGAGAAACTTAACAGGAACCCATGGGGGAGGGGAAGGAAAAAAAAAAAAAAAAAAGAGGTTAGAGTGGGAGAGAGCCAAAGCATAAGAGACTGTTGAGAACTGAGAACAAACTAAGGGTTGATGGGGGGTGGGAGGGAGGAGAGGGTGGGTGATGGGTATTGAGGAGGGCACCTTTTGGGATGAGCACTGGGTGTTGTATGGAAACCAATTTGACAATAAATTTCATATATAAAAAAAAAAGTGGAAACAATATTACTGTTGACTATTCGGGTTGTTTCAATGTTTGGGTTAATATAAATGATGTGACTGCAGCAATAATTTAGACAGTTCCTCTATTCCTCGCCTGCACCGAGTATCCTCAGACTTTGGAATTTTAGCATTCTTAATAGATGTGAAGCTGTATTTCATTTGTAAATGAACTAGCATTTCCCCATTTACTGAGGGATAGGTTTATGTGGACATGTTATTACAACGTTAACTGACTTTGTTATTGCTAAGTGTTATGGATACCAGCATGGTATCACATCTGTTGGTTGCAAATATCTTCCCCTACTCCAAGGTGAATATATTTAGTCAATTAGTCTTACTTGGTGGTGAATGGAATTTGTTAATTTGAATAATGTCACATTTCTTCTCTTTTTCCCTAACCTGATAGGAATTGTGATACGAAGCCTGATAGCCTGTTTAACAATCTGTTTCTATTCCAAGTTCATGAACAGAATCTCATCTACTTCTAGAAGTTTGATAGATAAGTTTATCTTACAAATCTAGTTCTATGTTCTATTTGGGATTGGACTTTTGTGCATGGTGTAGGTGGTAGATGATATATAGTATATAGGTAGTACACTTTTCTCCCCCCATATGAACCTCTGAATGATTAGCATTTATTTAAATGACAATGGAGAAGGCCACTTTGACACCCCCCCCCCCCCCCCCCCGTGAAGGCCAGTATATGCAGAAATGTACTTTGGTGATTTTAGTTTGTTCCATTGGTCTACGTGTCAGTGTCCATATCCATGTTAATATCCTGCCTCCTTGACTTAATTTCTGTAGATATAATGATCTATACTGTTGGGTTTAAAAGAATACACCCATGTTTCTATTCAAGAGTGTTTTGGCTATTTTTGGTTCTTTGTTAATTTATATAATTGGAAAGGATGAGCTTGTCAGTGTACATGCAAATACACATGTACAAAACAATGAATTTGGATTTTCAATAAATTGTATCGGACCTATATTAAATGTATAATGCTTCCCATCTCTTTATTCCTGACTTTCCTAATACAGGAAAATGTTGAGCCTCTTAAGTTAGTTGTGTCTTTCTCAGTTTACCACAGTAGTGTTCTAGATGTTGTTAAAAGCAATATAAAGTTTTTGTATATTTATTCCTAAGTATTGGGCATTTTTATACAGGTTTTTGTAAGTTATATTCAGTGACTATATATTTCCAGTGTACATTTGGTGTTTTTTAGATTATGACCATTTTATTTTAAGATTTATATGGAAACTTAAGCAAATGTAATGAAATGACGTATTACACACATTGAGTTTTCCTGAAAGACTGCATGATAAATCTTTCCATTGATTTAGGTATTTAAAAATATTCTTAGCAATGTCTTAGAGATTTTAGGGACTAGGTTACCCATATTGTCTAACAAATTTATTGTGTACTATATCATATTTACCGATGCTATTTTAAACCCTTTTTTAATTTTCAGCTTTTAACTTTTGAGCATGTAAAATGGAATTAGCCTTTCTATAATTTTTTTTAATGTTTACTTATTTGTGAGAGAGAGAGAGAGCACATGAGCAGGGAAGGGGCAGAGAGAGAGGGAGACACAGAATCTGAAGCAAGCTCCAGGCTCTGAGCTGTCAGCACAGAGCCCAACACTGGGCTTGAACTCAAAAACCGCCAGACCATGACCCGAGCTGAAGTCAGACACTTAACCAACTGAGCCACACAGGTGCCCTTGGAATTAGCATTTCTACGTTGATTTTATCCTGCAATATTGTTGAATCAACTCTTTTAAAATTTGGTAGATTCTTTAGAATTATCTATGTAGGTAATTATGTTTTCCGATAAAAAAAGACAGTGTTACTTCTTCTTTTATAATTTGTACTTATTTTTCTCCCCAAATTGCACTATTTGAGACCTCTGGTTGATATGGTGAGTAGAAGAAATGAAGGTGGATGCTTTTGCGTTTTTCAGGGTCTTTGGGTGAAAGCAGTGATTTATCATTAAGTTTGATATCAGGTACTATAGATTTTTGCAAAGCCTAGTATGTTTACTGTCAGACCCCTTTACAGAAAGGAGTTTGAGTCCTAGTTTATACGATAATCTATAGATTTCATAAGTAATATGGACAAGTTATGTATATATTGTCACACGTATTGTTATACTAGAAAATACCATTTGTTTGCTAAGAGGTCAATATTCTTACAAGGAGATTTGAGTAGGTTGCCTTCTTTTTTTTTAAATTTATTTTGCATGAGCACTAAAAGGGAGGGGCAGAGAGAAAGGCAAAGAGAGAGAATCCCAAGAACCTCTGCATTGTTAGTGTGGAGACCGAGGTAGGGTTCGAACTCTTCAACTGTGAGATCATGATCCGAGCTGAAACCGAGTCGGAAGCTCAACTGATTGAGACACCCAGGCACCCCTGAGTAGCTTACCTTCTTTATTTCTTGGGAACAGAATCTCTGGACCATAATCAGAGGCAATGGATAGATTACAAATTTGTGTAGTAACTACATCTTTTCTGTAAACGTGACTATACTAATTTATTAATTAGAATAATTTATTTATGGATTATATTAACTTACATAAGCATACAAATGATGAGTATTTCTAACTCTTGTATTTTGTTTCCATTTCTCACCTTATTGTACTGCTTAGGACCTCCAGTAGAGCATTGAATAGAAGTGTAGTAAAAGAAAAATTTTATTCGCCAAAAAACAGCCCAAAGGGTTCATTAATTTTTAGTGAAAGAAACAAATATTTGTGTTGTCTCATAAATCTAGAAAATCGGACTGGAAATGTCTTAGATTTATCATATTTGGTTTAATTTGTTATTCTGCATTTAAAATACTAGGAGGGAAAATTAGGACATGCTTTACAGCCTTTCTCTTTTTAATGAGTTATTATTGAGTTATTATGTATAATATTATAGTTAAGAAAGTCAACTTAAATACTGTTAGCATTTTACAAAATTCATTAGGATTCTATTTAAATGATGGTCTCTGCAAATAAAAATGGTCTGACATGAGGCACCTGGGTGACTCAGTCAGTTAAGCATCTGACTTCAGCTCAGGTCATGATTTCACAGCTGGTGAGTTCGAGCCCTGTGTCGGTCTCTGTGGTGACAGCTCAGTGCCTGCAGCCTGCTTTGGATTCTGTGTCTCCCTTTCTCTCGCCCCTCCCCTGCTCACATTCTGTCTCTCTCTCTTTCTGTCAAAAATAAACATTTAAAAATGGTCTGACTTTATAGATTACAAAATTTATACTTTTTGACCATTTCTTTTTTCTCCTTTCCTCTTTCTTTTTGGCTTTATTGCATTCCTTAGAATCGTGAGAAAAATACTAGATAGAAGTGTTAGGGGTTGAAACCTTTGTTCCCAATTTCAGTGGTATGGAAATGTAGTTACAATTTTAATATTAAGATTGGGTTTTAGTCCTTTATTAATACTGGTAATTTCTGCTACATGGATTTTTCTTACCCTTGGCTTTTTTTCCCACATTCTTTTACTCTGTACATATTCATGACTTTATAGTTCAGGGTTGATAATATTGTACACTGGGTATCACTTTATATTCATATTTGGGCGCTATGTCTTTAACTGAAATGTTTATACCTCTTAATTTTCATGCAGTTTATAAAAGTTATGTTTATATCACTCTTTATTTTCTATTTGTCTCATTGAGTTATGAAATACACCTTTGTATATGTGTATACATGTGGTTGCTCTAGGGTTCTCATGATACAACTTCAAATTTTAATAATCTACCTTAAAATATTGTTCCACCTCATATATACATTAGTAAATTACCACTAAATCATTACTTCATTTCTTCATGTATTGGTGCAGATGCCATATTTTCACTTCATATTTGCATACTTAGGAATCCCACCTTTCAAGTAGATTGTATAAAAACCAGCTTGATCATTACAGTTTATTTTAATGCTCTTTTTGTGTGGTTCTATGCTTACCTTTATTCTAGAGCTAATGGAATTATAATTATAAAGCAGAATATTTAGTTTTCTGCTCATTATATTGTTCATTCATCACTTGGGCAGGTAAAAACTAATAATTCCCAGCCCTATTTTAACTCTTGTAATTATTAAACCTAAAATTACCAAGTAATGACTTCGTTTTCTCAACTTTGTCTTATCTACCCTTAGTTGGTTTCACCCTATGTTGCAGATTCGTATTCAGCTAAAGACTGTCTATTTCTTTATGTAGTTCCCTCAACTTGGTTATTTTTCCATGAGTTCTACCCATTTTGACTTTTTTCCCCTGAAATCCATTTTCTGTATTTTCTTTCAAGACAGATCTGTGATCTGTTGTGGATTTCCTTCTATTGGGCCCTGAGAATTGTTGCATGTTTAAAAAGTCCATATAATGCTAGGACTCAACAAATTGGTCTCTTTTCTCAGGCATCCGTTGTATGTTACCTATTGTCTAAGTAAAAAATTATTTTGTGTTCTATATTCTCTCCATATTTCTATTGGTTTATGGTGGGAGGGTAATAGCGGATCATTCCATTTCTTCATTGTTAGAAATGTAAATCTCATGCACTGCTGAAAATTGTGTTACATAGGTTCCAAGATGTCTCAGTCTCCTCAGGCTGCCATAACAAAACACCACAGAATAGGTAGCTTTAAAAAAATTTGACGATTTCCAGGGAAGATGATGGAGTGGGAGGATCCTAAACTCACCTCATCTGACAGATACAGCTAGATAACATTCATATAAGTGTCAATAACCCTGAAAACGACTAGAAGACAAGCACAACAGACTTTCCATAGCTAAATGTAGGGAAAGGGCCACATAGAAAATGGTAAAGAGGGCGGAGATGCAATTAGGAGCAAAGCTGACCTGTGAGGCTCTCCGTGTGGGAGGGAGGGCCACTGTAGGCATAGAGAAGGAAAGCAGCAAACCCCACACCACATCAGGAATGAGAAACCTGTCCTGGGAAGAGGAATCTCTAAAACATACGGTTTTTAAAAACAGAGGGGCTAAACTTGTCCAGTTCTTAAATCAGTGGGGCTTAACACGTGGAACTCTAAAAAGCAGAAGCTAGGCTCTGGCATAGCTATAGGGCAAGAGGAAACTGAGTCCTTACCTTTATAGAGATAGTGCAACCAACAGCCCCACTGACATACAGCTTAGAAGCAACAGTTTGAAAAATACTGGGGTATACAGGAGGGAGAGAGATCTGTTTACTGACTTATAATCTGTGCCTGAAAGGCAGAGACCTTTGGGAGACTTCACCAAGAATGAAAGAGCTGTGGCACAATTTCCCTCCTCTGCTTACCAGCTTAGATACACAGACACCTGTAGGAACTAGTGCAGCAAACTCTCTCCTCCTAACTTGGTAACAGCACACTCCACCCCTGTGCTGTTCTGCGGACTTGACCTTTCCAACCTGGCCTTGGCAGGAGTCCATCCAGACCAGCACTGCAAGTATGGCATCATGCAAGCAGCCCTAACAGGGGCCAGCACCACTCCAAAGTGATTCTGGTCTGGAAAGTGAGGAAGATAACCACACATACCAGACTGTGGCCCTGTTGGTGGGCTGCGGGCAGATACCCTGTCTGACTGTAGGCTGTACCCACTAACAAAAGCCTCCAGGACATAACCCAGGGAGGTAGGCCTGGAGTTCTGTGTGACCTCAGCTCTGGAAAATGCTTGGTCTGACCCAACTCCAGCCCAAGGCAGCCCCAGACCAGCCCATTAACAACACAAGGACCAAAACCTGCCCACAACAGGCAGAGAGAGTCCTTGTAGACAACTGGAGTGAAGGCAAAGGTGTCTGAGCCACAAAAGTAGGGCATAGGCAACACACCTAGGAGATAGCCCTGAAGTGCCAGGAGAACAGGGGACATTAAAGTATGGGAGACAACAGAATTTCTTCTCGATAAGTCACCTGTTTGTAAGGGCAGGATATAACTGGCTTTCCTAACATATAGAAACAGACACCGAAAATTAGACAAAATAAGGCACAGGAATATGCCCCAAATGAACCGGGCAAAATCACAGAAGAGTTCTAAACAAAACAGACAATAAGCCTGATAGAGAATTTAAAGTAATGGTCGTAAAGATACTCACTGGACGTGGGAGTCTCATTGAGCGACTCTACTCTTTTCTCAACAAAAAGCTAGGACACCTAAAGAACAGATCAGAGGGGAAGAAAATAACTGAAATTAAAAATATACTAGAGGGAATAAATAGAGGAAGCAGAAGAATGGATCAGCAACCCAGAGCACAGAATAATGGTAAGCTATCAAGCTGAACAGGAAAAAGAAAAACAAATTAACAATGGAGATTTATATTCTCACAATTTTGTGTGGAAGTCCAATATCAAGGTGCCAGTGGGCTTAGCTTTGGTGAGGGCTGCCTCCTCAATGTCCTCACATGGCTTTTTCTCTATGTACCTCCAAGCACTCTTTCTCTTAGAAGGCCCCCACTCTTCTGAGTTCAATTAACTTTAATTACCTCTTTGAGAGCCCTATCTAAGTACGGTCAGATTTGGGTATTAGAACTTCAACATAAGACTTGGGCGTGGACACATTTCAGGCCATAACACAAACATAGAAGAATATTGTAATTATATTTTCCATGTAGTTAAATAGTAATTTATATAATTATGATAGCAAATTTTGAACTTTTTCAGGAATTTTCTCATACCTCAGTGTATGGTCCTTTTCTCATCTCTTCTGACTGGGCACAAAAAATTTTATTCAGCAGATAAGTTTAATTTTTTAACTTCATGAGAGTCAGGAGAGGCTAAAGTTACCAAAGCACAAATAGCCCAGAAGATGAGTCAAGTATCCAAAATTTCTATCTTCTTCCTGATCTTTGTGTGGTAGTTCTTCACTAATGTTGTTAGGTTTCTGATTCCTTAAAATGTAAGTCTCCTACCTTTTCTAATTGTCCTCAGTGGAACAATTGGTCCAAATGACCTGGTGATCCTTTATAAAAGCATTAAAAAATCTTAATAAGGCTTTTTTTCTTGATTGTGGAGCCTTATGAAATGAAATTGAAATGGAGTCTCACCTTAATTCCTATAAAAGGAAGCAGAAATGCATAATATCCTCTATGATTTGCCCTGAAATATGTGTCTAATTATTTGAGTAACTCTGCATTACGGAATGAGGAATGTTCAAAATATTCAAGGGCTTTAGTCTCTATGAAGTAACATTGACTTCTAAAAAAAAATGCATAATACTCCAGTCATTTTAATTCATCAGTTTGAAGACCTAAGAGATAGGTACTTCAATGAATCTTGCCTTCTGTTTGCCCCTAGTTTTCTGTTGTAACCTTGAATTTATCTTTTTCTCCTCTTCTTCATGCTTACATCATTTCTATTCCATAAACTGTTGATTCACAAAAAAAATTATGGTGCTATAAAACACCATATGTAAAACATTTTATTATACTCATGGATTTTTTTAAAGCTCTGCATTTACATACAGCATGAAGAATAGCTTTTCTACATTGTTTGGCAATTCAACTGGCAATAATCAATAGCCAGCATTTTGTACTCATATCAGGCTGCTAAAAATGTTCTTGTATGAAAATTGGGCTCTCATTTATCCCAGAGAAGGTGGGGCAAATATGTATTAACAAATGATAGCCATGAAAAGTTATGGCCTTTGTGATCATGCAGTGATATTCAGAAGGCTAATCTAGTGATGTGTTTACTCAAACCCTTTCCTTTAAATTCTATTTAACTCTTATGTTTTCAAGTTTTATTTCACACATTTGTTGTATTTTCTCTTAAGGGAAAGAGAAAGAGTTTATCCTATAAACCCTATCACACTGTATTGTGAAAAAGGAATATCACTGATGGTCCACTGGTTCTGTTATTTCACTATTGCCAGGAAGACACTCAACTGACTATTTTGAAACTAATTTGAACATTCTTAATGTTGTTTTGAAAATTGAATGCTAAATATCTTAAACTCTTAGAGTAACTTAATTGCTATGCAAAGAAGGATTTTGTTATTACAGAACATTTGATAGTTTACCAGGAGTTTATATTACTTTGTTATAATTTATCTGAATGCATTAAGATTTGTTGGTGTGTTTTTGTTTTAATGATAAGTGTATGTATCAGTCAATCTAAATTTTTCTGAGAAAAATTATTTGCCATATTCAGTGACAAATATTTGTGTTTCTTTTTTGCATTTTGAAACACAAAACAATTTTTTTTTATAAACCTGTTTCTGCTCATGGATACTGTATTCTATATTTTGCACAAGCAAGCTTTTGCTAGATTTTTAAACTTTCATAGGCAAATTTCATTTTTGTTTCAAATTAAATGATTAAAATAGATTAAAATTATTAAAAAGAAAAAATAAAGGATTAAAATGTTAATCTACCTATAATATAAATCTAGGTACTTTTCAGAGAATAGGACTTCATATTTTCTATGTTACACTTCTCAAAATGTCAAGTTCCTGGGTCAAGATAACTCTTCAAAAATACTGGAGGAACCATAAGGTTTCCATTAGAAGTTGATTCACAATACAACTGAGAAAAACCATATCCTTGCTGAGGATTCTTCTGATATGACCGAGTAGATAGAAGAAATTTGATGAAGATCTGTAGGTTTGATTACCTGCAATGAGAGAGTATTTCACTTTGTATCTGTTAACACACATACAAGTTTGCCATTGTTGAAAACTTTAATTATGTTTTCAGTTTCTGATGTTATATTCACCTTATAAACTTCTATACACTTAATAATTTGTCTACAATTTGATATAGGTAGTAATATAGAGTAATTCTAATTAGTTAACATATTTAAAGCCTTATTGGCACCCATTTTATGTTTCCAGAAGCTACCACGGGATTACCTAAATTCTTGTCTTAAGGTTTCCAAAACTGTAGTAAAAGTACCTAGAAAGTGGCCAGTCCAAGATTTAGGCACATCTTTCCTACTATTCAGTTCATCTCCTTTTTCACAAGAGATCTCTTTTGGATCATTCATAGCCTGAACTAGTAAAGTGGCCTAGGAAAGGCCAACTTTCTTAGCTCTCAGTTATTCTCTTAACAGTTGCTTTCATGTCAGAGGAAATATGAAATGAAACAAAACCCAAAAAGGAATTCTGGGTTGGGTGTTAAACATAAGGAAGAGGGGCGCCTGGGTGGCGCAGTCGGTTAAGCGTCCGACTTCAACCAGGTCACGATCTCACGGTCCGTGAGTTCGAGCCCCGCGTCGGGCTCTGGGCTGATGGCTCAGAGCCTGGAGCCTGTTTCCGATTCTGTGTCTCCCTCTCTCTCTGCCCCTCGCCCGTTCATGCTCTGTCTCTCTCTGTCCCAAAAGTAAATAAATAAAAAAAGTTGAAAAAAAAATTAAAAAAAAAAATAAATAAAAAAAAAAAAACATAAGGAAGAACGCAATATGAATGTCTTACTAGGGACTTTAATTAGTGAAAATAGGGGGTTTTACATATCTACCCGCATTCAGTGGAGAGGTCAACTTGTTGGCAGTGAGGCCACAGCAAAGTTCCACAATTTTATTTTGGTTTTATGTGTTAATCCTTGTGAATACTTAACATTCCTTAAAACCTAGAGTCCGTGCATGGTGGATATCCTTAGATGCAAAACTTGGGCATTCATGGTTCCCTAAATATGTCAATTGTTTATTTCATTTATGTGTTAAACTGTTAACTGTTTACATTTATCTGTGAAACATACACCTGACATGTATGTCTAGACAGTTTTTATTTTCTACTTTCTAAGAGGTGTCATTAAGTGGACACTGAATAGATTCTCTCAACCTCAATTTTTTTTTTTGACAGACTAGATGAACTGAAGTTACATCTACATTAGTATTATTATAAATCCAGTGGGGAAAGAGGATTCTGAAACATAAAGTGTTAGAGGAAAGGTAAAAGAGATCCAATTAGTCATTCCCTGAATCCAAAATAACAGGTTTAATAGAAAGGTTTATAAGGAACAAATCCAAATGATTATCAGTTGTTAACTTTTACAAAGAAACTGAAGGATTGACAATCAAGGGTTTATGGCAGTTTTTGGTTTTGATTTTCATCTTTGTTCTCTGAATACTTTTATACTGAAAATATGTTTATGTATTCCTCCCAAGTTTAAAAAAATTAAAACATAGCATATAAATATCTAGGAAGATAACAGCAATCATAACCCTGAAAAGGATGGTGATAATGGCGTTGCACATTCTCATAGATACTTTAGTGTTTAATTTTCTAGAATTTAGTGTTTAATTAGCTAGAATGTGTTCATGTTTGCAGCACTTAATTTTTAATACTTACAACTTGGCAGCTTGAGTTTTTTTCTTCTCTTCTTGTGTTTTTTTGTTTTTGTTTTTTTTCTGATGGAATTACTCAATTCTATATCAGACAAGCCTTCCACTGTTAACCTATTTGACAAATTAGTGATGCTAATTGATTTGAAGATGTGAACCATATTTTTAGAGTATGGGAGAAAATAATTCAGTAAGCTATTAACCTGTAAAACTGTGGTCAACACATCCACCTTACGTGTACAATATCCATGTCCTTACTTAATCCATTCATATATTGCTTCGTATTCTTCCTGAAAACTACCAATAAATTAGAGTTTTATTCATCAGACTTATTTTTTAAAGATTTATTTATTTATATTTGAGAGAGAGGACATGAGCAGGGAAGGGCAGACATGCAGAAGGAGACAGAGAAACCCAAGCAGGTTCTGTGCTGACATCACAGGTCTTGAATCCATGAACTGAGAGATCATGACCTGAGCTGAGATTAAGAGTCAAATGCTTAACCGACTGAACCACCCAGGCACCCCTAGACTTATGTTTTAATGAGGAAATGTTGGTAGCTGTCAGGATATTTAGTATCAAAAGTTTGTTTATAGACCTTATATAGGCCTCAAAATACCTTTTGCTAAGATAATACGTTTTTAGCATTTAAGGCACAAGATTAGCAGATAAACATAGCTTAATGTACATTTATACATTAGGAGATGATAGCTGTGTGCAACTTTCCACCTTTCTCAGGTACAGTTAGGAATTCTCACACCTAAAGTATATCTCAGGAACTAATATAAAGAAGAGTTCATCTTTCTTTTTTTTTTTTTTTTTAATGTTTATCTATTTTTGAGACAGAGAGAGACAGAGCATGAATGGGGGAGGGGCAGAGAGAGAGGGAGACACAGAAACGGAAGCAGCCTCCAGGCTCTGAGCCATCAGCCCACAGCCTAACGTGGGGCTCGAACTCACGAACGGTGAGATTGTGACCTGAGCTGAAGTCGGACGCTCAACCGACTGAGCCACCCAGGCGCCCCTCATCTTTCTTAATTATAGTTAAAATTTAACAATATATTTTTGTATTTGCCTTCTGAAAACACATTTTGAGTGTAAACATAGTCATAATTTTTGTTTTAAGAATTTTGTACTTGCTAGTTCTGCTCAAAAAAATATATCTGCACATATGATTTCATTGATAAGCCATTCTTCTTTTACAGATCTCAGCTAAATTATCAACTCTTGAAAGAATTGTTCTCTTGAAAAACTACATGAAACATCCCTGTCTTAAAACTCTCACCACTGTTGTGTTGTCTCCTTGATATCTTTGTTTGCCTGAATATTGTTAATCTTTTAAAATAGCATACAGGCACCATAGTAAAAGAATAAGCAGTTTTTTTCCACCTCCAGTATCTAAAACTATATCTAATATCAAGTAGCTATCCTATAAATATTTTTTTTTTAAATTTTTTTTTCAACGTTTTTTATTTATTTTTGGGACAGAGATAGACAGAGCATGAACGGGGGAGGGGCAGAGAGAGAGGGAGACACAGAATCGGAAGCAGGCTGCAGGCTCCGAGCCATCAGCCCAGAGCCTGACGCGGGGCTCGAACACACGGACTGCGAGATCGTGACCTGGCTGAAGTCGGACGCTTAACCGACTGCGCCACCCAGGCGCCCCTCCTATAAATATTTTTGAGTAAATGTATGTAATTTTTAAAAATTTTTTAAATGTTTATTTATTTTTGAGAGAGAGAATGAACGAACGAGCTGGGGAAGGGGCAGAGAAAGGGACACATAAAATCCGAAGCAGGATCCAGGTTCTGAGCTGTCAGCACAGAGCCCGAAGCGGGGCTCGAACTCAAAGCCGGGAGATCATGACCTGAGCCAAAGTCGACACTTAACCCACTGAGCCACCCACATGCCCTAATATATATTTAAATTATTGAATAAATAATGGAAAATAGGTAGCAAATGTAATCACTTTATTGGTGTATTCTACCCTCATCTCATCTTGACAGTACTTGATCAGTAAGCATTTTTGTAATGCCAACAGAGATGATCCATACTATGACCATCACTGAGAGTTTTCTCAGTTGTATCGTTGACAAATGCTTGCTTTCACAATCTTTGAAGTGTTGCTGGTCTGTGTTTTACTGAAATTATGCTAATCTAACTCCTGTCCTGGTCTATTACCCTTCTGGGAGGAAATTTTCTGTATCCACTTCCTCCACACTGATTAAACATTGAAAACAGGTAAGAAAATTTCAACATCTCAAACATCCGCCATTTATTTTAAGCAATGAAACTTGAAGCTTATCAACTCTAGATTCTCAACAGTTGTTCAGTTCTGAACACAATTATTTATGACATGGTTCTTGATACTCCACACTGAGCAAAGATTTGGTGCCAGCACATTTTGTAAACATTTATTTTCATGAGGTACTTCCCATCAAGATTGCAAAACAAATAAACGCCATGAAGCACTTACTCTTATTAAAATAAATTTAGGTAAATAGATATGGGTGCATATGCAGATATAGATGCAGAAAAAGATAAAGACAGGATACTGATTTCTAATAAATATGAAATAGCTGGTCTCGAAAACAATACTTCTATACAAGGAACAGAAATTAAAATATAAACAATGGTGAAAACATGGATTGCTGTGTTCTACATGTGAAAGTAGCAGCTGAACATTAACTTCCTTACAAATAAAGGAAACTAGAAATACTGCACATGAGATAGGAAGCTAAAGCAAGTATTGATGCTTAAACTCTGTGCATTAGTCTGTATCAATACATGGAAAACTATTGATTTTTCCCTTTTAAAAATTTAAGATGATTATAGATCCACATACAGTTGTAAGAAATAAAACAGACATCCCATGCATTCTTTGTCCCACTGATAACATTTAGCAAAACCATCATACGGGTGTTAATATAGTTAGAATTCCAAATATTTCCATCACTCTTCCAGAGATCCCACATGTTGCTCTTTGACCGTTGCATCAGGCAACCACTGATTCATTCTCCATCTCTACAATTTGGTCATTTTAGCAATGTTAGAAAAATGAAATCTTATGCTTATAACCTTCCAGGATATTCTATAATTCAATCATTCTCTGTGGATTGAGTCCCCAATGTGTTACACATGTCAACCCATTCCTTTTTATTGCTCTGAAATATTTCCTGATATGGATGTACCAGTTGCTTAGCCATTCGTTTATCTTTTGAAAGGTGTCTGTGTTTCCAGCTTTTGGACATTATAAATCTGCTAAAAACATTTGGGTACAGGTTTTAGTGCTAATATAATCTTCATTTTGGGGGGATAAATACCCAAGAGTGTAATTACTAGTTTATGGTTATTATATATTTAGATTTCAGAAACAAACTCTTTTCCAGAGCTGATCTACTATTTTACCTTTCTAACAGCAGCGTAAGAGTTTTGTTCTTCTCAACACCCTTGCCGGTATTTGGTGTTGACACTTAAAAACAATTTTTTTTTTGAGACATTTAGATAGGTGTGTGCTGATACCTCACTGCAGTATTAATTTGCATCTCTCTAATGACTATAATGTTGGACATCTTTACATGTTTATGCCATCTGTGTATACTCTTTGAAAAGTTTATGTATTTTGCCCATTTACTAATTGGATGTTTTGTTCTTTTATTATTGAGGTTGGCAATATATTACTGATCTAGTCTAGATACTACTCTTTGTCAAATAGGCAATTTGAAATGTTTTCTCCCACTTGGTAGCTCCATTTTTTTTTCTCCTCCATCTTCTTAACGGTTTTTCACAGAGTAAAAGTTTTTAATTCTTTAAATCCACGATTTCAGTCTTCCTTTTATATATTGTACTTTGGTGCCAAGTCTAAGAAATCCTGCCCATTCCTAAATTTAAAATATTTTTATTCTTTGTTTTTCCTAAAATTGTGTAGTCTTATGTTTGAGATTTTACTCTATGATCAATTTGGAATAATACTTTTAAGGTGTAAAACTTAAGTCAAAGTTCATTTCTATTTAACTTATGATGGTCCAGTTGCACACCTTTTTTTTTTTTTTTAAGCATTATTCTTCTGTTGACTTACTTTTGTATTGTTGGACATTTTTGTTTCAGTTTATTTTCAGGCTCTTTGTTCAATTAATCTGCATGCCTATGCCTCCACCGTTACCATACAAGATTGATTATTGTCGCCACTAAACTCTTGAATTTGTATAGACTTCTATGAGCTATTCTAGTTCTATTTGCTATTCCATATAATTTTAGAATAAATTTATATCTATAAAAAATTGTGATTTAGAGAATAATTAGGTTAAAATGTTTTGGAGAGAATTGACATTTTTAGGGTTTTTTTCATGTTTTTATTTTATTTTTGAGAGAGACTGACAGATTGTGAGCCGGGGGAGGGGCAGACAGAGAGGGAGACACAGAATCTGATGAAGTCGGCGCCAGGCTCTGAGCTGTCAGCAAGAACCAAATGTGGGGCTCAGACTCACAGACTGTGAGATCATGACCTCTGCTGAAGCGGTGGCTCAACCTGCTAAGCCACCCAGGGGCCCCAAAAATTGACATTTTAATTGAATTTTCCTGTCCATGAGGATAGTGTGCCTCTTTATGTAAATCTTTGGAGTTCTTCATCAGTGTTGTGATTTTTTAGCACACAAGTTCTATACATGTTTTGTTAGATTTACACCAGTGCATTTCACTTTCTTAAGCAGCTGAAAATGGCATTATGTGTTTAATTTTGGTGTACTTGTGGTAATTGCTAATACATCAAATTGCAGTTATTTTGTTTGTCATGTCTCTTGTGACCTAAATGAACTTGCCAATTAATTGTGTGAGCATTAAACTCCTTGAGATACCCTAAACAATTATGTCATCTGTAAATAGGGATTTTTTTTCTAATCCATACACCTAGTGTCTTTATTTTTCCCTTTTAGACTGACTAGAAATTCTAGCACAATGTTGAATAAGAGTGCTAACAGTGGAATTCTTAAAGTATTAGGTTACAGTGATTTTTCTTTTTCTTTCACTGATTTTTCAAATATTTCACCAGTCTTAGATTTATAGAATAAGCCTCACTTGGTCATGTTGTACAATACTTTTTATATTTTGCTGAATTTTATTTAAAAATATCTTTCAGGATTTTTGTGTCTGTATTCATGATGGATATTGACCTTAGTACCTTTTTATTGTCTTCGGTTTGGAATCAGAAAAATAAAAGGTTCTTAAAATACTGGAAGTGTTCTTCTTCTCTTTTTTGGAAGATACTATATAGAATTGGTGTTAATTTTTTAAAGATTTGAAAAAATCTTTAGTGAAATGATACGTGAGAATTTGGGGGAGCTTTTAAATTATGAATTCAAATGCATAAAATTATAGGCTAATCCCATTAATTTATATTAGATATTTTGTGGAAGTTTTCCATTTTTAAAGAACTGGAACATTTAATCTACATTGTCAAATTTAGGTAGAGTTGTTCATCGTATTCTCTTATTATACTTTTGATGTCTGTACAGTGTGTATATCTGCTCTCAGACCTGATGTTGGTAGTTTGTATCTTTGTCACACTTGCTCAAAGTTTATCAATTGTATTCTTTCAAACAGATTTTTGATTCACTGGTAATCTAAATTTTCTCTTTTAAGTTCAACTTATTTCTGCTATCTTTATTCTTTCCTTCATGCTCTTTGCCTATTTTGCTCTTGTTATTCTAGATTCTTGGTGTGGAACCTGAGACTAATACTATGAGTTTTCTTCTAGCTGAATGTTTGCTTTTATATATGATCAAAAGATGGAATAAAATAGAAGGAAGAATGGGAACCAATTCATGTGAGGAAAATAAGTAGTTTATAGTAGATATAACTCACGTGCACATTTTCTATCTGAAACTTCAAAAAAATAGTGGTAAAATAGGCTGTTTGCAAGAGACACACTTTAAAACTAAGGATATTTAACTTTGAAAGTAAAAGAATAGAAAATAGATAACATGCAAAATTAAAGGTGGTGTATATATATATATGTATATATATGTGTGTATATATATACATAAATATACCAACTTTAATATATATATAATATATATTATATATATACATATATAATAAATACATATACATATAATATATATTATATATTATATATATTTATATATATACATACAATAATTATATACATACATATAATTATATATGTATATATAATTGTATAATAATATGTATAATTATATACATACATATATAATTATATATGTATGTATATATGTATATACATACATATAATTATATATATACATATATATATATATATATATATATATATATATATATATATATATATATAATGTGGACAGTATATATCCTTGATAAGATATGGTGAGAATGGCATTTTACATGAGTGGTCTACTGACCAGAAGATAAAATCTCATTCATGAGGAAAGCATCATACAAATTTAAATGGAGGAACACCTAAAAAATAATAACACAGTATACCTCAAAACTATCAGGGTCATCAAAAACCACGAAAGCCTGAGAAACTGTCACAGCCATGAGGGACCTAAGAAGATATAAAGGCTGAATGTAACTTGGTTCCTAAATGGGATCATGAAAGAAGAAAAAGGACACAAGGTATAACTAAGAAAATGTGAATAAAGTATGGATATTAGTGAGCCAGTACTAATATCTTATTATTAATTATACCCAAACTACCATACTAATACCAGATGTTAATAATAGGTGGAACTTTCTGTAGTGTTCATGGGACTTCTGTATGTTATTTTTGCAACTTTACTGTAAATATAAAACTAACATTAGAAGTTTATTTTTAAACTCAAATTCAGCATCTGTTTCTAAAGTAAGACTAAGCAAACTCATTATCATATGTTTATATGAATCGTCCTACTTGGTGCATAACTATAAGGTTTAAGAGCTAAAGAGAAAGAATGAGAGAATACAAAAGAGAAGGAAGCATGCTTATAATCAGTAATACAGGATAATCAGAATAATAAAAATTATTATGACAATAAATATGCATACAACATGGTCCACAAGTGTATATGGAATATATCTGCCAACAAATTGAGGATATTTAATTTCTTACAAATAAAAGCTCTAAAGTTTTGGTGGACAAAACATTTAAATTTGAAGATAAAATTTTCATTTTCTTTTGTATTATCAGTATCATAACGTTATACTTCATTGTCAGAGATATTTGGGAATTTCACCTTTACCCATTTCAGTTGTAGAAAATCATATTTGTTTTAACATAAAAATAATACTAAAGTATCTTGGAATTTTAATTTGGTCATGTCATTCAATAACAAGAACATCACTTAATTCAGGCCTGCATAGTTCAATAACTTGTGTGAGTGACTTACATGTTATGCAGCATTTCAAGACTATGAATGGCGACAATCTGTGGAGGCAGAGTTAGCATATGTTCTGGATCTAATGTTGAAGACGCTTTATTTCTTTTCCACTGTTTGGCCAATTTTGCAGAATGTAATCATTGTATACATTATGCAGATAATTCTGTTTGCTTTGCTATAGAGGTATACACTAACGTTAATATATTGCTTATCAAATAATTGATATATTGCTTATCAAAGTGACAAGATAACATGGTCCTTTCTTATCAAAGTGATAACTGATCAACTAGTAAAGCACGTTTTTCCCCAACACTATTCTCTATGAATTAAATATGTATATGTAAAAAAGTGTTTATTAAAAAAGTGAGTGAACTAGTGTCTAGTCACTAGAGATGATGATCACCCAATCCTGGATGGGTAACTTGAATTGTGGTCCAAATAAAGAAGTTCAAGCAAAAAAGCCTCAAAGAGAATTTCCTTCAACTTAGGAAAATTCTGCAAGTTACACATCCATTATCTGTTTTTTTAAATGACATTTTTAAATACAAAAATATAATAAATCATGTGTTTTTTATTCCTGCTTTGATGGCAAAAATATGTACATGTTTCTTTTTAGAATTAAGGCAGTTTTTTTTAATTGTTTTACAAATAAACATTTTATTTTATTTATTTATTTTTTTATTTATATATGAAATTTATTGTCAAATTGGTTTCCATACAACACCCAGTGCTCATCCCAAAAGGTGCCCTCCTCAATACCCATCACCCACCCTCTCCTCCCTCCCACCCCCCATCAACCCTTAGTTTGTTCTCAGTTCTCAACAGTCTCTTATGATTTGGCTCTCTCCCACTCTAACCTCTTTTTTTTTTTTTTTTTTTCCTTCCCCTCCCCCATGGGTTCCTGTTAAGTTTCTCAGGATCCACTTAAGAGTGAAACCATATGGTATCTGTCTTTCTCTGTATGGCTTATTTCACTTAGCATCACACTCTCCAGTTCCATCCACGTTGCTACAAAAGGCCATATTTCATTTTTTCTCATTGCCACGTAGTATTCCATTGTGTATATAAACCACAATTTCTTTATCCATTCATCAGTTGATGGACATTTAGGCTCTTTCCATAATTTGGCTATTGTTGAGAGTGCTGCTATGAACATTGGGGTACAAGTGAATTAAGGCAGTTTTAAGGTTAGCTACTCAATTTTGTCTTTATTACACTCTTACGAGTGCAGCATGCATTAGTGCTTACAGAGTTAATGATCTCAAAGTCATTTTCAGGAATTTTAAAACCCAGAATGAAGTCCATTAGAGCTCAGTAGCTGTTCATTTTACACAACAATATAAGTACAGATGTTCCTAAGTGCACAGACTATACAACATAGAATAGATGCATTTCATCAAACCAGAAGGAACAAATTCATAATTACACTACCTGATTATATTTTTTCATTCAACCTGGATTTGGAGTTTCTGTATTCCCTTTAAGGTGTATGAGTGTGACTGAATTATTAGAAATACACAAAATAATACATAGGCTTACTTTTTCCTTTGGTTTTTACAGTTATTAGCTAAATCGTGGTTAGAAATACCTTGGAGAATAGTCTATTAAATGAAATGAGTGATTGATTTTTATATTAGAGATTCTGTGATGGCTAATGACATTTTGCTTTTTAAACATCGCCACAATAGAGAAATTTTCATTTGGGGCATGTTTGATAACTGATGAAGAATTAACTGTACCACTCATTTTTTTCCCCCTAAAGTGCCAGTTTGCTTGTTATGCACTGAATCAATAACTTGACATCAACATGTTTCACTTCTTCCTTCAAAGAGGAACTATTTTTATATTGTTTAAAATGAGTAGACTAGTGGAGGAGTTATTTTGTTTTCCTTGTATATTTGGTTAAAATCTTTTTTTGAATTCGGCATATTGGGGGAACACATGCCTTGACAATTCTAAGCCTCAAAATAACAAAAAATCCTCAATCTGCTGCTAATTTAAAGCATTCAAGTTTAACTTACCATATATTTTAAATTCTTTCAGACCTTTGATATCATTCCTCTGGGTTATGCTTTCTGAAATTGATTTAAAATCTTTTGTTTGCAATGTTACGTCTAGAACCTGGAAAATGTAATACAAGGACCCATGCGGATAAGCACTAAATCATCAGTATAATTTTTTTATACATCTTCTTCTAAAGAGTAAGTCATCAAGCACTTGATGAAATTACTTGTTTCTTTAGATTTTCTGAGATTTATATCCCTTGGTTCAGTGTCATCAAAGGACGTTCACATTCAGGTTTTGCAGAAGAGTTGGTGGTGCCAGGGATACTGCATCTGCCCAATGATGAAATCATTTCCGGTGCACGATGAGAGCGTAATGTCCCTTCACATCTGAATTGTACTTTGATTCATCAAAGTCTCTACCTTAATAGACCACCAACTACAGCTTGATCAAATCCTTTTTTAGCTAACTGACTTTCTTAAAGATGAAAAGTACATCTCTGACAATGATGATGCATATAGCATCAAATGCTGTGTTTTACCAAAATTGTTAGCTTAGGATGTTTAAGAAGTTTATAGCTTATTATAAGTACATGACAAATAAATCAGTTTTAGAATAAGTTATAAGGCAGAATTACCAAATGACTATTGTAATTTTAACCCATACACTAATTATGCATGAGGGGAGAAAGAACCCATATTTTATAGGAGAATTATATTTTTTCTATTAATTTTCAGAACTCTAGGGGAGAAGGGAAGTATATAATGGAATTTACATATATGTGAACTTCTCATTATGCATGGCAACATTAATATTATAATGTTTATATTTCTTCTTGATTTCTATGATATTTAAATCAATCTTTTCATTTTTAAATGTATTTTTAAAGCAAAATGCTGTGGAATATTAATAACCAGCTATAGTCTCTGCAGTAATAGTTTTCTCATTTAAAACAGAGTAAATATTTCTATCAGGAATTTGGGATCTACACACATGAATGTGAATAATAGATCTGCATCATTACTAATGTAGGCATATTTGGTGTTTTTTTTTACTTTTAAATATTTTTAGCATTTATTTATTGAGAGACAGAGACAAAGCATGAGCATGGGAGGGGCAGAGAGAGGAGGAGACAAAGAATCTGAAGTAGGCTTCAGGCTCTGAGCTGTTAGCACAGAGCCCAACACAGGGCTTGAACCCACAAGTAGAAGATCATGGCCTGAGCTGAAGTCTGACACTTAACCAACTGAGCCACCCAGGCACCCCTAATGTAGGCATATTTGATTGGAGTCAAGAATATTGTACTCTAATGATCAGTAGTCATTTACCTTTGTTAGCTGTATTTCATTAAATCTAAAGATTCATGTGTTGAAAAATGCATCATTATGTTTCCCCAAGGGGGAAACAAAAAAGAGCAAATCTGATCAAACTACAATATGATGATTTCTTGCCATATCAATGGTTTTTCCCTACTTTGTAGCTCATTCATTCTTCCAAGCTGGAGATAATGGAATGATGTTCAATTCCATCTTCTTCTTAACCACTTAAATTCATTTGTAGTGGATTTTATTTAATAACTTAAAAAAATCTATCCCTTCTTCATCTATCCTTTGTTCATCATAGAGCTTGTTTTTGCTATGCCAAATTTCAGTTATCTTCTGCATTTTACATCTTTTTTTCCTCTTGCCTATATGTTTGCAAGAATTTCTTCTGAAATATTCTGTCATGAAACTTAATCTGCTCTGCCTCTTCTGATCTTAAACTCACTCATTTTTATTTCAACATTTTTTAGTGTTTTATATGTTTTCTTTCCAGAATTACTAGGAATGATTGTGTCTCTGGTGTTTTTGCAGGCTCTTGCTTTTTGAGTCTAGTTTCGTCCTATGTTTTGTTTATAGCCATTGGCTGAACATAATATTTGAAAAATAATATATATATAGATACTTTGAAGAATACAGTAAAGTTACTTTGAGGAATAGAAACCCTCTTTGAGTGGAAATAACTGTTTGCTTCTGTGAGGCATCTGGTGGCTTTACCAATTAAAAATCACATTAAGGCAATTTCAAGACCAAATATTTTGTATTAGCTAGGGAATCAGATATAAATTCTTGTTACGTTAACTATTAGGACTTAACATTTTGATGCTTTTGTTATTAAACCACACACACCAAAAAAAAAACAAAAACAAAAAACCTTCCCGTCTATTATCACATAGTTATTCAGGAAGATTAATGCAAGTAAACTAGCCTACCATAAACAAGAAACTGCTCATAGTGGACTCTGTTATGATATTGATCTGTTTTCTAGAATGTGACTTGTTTGAGAGCAATTACTTTGTGTTTTTACTGCTTGCTTATCTCATTGTATCCACATTAATGCCTCTAATACAGGAATAGCTTGTTAACTATTTGAGTGAGTATTACCTTCAGATAATCATGATCAGTGTCCCTAGATAGTAGATAAAATATCCGATCTATGTTATCTAGCAACTCTAGTCATGATTATATAAAGGAAGTATTAATTTTCAAGTTTAGTCAATGAGCTCTGGAGATGGTACTTGGGGATCAAATACCAGTTGACCATTAGATTTGCTATGATAAATACTATGTGCATATTGGATATAATATTTAACCTAAGTGTCAGGTTATTCATCTATAAAATGGTATAACAGTCAAAACTTGTAATAAAATGAGACCATACAAGTCGTTAGTATTAATACGCTGAAAAATGGACCTAACATTCATTGAGGACTTGGAATATGTCAGAGATTATGCTGAATGCTTTACCTGCATTATAAAATTTAATGATACATATAACTTAAGATGGGTATAATTATGTCATTTTAGACATAAAATTTTAGACAAAAGGAAATTGAGTCTTAATATAAATAATTTAAATGCCCAAAGTGCCACAACTAGTCATTGGGAGTTCACTGGAACAATAACTCAGGTATGCCTCATTCCATAAACAATACTTAGTAATCAATTCAGTATGTAATAGATATCTTATTTAAATATGTATACATGGATTATTAAGATTTCAGAGGCGCCTAGGTGTCTCAGTTAAGCATCCAAGTTTGGCTCAGGTTATGATCTCATGGTTCATGAGTTCAAGCCCTGCGTTGGGCTCTGTGCTGACAGCTCAGAGCCTGGAGCCTGCTTTTGATTCTGTCTCTCTCTGTCTCTCTCTGAAAAAAAAATAAACATTAAAATATTTTTAAAGATTTAATATTTATTTATATCTTATTACTATAGTTTTATGGATCAGCTATCCTTCAAAAAATAATTCACAACATCTTATATTAAGCTCTTAGTCCAAAACACTTAAATTTTTTTTTTTATGGAAGCACAATTCACACAGTGTTAGTTTCAATACAATATAATGATTCAACAATTCTGTGCTTTATTGAGTTCTTTTCACAATAAGTGTACTCTTATTGTCTTTATCTGTCTCATCAATCCCCTCCACTACCCACTTCTCCCCTGACACCACCAGGTCCATCCATGTTGCAAATAACCAGATAACATTGTTTTTTTGTTTGTTTTGTTTTGTTTTGTTTTATGACCAACTAATACTCTGTTGTATATATACCACTTCTTTTTAATACATTCATTTATGGATGGATACTTTGGGTTGCTTCCATATCTTGGCTATTGTAAATCACGCTACAATAAACGTAGGGGTGCATACATAGTTTTCATTTAGTGTTTTAATTTTTTGTTGTTAAATATCTAGTAGTGGAATTACTGGATCTTAGGGTAACTCTATTTTTTAATTTTTTGGGGAACCCACCTACTGTTTTCCACAGTGGCTGTACCAATTTGCATTTTAACCAATAGCGTACGAGGGTACCTTACCTACCTCCCACCCAGTATTCTTACCAACATGTGTTACTCATGTTTTTGATCCTAGCCATTCTAACAGGTATAAGATGATATCTCATTGTAGTTTAGATTTGCATTTCCCTTATGGTCAGTGATGGTGAACATCTTTGCATGTGTCCGTTGGTCATCTATATGTCTTTGGGTGAAATGTCTATTCAGGTCCTCTGTCCATTTTTTAATTGGATTATTTGGATGGGGGTGGTGTTGTTTACGTTCTGGATTTTTTTTTTTATATTAACCCCTTAACAGATGAATTATTTGGAAATACCTTCTCCCATTCACTAGGTTGCCTTGTTTTGTTGATGGTTTCTTTCTCTGTGCAAAGCCTTTTTATTTTGGTGCAGTCTCATAGTTGATTTTTTTCCCTTGCCTAAAGAGACATATCTAGAAAAATAATTCTACAGGTGATGTCAAATAGATACCTGCCTGTGAGTTTTATGATTTCAGGCCTCACTTTTAGGTCTTTAATCCATTTTGAGTTTACTGTTCTTCATAGCTTAAGAAAGTAATTCAGTTTCATTCTTTTGCATATACCTGTCCAGTTTACCCAAAACCATTTGTTGAAGAAACAATCTTTTCCCCATTATATATTTTTCCCTCCTTTGTCCTAGATTAATTAACCTTACAAGCACAAGTTTTTTTTCAGCACACTCTTTCCAAAGTCGTTGATCTAAGTGTCACTTTTACATTTCTTTATGAAGAAAATCAGGGAACATGAACATGACTAGATTTATTCACTATTCTCATTTCCTGACTACATTTACTTTGTATAATATATATGCCCTCATTCTCTGGATATAACAATGTCTGACACTGTCTTGTCTCTGTGTAATCATTCCTTTGGTGATCTCATTTACTAAGTGTTTTCCTTAGCAGTATTCATACTCTTAAAATTATAAAGAAATTACAATGATTATTTCAGATATATTTGTATATCAATCATAGCAATTGTCCATTTACTTTTTAAGATTTCCCTTAAATCAACTTTCTTCATTACAGAATAACCACCAGATAATGAACATCATTAAAATAAATAAGGATCCATTTGTGTGAATGACTGAGAGAAATTTTATAAAAGAACACCTCATCTTTGTTCACTGTGAGAAGAAAAAACTCAATTACCTAAGAATATCATCGATCTATAAGAAAAAACTGAATCTAGATCAATATATAATAAAACAAATTTGTACTTCTGGAGCTATTTAAAAATAATGTTTTTTTCTAACTGATAGCTAATTCATTTTATTTTTCAAAATCGCTTCTACATAGAAACAAAGAAACTAAAATATGTAACTGAATGCAAATGGGATTAACATAGATTATTTTTCCTTCCCAAATCTATTGAAATTACATTATTAAATATATTTAAGGATATTTGAGGATATTTCCAGAAAAGCAGTGAGAGAAGTGAGATGTATCAGCATTAATAACAGAAATAATAAAAAATGAGTTACATCTCACAAGAAAGAAAAATGTACACTAAGAGAAGTGTTGCAGAACTCTAGAAATCCTCAGTTGTTAAGAGCAGAAGTGAGGAAAAAGATTAAAATTTAGATGACAGATTAAAATACTATCAACCAAACCATAGCTCAGATTTGCATACTTCCTTTCCTTCTGCCCATCATATTTATAGCTGAGGTCTTTACCACCAATTTGAAGCTGTAGAACTAGTCTTAAAGGAAAAAAAAAAAAAAAAAGACCACACTTGATTAGTTGTTTCTGGGGCTTCCTGAGCAAGGACTTGGGCAATTGGGTAGAGCATTCTTATATTGGCATTGCTAATGATAGTTGAGAGTGGTGTTGGCCTAACTTCCTGATTGTTAAACACACAAAAGAGAAAACTTGCAGGAGATAGATTCATCCCTAAAAAGACATAGACATTTCTGTGTCTTTATATATTAGAAGAAAATTACATTATTACATTAATAATTTGTTTTTTATTTAGAGCAATAAGCCAACAGTCAAGGATCTCATGGCAAATGAGGAAAACCATCAGCACTAAAAAGAGGTGCATGAATGATGACAGAACTCAACATAGAGGAAACACATAGCTCAGAGAATGGAAGAGAACTCAGATGACATATTTAGTGTGCCATGACATTTGAGAAGATAGGGTATCCACAAAAGAAGATGCAGCCACTGTAAGGTACTGTAAGTGTAAGGCCTTATCAGTTCAACTCCATCCCATCTGCCATTTACTTGAAATTTGCTTGAGGTAATGAAGTTCACTTAAAAATTTCTATATAGCAGGGCTGTCTGGCTGGCTCAGTCAGAAGAGTTAGCGACTCTTGATCTCAGGATCATGAGTTGAAGCCCCATATTGGGTATGAAACCTACTTAAAACAAAACAAAAAAACAACTCAGGGGCGCTTGGGTGGTTCAGGCAGTTAAACTTCTGACTTAGGTTTGGGTCATGATCTCATGGTTCCAGAGTTCAAGCCCAAGCCCTGTATTGGGCTGTCCGCTGTCAACACACAGCCTGCTTGGGATCTTCTGCCCCCCTCTTTTTCTGCCTTCCCGTACTCGTGGGCTCTCTCTCCCTCTCAAAAAGAAGTAAACATTAAAAAAAAAAAAAAAAACTTTAAAAATTTCCTTATAGCTTTACTATACCAACTTGGTTCATCTACAAGTCTTTTTTTTTCTATTTTTCAATTGAGATAAAATTTATGTAACAGAATTAGCTATTTCACAGTGAAAAACTCTCTGGCACGTAGTGCAAGTACAATGTTGGGCAGCCACCAGCTGTATCTAATTCCAAGATATTATCTTCACCCCAAAGATATTCAGACGATGCTCTTAATTACCATGGAGTACAATCTTACAAGCAAGAAAGGAACGTTACTCAGGATGTCCACTGAATTCAATTTGAAGTTTACACAATCCAAAGAAAACTTGTCAAAGAATTTAGACTTTCAAGCAATAAACGATTGCAAAATTTACTGCCTTACTTCCATAATTCTTTATCATAGTTGAGACCATAACACACTGGACCAATGAGCTAAATATATAGACCCATTTTTCTTTAATGTATTTTAAAACCACTTATTAAAATCTGTACATGGAAATATACTTAACATAGTGTTTTGATAAAACTTTTATCAATTATCTTTGCCCATAACACATACACAATTTCAAATATTACGTTTCTAAATTTAAAGAATAAATGCACTGCTTAAAGTTTTCCAAGTGTTTTACAGTGAAATGAAGCTGTTTAAAAGACTAAACATCACTATACTGAGTCTGACCACTGTGTACAGAGAGCCCTGTCTTCTGTCCTGGACACAAACGTCTACCAGCAAGTTTACAGTGCCTTACACTGTAAAGCAGTAAGAAAATAATAAAATATCTCAGAACAAGAAAGAAAATAAATAATTTAGAGGGATGGGGTTAAGGGCTATGGAGAAGATAAGATTTGATAAAAATCTTGTACATGCTATGTCAATCCACATAGACAAAAGTGTGTTTTATAATACTAGAAAGGAAAACTAGGGGAAACAAAACCAATTAAGGAAATGATATATCCCAAGGGAAAAAAAATGAAATATTACTGATGTGGGAAATTATTAAGCATATAACTCTAATATTTAGACAATTTTTGTGAGATTTCTGGATGCCACAAATAGAAGCTTCTAAAAAATCCTGTGTAGAATAAGTTTGTTAATAATAATAAAATGTGATTCCAATTAAGAACAGTATTATCAGTATCACTGTTACTGGAAGACAATAGAGAAAAGCCTTTAAATTTGAAGGACAAATGCTTTTTAAACTGAGCATATGTAATCATAGTCAATAAGGGTTTTTCCCACCAAATCATTAAGTCAAATACTTGAGAATGTCAGAAAAAAAGGCATGGTATTCAAGACAAATGACAGTGTAGTAAAATGCATCATAAAATGATAGCTTTGTAGGAAAAAAAGTTAAATATGAACTACAATATTTAACAGTGAGATATCATATAAATATTCCTACTGTCATCAAGAAAAAGGAAAGGCAATTAAAAATACATTTACAAAAAGATCTTATGAGAAGTATTATCTTCCAACTATGAAAACAACTTCTACGTGGCATGAACCCTTGGTGGAAGGCAAACAAAAAAAATGTTCAACTGTGTACTCTATATTTGATGAACATTTATAAGATAGTTCTTTTACAATTTTAAGTTATAAAGTTAATAATTTATACTGATATAATTATATAAACACAAGTAGTTTATTAGATAAAATAAAGTACACCTATTCTGTATTACAAAGCTTGCCCCAGGGACAGAAAATTTACCAAGTATTCTTAAAAACTGATATAAAATTTTTAATAAGCTTTAGACTGATATTCAACCGGAACACGATGGCAGGACAAACGTTCTTTGTGAGTGTTCAGTGCCTGTGACCTATGCATTAAATATGACAAGTATTACCCATGGATACAAACATAGTATTTAGAGCTTGGATGGTAAGCACCAGGAGGAAAAATTAAAGGAATGGTCCAAAATTGGTACATGAGGAATTGTCTTTGGGAATAGGTCAGAATAAGAGATAGCTCAGTAAATCTTTTCCTGGTGGCCTGATGGTTCCATGTCTAGGAATCGTATCCACTTGACGTATCCTTTTGCTGTTTTGTATCAATAAGACAATTACTCTGAAAACAAGCAGAAGGTACCACATTGAATTTGAGGAAACAAATGCAGAGTCTTTTAAAAAGCCTATATATGTCTTGGAATCCAAGGTATTTGACCATTTCTGTGCTTGATCTCAGTTCTGGATTGAGTAAGAACAGCTAAGTATGCTGGACTGTAGGTAATTTTGTTTTAGTGCCTGTTAATGATTGTACTGGCCAAATCCATCACACACAAAAACCGAACACAGGCTTGTTTTATATTTTTCATGGAGAAGAAAAACACAGTCAACAGGTTTCTGGTAAGTCCATTCAATATAAATTAATGATTCAATATGAACTACCATCATCATCAAAATTAGCAAAGATTACACATTGGCTTATGTTTTTTAATTATACAAATTACTCTTCAGGTGGGATGAATTTCTCATTGCTCTTGGTATTGTGTTCAGCCCTTGAATCACTTAAGCTAATTTGTCTACCAACGTTTATTTATTAACTACATGACCAAATTGTGGGCCCCAAATATATTAAGAATTTTGTGAAGGTCTCTGCAGTCTATGAGTAATTCTCCTATATATTGTGGCAAAATGAATTATCAAAAGTGCTTTTCTTTGGGATCAGAAGTGGGGAAAGGACTATGTATAAATGTAAAATTTCAATAAATTGTTAGGTGGTGTACATTAAACATAGGGCACTAACAAAATGATTTTGTGGGGAAGGTTCACTGTGATTTGATTACGCCAAGTCAAATTTTGTGGCCCTGTAAACCATTTTATGATTGTTTTCTTTTTCTTTTCTTTCTGTTTTTTAATAAGAGTATCTGCAAAATCTCCAAAGTGCTATAATATACTATGTGTAATATTATGTGGTGGGGAGTAGGGAAGATAAGATAAAAAGATCCTTATTCTTAAATCCATTCTTATGATTTCTATATTTCTTAGACACTTAGTGCAAAACACAAAAACAATTACACTGTAGCTTTATAAGTTTTGATGTGAGGAAGTGTAAGTTCTCCAATTTTTCGTCTTTATCAAGATTGATTTGATTTTTAGGGCCTCTTGAGAGTCCACATGAATTTTAGATGGGCTTTCTGTCTGAAAAAAAAAATCATTGGGATTTCGATAGGGCTAACATTGAATCCATAGTATTTGGGTAGTACTGACATTGTAACATAGTAGGTTTTCCAATCCATGGCTATGGGATGCGTTTCCATTTATTTATATGTTAATTTCTTTCAGCAATATTCTTTGGTTTTCATGGTACAAATATTTTATTCCCCTGGCTAATCCTCAACTATTGTTCTTTTTGATACTATTATAAATGAAATTGTTTCATTAATTTTATTTTCAGATTGCTCATAATATATACACATGCAACAGATTTGAATGTCAAATTTGTATTCTGCAACTTTGTCGAATTCATTTATTTCTGACTTTTGTGAAATCTGTAGGATTTTCTACATGTAAGATCATATAATCTGTGACCAGATTTAATTTAACTTATTTGCAATTTGGATGCCTTTTATTTCTTTCCATCGCCTAATTGATCTGGCTAGAATACCCAGTACTATTTTCAACAGAAGTGGCAAAAGCAACTACTCTACTACTCTTGCCTTATTCTTGATCTTAGAGGAAACATTTTTAGTCTTTCACCACTGAGTATGATGTAATCAAAGCATTGTGGTACTGTCATAAAGACAGACATATAGATAAATGCAATAGAGCCTAGAAAGAAATGCTCACATTTTTGGTCAAGTGGCTTTTGGCAGGGGTGCCAAAATTGGTAAAAGAGGGTGTTGTCAGTAAATGGTGCTGGAGGAAGTGGATACCCACTTGTGAAAGAAGGAAGTTAAGCCCTTACTTAACACCAAATACAAAATTTAACTGAAAATGGATTAAAGACCTATATGAATAGCTAATACCATAAGACTCTTAAGAGAAAACAGAGGTAAATCTTCATGATGGAAATTCAGAAGAACTCTAGTTCATCTGGAATCATCTATAATTTAATTACATTTCACATGTTGGCATCAATCAAATTCATCAGAGTAAAGTATTAATTTGTGGGGGGACGATGAAGAATAGCATGATAAGAATAATTTGGTCAAGCCATTTCCACTAAGAGGATGCCAGAAGATACTTTCCCAATGTTTTAGTTTGTCCTTTGAAAATGCAGGAAATGTTTGCTTGTAAATATGCTACAGAAACTCTTTGACGTTAGAATACATTGGAATCATCAAACTATTGTATATTTATTTTTTAAAATAAGGAATTAAATTTAGTTTTTACTTTGTATTTTTTTCAACACCTTTCTTTATTTACTAATAAACCAAGACTTTGTCATTGTGTCTGGTCTACCACACTCCTCTGCCCTTTATTTTCCACTCCACTGTCCTTAGGCAGACTTTCCTGTTCCACTGTGGTGAACACGTCTCATATACACTCTTTCTCACAATGCATAATCCGGAGAGTGTCATGTCAGAGATAGAAAAATGCTTTAACCACATTTAACACTTGATTCCCTACTGACATTTAATGAAATGTTCTTTGATTGTTTTGTTTGTATTTTTAAACTCTTCCTTTGATAGATTCATTAAACTGTTTTATAATTTAATAGAATAAAAAGTTCAGATATAAAAAAAGAATTTAGAGATATATTCTAAACATAGATGACATGTACATTTTTCAAACTATTTACTTCACTTAATGCATTCTGTGATGAATATTATCATAAACACAACTACATTTTAGACAAATTGTAACTTCACTATTTATGAAACATAGGCTTGGAAATATTTTGAAGATCTAGGGGCACCTGGGTGGCTCAGTCATTTAGGAGTCTGACTTCAGCTCAGGTCATGATCTCACAGTCTGTGAGTTTGAGCCCCACGTCCGACTCTGTGCTGACAACTCAGAGCCTGGAGCCTGCCTCTGATTCTGTGTCTCCCTCTCTCTCTGGCCCTCCCCTGCTCATGCTCTGTCTCTGTCTCAAAAAGAAAAACATTAAGAAATAAGAAAAAAATATTTTTGAAGATAGATAAAACCAACTTGCTCATTTTATAGAAGGAGAAACAAAGTTCTAGGTATACCAAAAAGCAGGTCTAGAATGAGGTGTGTCCCCTAATGACTGTCTCCACCTCCTCCACCAGTTGGCCAAGTGAGGTACAATACAATATAAATTCTAAAAATGGTTTATCTCACTATCAAATGTCTCTAATTGACCTGGGTATTTGTATTTTGAAAATGTTTTCTGATAAATGCAAATACATTTTATTTAATTATAAAAGTATACAGGAGGTCCACATGATGTTGTTAGTCAATGTTTCTTTAAATAGCTGTCTGAGGATGCTCAAAATGTGTGCTAAATTCCTGCTTCAGGAAGGTACCTTAGAGTGTTAAAATTATGAAGTTTCAAAGGATTTCTTATATATGTGGAGAATTATTTGAATTACAGCATATTTATTTGCCTTCTCTGTATCTCAGAATAAATAAAAAGAGAGTGTAAGAGCAGGATTGAGCGAGGGAGGAGAGAGAAACTGAAATTACTGCTGGTACCAAAATATTTTCTTCGATTTTTTTTTTTGTTTGGCATGTGTTGATTGCCCCAGTTAAAGTACCACATGCCTAATCACAGAGACTTTTCTGTATCACAAAAGATTTCGGGTTTACCCTAAACATTTACATAACTAAATTGGTTCCATTCTAAAACTAGTTGTATGGCCAGTTTGTAGTGTGATCATGAGCATGTAATATTGATGTATGTGTGTTTTCTTAAGAGGAAAAAACGAGATTTTTCTTATTTCTTTCCAACTTCATTCAACTTGTAGGAATTTTTTAAAGTATGGTGTCGGAATGGATTCTGCAACTGCCATCAGCTCAAAGCATCATGATCAGTTAATGATGTCTGATTGGCTGTTTGAAGTGAGTGAGATGACCTGCATATCATGCTTTGTTATGATTCCAACTATTTACTTTTGAGAGAAAGAGAGAGAGAGAGCGCGCACTCTTTGGGGAGGGGCAGAGGGACAGGGAGAGAATCCTAAGGAGGCTCCAGGCTCTGAACTGTCAGCACAGAGCCTCCAATTTCTCATTTACTTCAATTCTCATTTATTTGTAAACATGAAACATTCATTAGAAGCAAAAATGTAATTAGCTTCAGTTGCATTTTGGGAGCACCTCTGTACTAATGGACTGAGTTCTTCTTCTTTCCCCCCCCCCCCCCCCCACTCCTTCGGGAAACATTATGTTTCAATTTCTGGGGTTTGCTATTTCTACTCCTACTGCTATTCCTTTTGCAAATCTATCATGATTCTCCCAATTTAAAGTGTATAAAACACTCAAAATCGTAACCATAATTTTAAACTGTAAATTTCTTGACCCTTTATTCAGACATGAAGCAGAATTCCTTTCTGCCAGCTTAATTGCCATAGAGAGCAAAAATGAGAACTCCTAAAACAGAAGTGTAAGTAATGGAAAACTCCTGACATCATTTTGTGCCCAAATATTTTAAGTGTAGTTTAAAAGAAATTGTGCCCCTAACAGGTTGTTTATTCCTTCTTAAGGACTCTGAGTTTGATAACATCCCTTTCATCTTTTTGTCTCCTTCCAAGTTTTTTACCTCAATTTAAAATACTTAAAAATTGCCTTGTCTTGAAATCCACCTTGTGCTCTTGAGAGGTTTTAAAAAGCTTAGTGGTTTCTTTGTCATCTAACATTCAAGTGACCACTTAGACAATGCTAAACTAGCAAACTACAATCCAAGAATAAAACTACCCAGTTTGCTTCAGAACAAAACACATATGGATATGTACATATGTACACATAAACACGTTATTAAATACATACATCCTATAAAATATGTCTAAACACATTTGTGTATAGTATCAAAATCAGAATTGTAGGTGTATTTCTCATAGATTCTTTTCACAATACAATGGACTTTGCATTATTCTTTCCTATAGACAGCACAATCAGGACTCCTGGCATAGACTCAACCCTAGAAACCTTTGCAAAAATTTCTCTATTACTTTGAAGGAATGGACAGCTATTGGATTACAATTAAATTTAGGTAGAAAATGAAAGATGATATTTCAAGTTTGCAATATCAAACTCTAGAGCCTAAATATGATAATCAAACCCTGAATTAGATTATGTGTTAGATGGGTAGATAGATTAGAAAGTAGAAAATCGGGTTGACATTTTATCAGTAGCTGCTCCTCTCATCAGAACTCCTTTACTCTACATTGCTCACATTCATCTTGCTCTCCTACCAAGGGAGATCACACTATAGAAAACTAATATTTATGTTACAATTGGCAACATATTTATGGTAAAGAAAAATGCATCCTGAAGGTTAGCAAAATTTGCCCGGTGAAAGAATATTCCAAGTAATACCTTAAGTTATCAGCGAAAGATCACATGAATGTATATTAAATTATTTGGAACACATTGATACTAATATTCTCCTTTACAAAAATTTCTTATTTATTTTTGACACTTCAATATTCTTTCCATTACAGTATAAATCTCTCCAGTCTTCATTTGATCAGGAAATAGTTCTATTTCTTCAATATACCAAACTATCTGTGACAATGTGTGAATTATACTTTTATCTTGATGATTTATAGATAAAAATCAGGATTCTGCAAGCGTAACTCAAAAATTGGCGTGTCACTAATTTGAATTCAGGCAGCACCATATGTCAGTGAATGAAGCCACAATTATTTTTTGGATATTTATATTAGGTTTATTATATTCTCCTCTCTGCACCCTTATCATATGTCTCCTGTTCTTGATTTAATCAAAACTTTTTTTCTGCTTTCAGATCATAGCAGAATAGATGCATATTTTAGTAACCTCCCTAGGATGTTTTCTTCACTTGATTTCTAGAATGCTCTACTCTTGGATAGACCTTAGTGTTGAATATCTCATCTACTTAGTTATTTAAAAAATGGATGTAGCCATCATGGCTGACATATCGTCAAGGCTGATTTTTAGTTGGCACTCTGCTATCAAAGACTTTTCATTGATTTTGTTTGTTTGTTTGTTTTTATAGGTTGCTGGGGACAAACAGGTGCTTATTAGTAAACTGCTAGTTTCTTAATTTCTGGACCTTAGATAGTCGCCAGTTGTTTCATGAAATCAATTATTTTTCTTTCCCTTCTCTTTCCCCTTCCCTTTCCCTCCCTCCTTCCACCTTCCCCTCCACTTCTTTTCTCTTGCTTTTCTCTTTCTCTTCCGTTTTTTTTCCCAATCCTTTACCAAACACAGATGGATGTAACTAATCGATGCTATTGATAATCTCCTTTCCAGCCTTTTTCTTTTTTTTTTTTTTACCTAGGGCTGCATGATTATTAAGCTTATGGCCTGTTTTCATTGTTATCACAGCTAACGTTTCACTGGAAATTGTCATTCTATAATGTAGATCACCTTTTTAATTTATTTTTTCAATGCTCCAATGTCTGTTTCTCCAGAGCTTGTCAACTATCCCTAAGCCAATGTCATTTATTTTAATTTTGGATTGTGGAAACTCTCCAGTTTTAGCAATTTCAGTCAAGGAAGACTAAACTCTGCTGCAATAACAAATAATTGTACTTCTCAGTGGCATAGCCCAACAGTGTTTTATTTCTCATTCTTGCTACTTACCTGGCAGGGGACAGCACAGGACCTCTGCTCATGGAAGTGATTAGAGAATAAGACTAAAGCTAAGTTTTTTCTTAATACATGCTTCCACAAGCACCACAACAAAGTCAAGTGTAATCAATTTCACACTGGTTCTAAACCTTCTGCCTGAAAATGACACTCCCCACTTCGTCTAAATATTTAATTGACCAAAGTAAGAGACTGCTTTAAAAATTCAGGAAAGCATAATCCTTTTTAATGGTTCTAATTACCGTGTTCATTTTCATACTATGAACACTTGTTCTAATTTACATTTTTCTGATACAAAAATCCTATGTTTAGAACAACATATCAAATAATTTAAACCCAACATTTTATTGTTACCACCAAAGAAACTATTGGAAAACCCTAAATATAATTGATAGATACAAATATATGTGGATAAAATCAACAAGGTTTACCAATATTAACTCATCACTTATATGGGAAGAGTCCTGTCCTGGTACTTCAAACAATTCAGGAATAGAAGTATGTTACAACATATTGTTTTAAAAAAAGCATTTTTAGTTATTTGTATCATTTCCATTAGTTAATAGCCACTTTCATGTCCATGTAATTTGACTACAAGTTGTAAAGAGTTGCCTACTTACTAGATGTTTGCTAAAGTAATTCAGAAAGATGATTCATTGAAATCAATACTTACATGAAATACTATGTTTATAATCCAAATTCAGAGCCAGCCATTAGTCTTGTTTCTTTTTCCTAATCTTTGAAATACATAATTAGTAACTATAAATTAAAGGCATAGGAAACTTGATATTTAGAACAATACTTCCATCATTATGAGACACTACACTATAATCTGGTAGTGTGTATCTTTTTTAAACAGGTATCTGTAAGTAGAGTAAATGTCAAGCACTGAAAACGTTGAGAATATTGTTTTTCAATATTACTAAAAAGGAGTATTTTCACTGTTACCCACATTTTACAAAATACCAGCTGCCTGCAATTCTGTGCTCCAGATGACCTGTTCTGAATGTGTCATAGTTTACAAAAATATCCATAAACAGCATAGTACATATATGTAGTATATATGCACATATATATGCATACATTGTATGTATGTGAAAGTGTTTTAGAATCTCAGTATTGTTTTAATTTTATTTTGAAGGTATACATTGAAATTTCAATCACAAGTTATATTGGGGTGCCTGGGTGGCCTAGTGGGTTAAGCGACTGAGCTCAGCTCCTCACAGTTCATGAGTTTGAGCCCCATATTGGACTCCACTCTAGCACTACGAAGTATGCTTGGCATTCGCTCTCTCCTCCTCTGCTCATGCTTTCTCTCTCTCTCTCTAATAAATAAATAAAATTAAAATATGTATATATTAAAATAACAAGTTATATAAAATGCTTGTTTTTATAGTTTACTCAATAATAACTGAAGGATTCTTAGAGAACTTAATTTTCTGAATTCTAAGTACTATGTAGAATATCAAACTGTTACCTTCCCATGGTGGTGAAAAAATACTCATAAGTATCTGTGTAAAATTAATTTGTGATATTTGTCCTTAAGGCCAGGTTCTAGATACACAAATGTGCAGATAGTGGTTTGCTATGAAATATTAAAGCATCGTATCAGAGGTAACGAAAAAATTCCGTTAAGGATAGGAGTAATGTAGAAGTAAGTCCCACTAAAGTGAAGATGATATAATTCAAACAAAAAATCTTATTAAAACTTTTTTCTTTCCTATTACTCTGTGATGCTTGATTTGCTTTTAGTTTCAGTAGTGGAGTAATTGGTACATTTACATGGTAATTGGATCTTGCTTTATGATCAACCTGATCTCTTAAATATACATTGACCATGAAACATATATAAGACATAGTATTAATGCTCTTCTATCTATCTCTGAAAGGTCTATCTAGACCTTCAGTGTTAGTCTGGGACTTATGGTAATAACAGGAAATACATGCACATTTGTGAACTGAACCTCTTCCATAGCAATGCATGATACTGTGATAATTGCCTTTCACAAAACTGTTCACTGGGGTTTCATCTAATACAGAGAATCTGGAAGATCATACAAAGAAATAAAAACTAAATTTGTTAGTACGTGCAGAAGAGCAAGAACAGCCCACTGGCTGGAAAATTTCCCTAAATGTTTTTTAATAATCATAATGTACAAGAAAAAATTTAAAAAAGGGATTAAATTAAATTATGTGTTGATAACTATTAAATATATAAATTTTCTTATCTGTTAAGATCAATTGTGTCCTTTAAAAAATTCTAATGGTAGGGGCGCCTGGGTGGCTCAGTTGGTTAAGCATCCGACTTCGGCTCAGGTCATGATCTCACCGTCTGTGAGTTCAAGCCCCGCATCGGACTCTGTGCTGACAGCTCAGAGCCTGGAACCGGCTTCAGATTCTGTGTCTCCCTCTCTCTCTGACCCTCCCCCGTTCATGCTCTGTCTCTCTCTGTCTCAAAAATAAATAAACATTAAAAATTTTTTTTAAAAATTCTAATGGGAAAGTAGTGTTAAAGGATTTTTATAATACTCGGTAGAGTATTAGTTGTAGAGATTGTACAAACTTTTTAAAGACATTAACAAAATTTGTATTTGTAGGTATATATTTCTCACTTATATGCAAAAAAGTGTGTCATTCATTTTGGAATAGTCAGTATTGACTGTAGTCCTCAAAGAAGATTATTTTTTTTAGCTTTTTTTAATTTTTATTTTTAGAGAGAGAGAGAGCACGATTGAGCAAAGACAAGGAGGGTCAGGGAGGGAGAAGCAGGCTCCGTGCTATAAGCAGTGCTCAATCCCATCAACTGTGAGATCATGACCTGACCTGAAATCAAGAGTTAGGTGCTTGAGTGACTGAGCCACCCAGGTGCCCCAGAAGAAGTTTTTTTTTTTTTTTTTTTTAATTTTTATTTATTTTTGAGACAGAGAGAGACAGAGCATGAATGGGGGAGGGTCAGAGAGAGGGAGACACAGAAGCAGAAGCAGGCTCCAGGTTCTGAGCTGTCAGCACAGAGCCGACGCGGGGCTCGAACTCACGGACCGGACCGCGAGATCATGACCTGAGCCGAAGTCGGCCGCTCAACCGACTGCGCCACCCAGGCACCCCAGAAGAAGTTATTTTTAAAAACAATGTACTTTAGGGGCGCCTGGGTGGCGCAGTCGGTTGAGCGTCCGACTTCAGCCAGGTCACGATCTCTCAGTCCGTGAGTTCGAGCCCCGCGTCGGGCTCTGTGCTGAGGGCTCAGAGCCTGGAGCCTGTTTCCGATTCTGTGTCTCTCTCTCTCTCTGCCCCTCCCCCGTTCATGCTCTGTCTCTCTCTGTCCCAAAAATAAATAAACGTTGAAAAAAAAACAAAAAAAAAAAAACAAAACAATGTACTTTATATTTGCATATATTTCCTTATTCCTGAATAAGTTAGATAACTAAAATGTGTAATGTTCTTATTTTTATTATATGTTTTTATAGGATAGTAAATTATTAAAGGTAATATTTTAGGTGATACAAAATAACACAGTAACATATTTTGTGCTTTCTTTAAGTTTAGGAAAATACAAATGAGGGTTTATTGGTTTATAACATTTACTTTTTAGTTCTTGTCATTTTAACTCTGGGGCCCCATTTCTATTACCAAGGAATACTGAATTTATTTTTTTTTAATGCCCCAATAGACTTAAATGAGGTAAGAGTGTCATTGATGATGGGTGTTTTATAATCATCCTTTACTATTAAGCTGCCATTAGGGCTCCAGATAATACGGATAAGTGTTACCACAATCAGCTTGATGAAGACCACAGTGAAATTAAGGAATATAGTTAAAACATTATGTAAAAAAGCAAAATGTGTATGATAAAAGTACATGTAGCAAAGTGATGAAAATAACCGTAACTGTATAATGGCATCAGAATACAAGTGTTCTGAGTATGAGATATCGTTAAAAGATTACATTGGGGGGCACCTGGGTGGCGCAGTCGGTTAAGCGTCCGACTTCAGCCAGGTCACGATCTCGCGGTCCCGCGGTCCGTGAGTTCGAGCCCCGCGTCAGGCTCTGGGCTGATGGCTCAGAGCCTGGAGCCTGTTTCCGATTCTGTGTCTCCCTCTCTCTCTGCCCCTCCCCCGTTCATGCTCTGTCTCTCTCTGTCCCAAAAATAAATAAACGTTGAAAAAAAAATTAAAAAAAAAAAAAAAGATTACATTGGGAAACTATTCTAGTATTCATATGGATGGAGATTGTGTACCTTATGAAATTTTTTAATGTGTGCTAAATTATCAAGTAAAGACAAGAAAAGTTCATTTATCAAAGCTATCCTATAATTCATATTTGGAAAATGAAATGGCATTAATAGAATGTCAAATTCTATACTAACTTCATTGACACCTGTACTAGTCTAGTTTCAAGTTTAAACTTGTAATAACAAGAAGGTTCTGAAGCAGTTCATTGTATTTAACATTCAATCGTTATATGTGATCATTAAGTGTGAGACAAAGAAGATCAGTAGTCAATTTGCATATCTATCCAAGCTCTACACTTGTCTTATCTTTGACAAAGATACATAGTGACAAGTTACCCAATTGCTAAGAGATTAATTAAATTGGTAAAATGCATTATGGGTAAAAAACATTACAATCAGATGTTGAAGTTCAACTGAAGTCAGTATTCATGGGTTCAATTCTCAGCTCTGTTACTTAGCAGCTATGTGACCATGGGATAGGTAGCTAACCTCTCTCTGCCAGAGTTTCCTAACTTGTAAATGGAAATAAGAGACTTGCCTAGCTCCTAAGTGGTTAAGTAGACTGAGTTCATTGTTGTAAATCCCTTAACGAGTAGTTGATACACTATGTGTTATATAACTGTTAAATCAAAATAAAACAAAACCAATCATAGATACAAAGGAATGAACAACATAATCTGTAATAGAAGTATGATCAAATTTTGAATAGAAGGAAATCCAAATCCAAAATTTGTTTAACACAGCATGTAAAGTAGACTAGAAGTTGTAGAGTTCCTGGGTATTGTCCCTTGACCTGCCAGTGAGGAGCTGAAGCACTTTTTAATGAGTTGATACATCTTATGATGAGTGAAAATGCTCTTTTGCCTTTCTTTTGCATAAACATGGTCAAAAAGGTTTGTAGGTTTTGCTTGCTAATTTGCTTAGGGCACCTTCTTTGGAAAAATTAAGAACCAACTGACATCCATCACCAGAGGGAACTAAGACTTTGAGACCACCTGCTACTTACTTTGACACATCAATGCCAACCTTTTGGAAAATGTGTAAGCCACAGGGGGTAATGACCAGGTGTGCTGGCATATTTTGCCACTTCATTTCTGTGTTCAATCTGATTAAAGTGCAAGCAGACTATTTTAGAACTTTTTAGTTTTTGCTGAACACTTTTCTGATATGTTAGACTGGTTATTCTTTGCAGAAAAGTTTGAAAATGGATTCATTGTAGAACAATTGTCAGAAATCCCTGCTTTGTTTTCATTTTAAAACTTTGATTTTAAATAGTAACTCATTCTTTCCTCAGTACTTCCTTAACAATTTTCTCTATTAATCTATTTACCACATAATATTTTAACCATTTGTATCTATGATTTTAAAGTCAACTCCTTAAAGGTAAGGGCACTATTTTTTTTATAACTGCTTTGGAATAGCCCCATAAATGTAACAGAGATAAAATATACTCCCACAAACCTGATAAAGGAATGGATAATTAACTATCCCACCTATTAGAAAAAATTGTGTCTATTGAGGATTGTTATTATGTTAACAAAAGTTTGTTCCTACAGTGATCTATTAATAATGATGCCTAATATCCAAATAGAATGCCCTTAGACTGACAAGCAAGAATACTCTATAATGTTCCCTTATGTCCAAATTAAGCATTAGGTGTTATGTTTTTAAGAGAATACCACAAAGGCATTGTGATTTGCAGCATAGAAATCATAGGCAGTTTTCTCTGAAAATCAGGTTTTTAATGAAATACTTGTTTTTCATGGGTGATTGAGACTAAGTACGAATGAAATAAAAAAGATTTCTGCCTTCCAAAAGGAGCAAAGTTGTTTGGTTGAACATCAATCCTACTAACTAGGCCCGATAATCTCTATTACTTCTATTTGTGAACTAATTTTATTTAAAAAAAAAAGGAACATGCAATTATAACTTTATCTTCTCCATGCTCCACTGTACTTAATATGGACTGTTTCATATAATATCAAAACTCCAAATATCATTAAAACTCCTCTCCCCAAGTCTAGAGTGCTTTGAACATGAAAACCTGAGCAAGAGAGGAAAAGCCCATGTTCACTATGTTCCTTTTAGTTCCACCTCATTTGTTGTGACTTCTCTTGAAAGAATAATTTAGAAGGTATGGTGGGGGGTAGGAAAGGAGCAGAAGGGTTTTATTTGATTGGCATCTCTTAGCTGCAGCTGGTAAGAAGCTTTTTCTGTTTTCATGGGGAATATTATTCCTAGTCAGTAATAAATAAAGCAGCCCCTCATATTTGGGAACTGGTTTAACAGTCACATCTAAGTCTTAATCTTCTTACAAGCTTGTATAACACAAGGCTAAAGCCTCAATGTTATTTCACATTGGCCTGACTCTTACAGTTAGGCCGTGTTATTCCCCTGTAGACTTGAATTTTCTCCCAGAACATCAACATTCGACACAGTCACCCTAAAAACATGATAAAGTGAGACAAAATCAAGATTACTTAACAACCACAAAATAGCAAATATACCATCTCTGCTAAATATAGTAACTTTCTGCTAATGTACTACTAATAGCTTTGTCTTTTATTTGGTGTACTCATTGCATAGGTAGGACTTATTGAGGTATCCATTCATGAAATTGTTCCACTCTTTGTTAACACCCAGTGTAGAGTGAATCTCTGCTTTCTTACAGTCTCTCCAAAATTACCCAACCAAAGAACAAACCGAATAATGTCTTTCTAACACCCTCTTGGTAAGATACTCCATGATTCTCCATAGTTAAGTGGCCTCGCTCTGTGCCAAGAATAATAAACTCAACTTAGTTAACTACAAACGTGTTTTTGATAGTCTGTGGCTAAACTTTGATGATAGGTTTTCCAGAAATCCCTCATAAGTTGGGACCTCCCATGTGCAGTTCTCTTAACATATACAGAATTTTCTTGTTGGCCTTGTATTCAATTGTCTGTAGACTCATATGCTGGTCTTCTTGGTATCACCACTAGAATGTCTAATAGGCATTTTAAACTAAACATGGAAAGTACTGAACAGCCACAGGTACCTAGTGACTGCCACATTGACAAGCCAGTTGTAGACACATCAGTCTCTCTATACTAATAGAAGTTGACATGAGAGAACCTAGACAATTGATGGTAGGCATCCAGGAAAACTTGGGCATGACAATGAGTTTGAAACAAGACTTAATAATCTAGTTTCTCAAAGAGTTAGTATGATTCATACATGATTTTGTTTATGCTTTGACATGTTCCTTCTTTAGTCTTAATTTCAAGTTTCTTGTTTTAAAAAACAAATGTTGCCTCAGTGATAACTTCTATTCATCTTAAATCTCTCAAAGGTGCAATCAATTGTTTCCCAACCTATTGTAATTACTGATGTTTTAATGCCTTTAGTCAACATAAGAAAAAACACTAGCAAATTTCTTCTCAAAAGACAATGTAATTTCTTTGGTTTATAATCAGTAGTAGAAAATAATGCTCATTGATAAAGTATTACAATTTTAATAACTATAAATTTTCAAATTCCTATTAAAATTAGTCTAAAAATTATTGCTTTACCTTAACTGTTCTTTAGCTGTACTTTCACTTAAGCATTCATATTCATAAAGTCACAAATTAAGTAACTTTGAGTGTTACAGTGTTTCCTGAAAACTACTCTCCTACCTTCTTAAATGAAACCATGTATAATTCCTGAAAATCTTGTTAGTTGGTAAACATGATTATAATACTTAACCTGTCGAGAGTTGTGAGTAGTTTTGATGAATCTTCACTGCAAATATGTCAATTTAACATTGCTTTCATTTTCAAACATAACCAGGTTCCTGCTCAGTAAAGAGCTGTAGATAGAATTTTTTTTCTGTCAGCAACTGTTAAATGTTTATCTAAATTGTATGCATATTACATATAATTTTTTTAGTGTTCAAAGAGGTTTTAAACTTTAAGTTTGAAAATGTAGCAGATTAAAATAAAGTGGTAATGTTATAAGAGAAGCTAAATAGTTTGGAGGAATTTCAAAAAAGTACTTTTATAAATTTATGGATCTCTAGTTATTGCAGTTAATCTCTTCTTTCCCAGACCTTCTGATTTAACCTGACTTGAAAATAAGAACTTAGTAAAAGTTTACAAGTCATAGTGAATAGGTTATTAGAGTGTTTAATCTCAGGTGTGATCTATGAGGATATAGACTTGACCAACACTATAAATCAACTAAATCAAACAGGTATGTGTGAATCTTACACCCAGCAACAGCAGAATATGCTTACTTCTCAGGAGCTCTTGGAACATTTCTCCAAGATAGCCCATAATGTTAGGCCATGAAGTAAGCCTCAATAAATAAAAGATTGAAATCATCCAATATGTTATTAGTTACAAAAGAGTAATAGGAAGTCTATGTTTTCAAAAAGAACAGTTGGGAAGGGTGCCTGGGTGGCTCAGTCGGTTAAATGTCCAACTGTTGGTTTTGGCTCAGATTATGATCTCACAGGTTTGTGATTTTGAGCTCTGCATTGGGCTCCATGCTGACAGTGTGCAGCCTCCTTGGGATTCTCTCTCTCCCTCTTTCTCTGCCTCTCCCCTGCTAATGCTGTGTCTGTCTCTCTCAAAAATAAATAAAATTAAAAAAAAAAAAACAGTTGGTAAATTAAACAGCCTCCTAAATAACCAGTGAGTGAAAAAAGAAAATTGCAAGAGAAAATAGAAAATACTTAAGATTGAATAGACATCAAAATCAAACTTAGCAAATCTTGTGGGATTCAGATAATGCAGTGCTTACAGGGAAATTTATAGCTGCAAATACCTATATTAAAGATGAATGGTCTCAAGTTTATTATTCAACCTCCTACCTAAGAAAGTTAAGGAAGAAAAACAGCCACAAAAAAGAATGAATCTTGTCATTTGCAATGACAGAGTTGGAGCTAGACAGTTTATCCTTTACATAGTAATTGAAAAACATAATAACTATAAAAATAATGTGCATGATAAGCAAAGAAAATGCAAACCCGTTCACATATCTCTCAGGTCAAGATCTCACAGGCTTTAGCCTGCATTGGGCTCTATGCTGACAGCTCAGAGTATGGAGCATGCTTTAGATTCTTTGTCTCCCTTTCTCTCTGCCCCTCCCCTGCTTGTGCTCACGCTCTCCCTCCCTCTCTCTCTCTCTTCCTCTCTCCCTCTCTCTCTCTCTCAGATATAAATAAACATGAAAAAAACGTTTAAGTCTTTATTTGAAAGACCTCTCCCAGTGCCTGAAACAATTGATAGCCTTAAGATAGATGTATAGAATGGATTTTTTCTTTTTAAAAAAAGGAGTAAATTGTTAAGTAACTAGTTAACAAATGAGTTGTTTAAGTCCTTAATTCAAACTGAACACCTAAAAGTCAGTATTCACAGTGTGTACCTACTTCTCTTTCTTTATCCATTATCCTTCTTTTCCTTTGTCATAAAAAATCAATATATATCAGTACAACTTTACAGAGGCCAGTTAAAGTGTACATAGGGTTTCTTTTTAGTCAGCAGCTAGGGTTGGGGCTATTACAATTGAAAAAATACTATTTCACTTTTTCTAATAACCACTATATATAATGACTGTACATGAAGATTTTTAGAGTATATTGTCTTTTGAGTGTTGTATGCTTTTTTTTTCAAAAATACAAATTGTCAATACAAATGTTTGCACGTCTGAAGTTTTAAACTTTCTATGTTTAAAGAAACATGTTTTATCGAAACACATTGCATTTAAAGTAGTAGAAAATTATTTTTATGGCTCCCAAATAAATGTTATTTAACAAACACTTTGTAATTAAAAAATTCATCAAATAGCTCAATTAAAATAACTAGTTGACTTAATCAATGGATTGACAAACTAAGCAAATTTCTTAACAATACTAGCATCCAGTAAAATGCATTTATTTAAATATTTGATTAGTGTTTAACACACTTCATTATGTGCTTTAGCAATATTGCCATAATGTGCTTGATAGTCCTAGAGTGGAGCCTTAGGGTGTAGTATACTATATTAAAAATCTTGGTGGCCTTCTTAGAGATGAACTTAGGGTATTGTGACTCCACTTCAAATTGGAAGCTTACAGAAAATTAATGAGGGACTTAGAGATATTAAGAGGAGAATAAATAAGTAGTCACTCCGTAAATAAAAATCTATCCCCAGAGTGAATGCTGGGTTAATTTCAGGTCTTTGCTGTACCCATTGTATAATTAAAACATCTTTGTAGAATATCGAAATGTATTGACACACATACTCAATCTTATTCAAAGCACTTTAAAATTAATCTGAGAAAATATTTCTTTGAATAATTTAGTAATAACAATTTTGTTTTCATCGAGATAATATCAAGTTAAAGATCCATGTAACTCATCTACTTTTCACGTGGTTACTTTGGTGATTCTAATTATCCCGATTGGGCATTTCCCAATGAAATGTAACTATTTCATTACCATTTCATCATGTCCTTGGTGCATAGAATAGGCTAGGTTGTACATGTATATAAACACATACATATGAAAAACTATATTTTAAGTAAATATTTTTAAAACAGATCTAACATTTATCAGGCTAGAATGATGTAGCTAGGTGAAAAATAATGTTTAAGTGTGATAGTTTATCAATAATAGGGGGTATGGAGACAATGGATGTTCTAGTATCAGATCATAATCCTCTTCATTATTTCTGTGAATCTCAAGAGACAACTCTTTTTACTTACAGGTGATCATCATCCTCATTGTAGGGGAAAACAAACAAAAAAAATAAAACAGTAACAACAAAAGAAAACCCAATAGAGATCCAAAGAATGTTTCCTCAGAACCCAGAGCTACTGAGCATTATCAGTCAGTGATTATGAGTTTAACTTTAAAGGTCAAAATACCATTGACAATTGGTTTGATTGCAAATTAAAGATCTAAGGATAGTGTAATAGATGTAAAAATATGCAAAAAGAACACTAATAGGTAAAGAAAAGCCACCAACTGAAAGTAGTTTTCAATTACAGCCTCTGTAAGACTTTTATTTAGGTATTTCTCTTACTAAATCTGGAAACTTGATGCTTTGCTGCAAGTACTTATACTAAACATGTCCTTATTTTCTCTTATTTTTCTTTTTAAGAAAATTAACACACTCATTGTTTAAATGTTAAATAATACAGAACATTTTATTTTGGTTTTTTAAATTTTTTATCTTCCAAACTTTTATTTAAATTCAAGTTCATTAACATATAGTGTAGTATTGGTTTCAGAGGTAGAAATTAGTGATTCATCACTTACATATAATAGAACAATTTAATTTTTAAAAGAATCTGATGTTCTTTACTCTTTTCCACATTTTTTCTTAACTCATTCTCAGAAACACCATTTTTGGTATTTTAGTTTTTTTCTATTGGATTTACACTTCTACATATTGTCAAATAACATGAACCTCTACTTACTATCTTCTGTTCATTAATTTTACACTTTTTGTGTTGACTTCCAATTATAACATGACAGAGCATGAAACTGATAGCTCAGTCATTATTAAATGTAATAGTTTGCAAATACATGTGAGTATTACAATGTATCATGGTTAAGTGTTCTTTACTATATTTAAAAATATCATATTTTGTAATAATCATAGATTCACAGGAAGTTACAAAGATAGTACAGAGATTCCCTGTACTCTTGACCCAGTTTCTGCAGTGGGTATATCCTACATATACAATACTGGAACCAGAAAAATGAAATGGATAGAATGTGTGTGGTTTTATGTGTCTTTCATCACAATGTGTAGCTTCCTGTAACCACCATTGCAATAAAAATACACAGCTCTTCCTTGGTCAGAGATCTACCAGTAGCATTCCACCAACCCCCTTATCACATACCTGACTCATGGCAACCACTAATTGGTCTTTCATCTGTATATTGTTCTCAGAATATTCTATAAATGGAAGCAGATAGTATATAAACTTTTGAGACGAGCTTTTTTGTTGTTTACTCAGGAAAATGCCCTTGAATTCCATTGTTACATTCAATCTGTTAAAACTGTCCATATCCTTTTTTTTCTTGATTAGTGTTCCATGGTATGGATACACAACTGTTTGTTAACAGCCTATTTAGGAATATTTTAGTTGCTTCCAGTTTAGATCTATGACAAATCAAATTGCCATTAATAATTATGTAAATTTTTTCTGTGGACCTAAACCTTCACTTCTAATTCAGGAATGCAATATTTGGCATTTATGGTGTTCTTTCAGTTTTTAAATTTTTTGTTAACGTTTATTTATTTTTGAGACAGAGACAGAGCATGAACGGGGGAGGGTCAGAGAGAGGGAGACACAGAATCTGAAACAGGCTCCAGGCTCTGAGCTGTCAGCACAGAGCCCGACGTGGGGCTGGAACTCACCCACCGCGAGATCATGACCTGAGCTGAAGTCGGACGCTTGACTGACTGAGCCACCCAGGCGCCCCTTCTTTCAGTTTTTAAAGAAATTGCTGAACTATTTTCTAATGTGGCTGTACCATTTTTCATTATTACCAAATAAATGAGTGATTATTTCCTTACATTTTTGACAATGTTATGTATTGTATTTTTTATTTCAGCTCTTCTAATGGGTGTGCAATGATATCTCACTATGGTCTTAATTTATAATTCTCTAAGACTGGTAATGCTGAGCCTATTTTCATGTGTTTATCTTCTAATCTATCATCCTCAGGGAAATTTCATTTTGTCTTTTGCCCATTTTTTATTTTTTAATGTTCATTTTTATATATATACCTACATGTATATATATGTACATATGTAGGTATATATGGGTATATATATGGGTAGGTGTATATATATATGGGTATGTATATATATGTGTATATATGTATATATATGTGTACATATGTAGGTATATATATATTCATATATATACCTACATATATATATACACATATGTATATATGTGTATATATATACACACACGTATGTATACACACACACACGTATGTATATAATGTAATATATACCACATATGTATAATTTACACATGAGTTCCTTTGTCAGACATTTAGGTTGCAGATATTTTCTCCTGGTGTGTAGTTTGTCTCTTTATGATATATTTCAGAGAGCAAAATGTTTTTTCATTGTGATGAAGTCTACTTTAGTAATTTGTTCATTTATGTATTGTGCTTTTGGTGTTGTATCTAATAATTACTCACCCTGGCTTAGTTCCAGAAGATTTTTTACCTGTATTATCTTGTAAAAGTCTTATAGTTCATATATAAATGTTTCCACTTTCATATAATTTTTTATAGACTCTAAGGTTTACATTGGGGTTTATTTTTTTGCCTATGGATATCCAATTGCTTCACCATTTATTAAAAATACTGTCCTTCCATTGATTCTTATTTATGCTTTTGTTAAAAAAGAAAAAAGTCATACCTGTGTGGGTTTAATTGTGGGTCCTCTGTTCTTTTCTCTTGTTCTTTGTGTCTATTTCTTCACCAATACCACACAGTCTTGATTAATGCACCCATATCTTATATCTTGAAATAAAGTAGAGTAATCCTTCTTATTTTACTCTTAGCTACTCTAGAGCTTCTGTCTTTCCATATAAATTTTACAGGGGTGAAACCAGATTAAGAAGGCATAAGGGAGAGGCCCAAGGAAAACATTAAAACTCAATGGACAATGAAGCCATATACGTTTTAGAATAATCTTGTCCAGTTATAAAGAAAATCTTTGTGAGATTTTGATAAGAATTGCCTTAAATCCCAATGTCAATGTTGAAAAAATGTCATCTTTACTGTGTTAAATCTTATGATAAATTTATTTAGTACTTTGATTTCTTGAGCCAGTTTTATAGGTTTCAGCTTACTAGTGCTATACGTGTTCTGTTAGATTTGCACCTATTTCGTTTTTTTAATAATTGTAAATTTTATTTTAGATTTTGATGTCTTTGTGCTCATTTTTAGTATATAGAAATGCAGTTGGTAAGTGCATACTGTAGCAATGGTGAGAGCAGATACCTTTGCCATGGATCCAATCTCAAAGCATTCAATCTTTCCCCATTAATTATGATAATAGTAGTATATATTTCATAGATGATATTTATCAAATTGAGAATTTTTTTCTACTTTTAATATTGTGACAATTTTTACCATATATTGGTGTTAAGTTTGTCAAATAATGTTTATCAATTGATAGAATCATGTGATTTCTATTTTTTGATTTCTCATATGAAATATATTGATATTTAATTATTAAACCAGCTTCTAATCCCTGGAATGTACCTGAGTTGGTCAAGGTATAATTCTTTATAGATATTTCTAGAGTCTCTTTGCTATTATTTTTCTAAGGATTTTTGTGTCTATATTCATGAGAGATACTGATCTGTAGTTTTCTATCTTTGTACTGGTTTTGCCTGGTTTAGGCAACAGGGTAATAGGAACACTGGATTCATAAAATAAATGGAAAAGTATTTTCTCCTTCATTTTCTGGAGAGAAAGAGTAAAATTGGTAGTAATCATCCCTCAATGTTTGCTAGAATTCACCCTGGAAAGTATCTTGGCTAAAAGATTCTTTAAAATTACTTTTAATGAGCGAACTAGTACCACAGTCCACCTAAGTTTCAGATTTCCATAATGCTTCCTAAATTTTTTTATTCAGACATTCCTATAATTTCACCAAGTGAAAGTTCGGAATGAACTACCACAATAACAACAAAAATGATACAAAACTATGAAACTTCTGATTTGGGTAAGATTTCTCATCCATAGGTGAGATAATCATCAGTTATCAACATATAATACAGTATCCTTATCCAACCTCTATTTTCCATTATAAATACTGCTCCTCATGGGAATAACTTTCTGTAAAAAATAGGTTATATTTTTGGAGCAGTTTTAAGTTTACAGAGCAACTGGGCAAGAAGAACAGACAGTTGCCATATTACTCCCCCACCCAACACACACAGCTTGCTCTATTAATGGATTGAAGTAACGTAAAGCATTTGTTACAATTAGTGAACCAGTTTGATCCATTATTATTAACTACTGTTCATAGTTTACTTTAGGGTTTGCTGTTTGTGTTGTACACTATTGAGATGTTTGACAAGTAGAAAATGTTACTTATCTCTCATAGTACCACGTAAAATAGTTTCACTATCCTAAATATCCCCTGTGTTGCCTGTATTTACTTCTCCCTGTCTGCCTCTGAATCCCTACTAACCACTAATGTTGCACTAATTGTTGTAGTGATTTAATCCTTATCAAACTTGTGAAGTTGGTATTATTGATAGTATTACAACCATTATCTCCATTTAATAGATGAGGACTCTTGATGAGGGTTATGCTGCTAATAAGTAGTAAAGTCAAGAGTTAAAAGCAGGAAAACTGAACAGATCTCAGATTCTTAATCATCATGTCATACTACATCATTAACTATATGAATTAGTGTCCTAATTCACAAAAGATTTTTTTAACTTCACTAAAGTCATTGTCTCTTCTTGCTCAAAAAAAAAAAAATGGAATATGGAATGGAATAGGTAGAAGAGGAATAAAAGGATTTAAAATCCTTGTCAATTTTACTATGCACAGGTTTTATAGCTCAGGGTCATAGACTCACTAAAAGATGAAGGCTTAATCACAGGGCTTATAGAATGTTTTCCTCCCTGACCACACGCCTTTCTATCACTCCTATTCATAGCTATAGGTGTCAGAGGCTAAAATTTCCTATCATGTCCTTGTTTTTCTCCTCTACTGTCTTTGGATTTCTCTAAAGATTGTTTGTGTAAATAGGTTATGAGCCTTACAGTTATTTTAGTTGTAATCTAATAATGTATTCCTCCTATCTGGTTGATATACTGGGGAGGTGCAATTAATACAGTGGGTCATTTTTAAGCACTCCAAAAAACTGTTATTATGAAAGATAATTTTTGGAGGGAAATCATGTCCTTACAGAAACTACAGTATAAATTTGAAAAAAATACTAGAGACATTTACCATGAATAAAAAGAGAATTGAGTCATTACTGCATGCTATGTATCTATCCAACCCCACTTGTTCAAAATTTTCAGTACAGAAAGTGATTTTAAACCTACTTTTGGGATAATGAAGGCAATAAATTATTCTCTGATTCTTCATACTACAAACTACTAACTTAGATTCTTCATACTAACTTACAGACAAACTTACTCAAGGAAAAAGAATTGCATTTGTTTTTCCTTTCAAATTTTTATTTAAATTCTAGTCAGTTAACATAAAGTGCAATATTGGTTTCAGGAGTAGAATTCACTGATAACTTACATACAGTACTCAGTTCTCATCACTAGTGCCCGTCTTAATAACTATCCCCCATCTAGTCCACCCCGCATATACCTCCCTCCATCAACCCTCAGTTTGTTCTCCACTTTAGGAGTTTCATATGGTTTGTTTCTAAAAAAGAGTTGCATTTTAATGGATAAAAATTGTCACTCTAGATCTTGTTTCACACAAAGAGGCTCTATACATAGTGCTGACAATATAGTAATGTAAATGCTTTACTGTGGGTCTGAGAGCTTGATAACCATCTTGTTCTAAGTGTGAGTCCCTGTGTGTCTGAATATTTTTTAACATAATTGAAATGTTTGAATCATTGATGTCACATGGGTTAATATTTTGGCTAAGTGAAATCATCTAAGATTTAATGTTATAAAAAACAACCTGGCATTTATTAGAGCACATTTAGATTACATTATTTTTTAATCAGAATCTTTTTTTTCTGAGATAGCTCAAATCAGTTTCTATAGTACAAGTTCAAAGTTGCTCTGTGTCATCTCAAATTTAAGGAAATGCCTTTATTATAGTTTTGTTGCCCATTTCCATACAACACTGGAATACTTTTTTTTTGTTTTGTTTTGTTTACTGCTATGTCCATTTTCACTCCTGGGCTCTTTGGATCTACTGGGGAAAAAAAACTTAGAGTACAAAGATCTGATTTTCCACCTTTTTTGTCTGCATCATCTTTAATATGATTGATGGTGCTTTGAAAATATCAATATACATATGCATTTTTATACATATAATATATAAAATTCACTTTATGTAATAACTAGAGCCTATCTTTTCTTTATATTCACCTTACATTATCTTTTGAACTTGATTTCAGAGCAATGTTATAATATTGGAAACACTAAGCTATTCCAAACTTACTGGTAAGTAAAGTATTCATAACTCAAAGAAACATATGATGTAGTTCATTAAAAAAATGCCAAAATATACCTAATAGTAAATTCCACTGGCTGTTAGCTCTTAGATTTTTTTTTAAGATCTGACAGGGAGACAAGTAAAGACAACACACAATCTTATACACAATATACATATCCACAAAAATTCCAGAACAGTTAAGGAACTTATTTTTTAAAAATTTCTTTACTGACATGGAAGTAAGTAAGACTTTTACTTGTATGCTCCAATTTTAACTGTAGTTTCTTTTGGATTTAGTACATACAATATGGGCCTGCTGCATAGATCCTACCTTGAACTCTACAAATAAAATTGCAAAAATCACCAGTCCATAATACAACCAATAAATGTAAGATAATAGTGGCATCAACAGCACAGAATATGAAGCATTATGAGTGTAGTAAAAATCTATGTATATTTTATATAGGGTATAGTTGAAATATATTAGTTTTAGGCGTACAACATAATGATTCAATATTATATATTTGGCAAAATGATAATTGTAAAAAGTCTAACAAATGTCACCATACATAGTTACAAATTTTTTCTGGAGATAGGAACTTTTAAGATCTACTTGCTCAGCAAATTTCCAATATACAGTACAGAATTAATGGTAGTCACCCACAGTACCTTAAATCCCCAGGACTGATGGTCTTTGAATGCATGTATGTATGTATATATGTTATATATTTTCTTTGGTGTATAGTTGACATACAAAATATTAATATCAGAAGTAGTTTCATGATGTATTTATTTTATAACTGGGGGTTTGTATCTTCTGACCTCTCTTACCAATGGTATGAGCCACTAACTCTTGCCTCTGGCAGCCACCAATCTTCATCTGTATCTATGAGTATTTTTAAAAATTTTTAAGATTCTACAGTTAAGTGAGATTATATAGGATTTGTCTTTCTTTAACTTTATTTTACTTACATAATGCCCTCAGCATCAATATTTGTCACAAATGGCAAGATTTCATTACTTTTTTACGGCTGAAACATTTTATGACATTTTGTGTGTGTGTGTGTGTGTGTGCGCACACGCGCGCACATTTTAGTGATCCATTTATCCATCAGTGGACACTTAGGTTGTTTCCATGTCTTGGCGATAGTACACAGTGCTGCAGTGAACATGGGAATGCATACATCTTTTCATGTTATTGTTTTTTGTTTTCTTCAGCTAAATACTCAGAACTGGAATTACTGGATCATATGGTAGTTCTATTTTTAATTTTTTGAAGAATCTCCATACATTTTGCCATAGAGATTGCACCAATTTACATTTCCATACACAGTATGCACAAGGGTTCTTTATTTCCAAATTCTCACCAGTACTGTTTATCATTTTTTTTTGTTTTTAGCAGGGGAGGGAGAGAGCACAGGTGGAGGAGGGGCAGAGAGAATCTTAAGCAGGCTCATGCCCAGTGTGGAGCCCGATGTGGGGCTCAGTCTCACAACCATGAGATCATGACCTGAGCCAAAATCAAGAGTGGGATGCTAAACTGACTGAGCCACCCTTGTGCCCTCTCTTTTAATAATAGC